>NC_053438.1:57659491-58024479 GCF_007990345.1 Gossypium hirsutum | reverse complement strand
TTTCACGAAAAGGGGCTTCTTTCAAGTTAATCAAGAAGAAAGGATCATGTCCCGTAAGTTAGGACACAACACTTTAAATCCTCGAAAACGAGAATAAATGCCATTTGATCATCACTTAAATCTCATTTTTTTATTTAAAAGTAGATATTCGATTATCTCGATTTTAGAAAGAAGTCATATTCTGTAAGTTAGGAACACGACTTTTCTAATTCCGAAAATAATGAACATTGCCACGATTTAAAAATTTTACCTTTTTTATGCATCGTACCAAAACAAACATAACGTTTGAAATAACGTGTATTTAATTTATTCGGGTATAGTACAGAAATGAGTAAATGTATTTGAACACGGTTCGTGATATGATTGCAACCATGATAAAATTAAATGGAAGTATATATACAAAAAAATAGTGGTATACGGAAAATAAAGATGTTATGCTAGTAAATGGAAGTGCGATACCAATTTGTAGTAATAATAGCATGATAATAATACGCATAATAAAATATGAACGTATAATAATAACAATAACACGAATAATAAATGTGCAAGTAAAACGTAAACAATCTAATTTTTGAAAATATATAAGAACATAATAAATAAATAATAATGATAATAAAGGCAAATGAAAAAGAGATAAAAATAAATAAAAATAAAAATGCACAATAAATACAAAAACAAACCATTTTTAAATAAAAAGGAAATAATTAGTAAATAAATAAATAAAATAAATAAAATGAAATAAAAAGTAATACATAAAAATAAATAACCTAGACAGGGTCGAAATTAAATAAATAAGGATTACATTGACATTGAAATGAAATTAAAAGTCTAAATTATAATAAAATAAGTGCATAAATATAAGAAGGATTAAATTGAAACTTAAGTAAAATTTTAGGGGAGAAATCAGGATAAAAATAAAATAACAGACTAAAATGTAACACACGAAAAAAGATAGGGACCAAAGGGGAAAATATTCTATGTCCTAAACCGCATCATTCCATAAGGGACGAAAATGAAACAAAACCAAAATTAAATGGTAAAATTTAAAAAAAGAAAAAAAATGAAATAGAATTGGATTGAAAAACAGTTAAAAAATGGAAGGACCAAAGCGGCAATTAGAATCCCCCACTAAAAAACACGTGGATCCTTGCCAGGGTCGGGTCGGTCTCCAAGACGACTCGTTTTGGGGCATTTCAGACCATCCAAAAACGGCGTCGTTTAGCGAGCCTATTTAAGTCAAATTTTTTTTCAAAAAATTCATTTCAGCCTATGATTTAACAAACGTTCTTTTCTCTCAAGGCCTTCTTCGACTGGCCTTGGCTCTAGCAAGTCACTGCCGCGACGGCCATCGGTCACTGACGACTGCTCTGTCGTCCATAGTGGCTGGAAAACCTAAACACCTCATTTTTGGTCTTTCAGCTCCTAGAATCCAGATCTGGGGTCAGTGCTCACCGGAGACTTTTCGATGGCCGCAAAAAATACGAAGGACGCTTCAGTTTTTTATGGTAAAATACCGAACGCCAAGTAAGTTTTTATTTTATTTTTTTATATATAGGTAATAACAGATTTAAAAAAAAAAGGAAAAATAAATAAAAGATCACCTTTGATTTTTTTGATTGTTTTTTTATTTCTATTTCCAAAAAAAAACTCCAATACAATCTATTCTCTGGCTTTTATAGCCATTTTACACTTGTTTAAAATACATATATTTTTTATTTTGTCACTTTTCTTGCGTCTACTTCTACTGTTCCAGTCTTTTCCATTTTTTCTTTGCAGGTAGTAGTTGGTGATGGTGGCAGAGGAGTTGGTGCGGCGCTGACATGGGGGGAAGTGGGGAGCGGCAGCTAGGGTTTCTAATCCCTCTCTTTTTTTTTTGCTGAAAATTGTTTAGGTTTTAAGCTTGTTGGGCCACTAGGGTTTTTTTGTTTAATTTAGGCTTTGTAATTGTAAAATTGGGCCTGATAGACTTTGCACTGTTGTTATTATTATTATTTGGTTGTTGTTTAGGGCCCGGGCAATATTGGGTCCTTACAACTACCCCTCTTTGCTCGTTGTCGTGTAACGAGAATGAAACAAAGACTTTTAAGAAGGACCAATTTTGTCCGGTCTCGCCAAATCTCGACCTTTTTGGTTTTTCACTTTTTCAAGTAATATCATTCTAACCCACTGCAACTTTTGAGGTATAAGATTTGTTGCTTCAATCCACTCCACTGCAACTTTAGAGGTATAGGGTTTGTTGCTTCAATCTGCTCCACTACAACTTTAAGGAGATAAGATCCGTTCCACTGCAACTTCAGGGAAATAAGATTCGCATCTTCAATCTGCTCCATTGTAACTTTAGGGAGATAAGATTTGTAACTTGTACCTTAATCTGTTTCACTACAACTTCAGGGAAATAAAATTCGTATATTTAATCTACTCCACTGCAACTTCAGGGAGATAATGTTTGTAACTTGTAGCTTTAATATGTTCCACTGCAACTTCAGAGAAATAAGATTGGTATCTTCAATCTGCTCCACTGCAACTTCAGGGAGATAAGATTCATTATCTTCAATATGCTTCACTGCAACTTCAGGGAGATAAAATTTATAGCTTCAATCTACTCTACTACAATTTCAGAGAGATAAGATTCACTATATTCAATCTGCTCCACTGCAACTTCAAGGAGATAAAATTTATGGCTTTAATCTGCTCCACTGCAACTTCAGGGAGATAAGATTTGTGGCTTTAATATGCTTCACTGCAACTTCAAAGAGATAAGATTTGTAGCTTGTCTTCAATCTACTCCACTACAATTTCAGGGAGATAAGATTTGTTTATTTTTAACCTACTTCACTACAACTTCAAGGAGATAAGGTTTATAGCTTTAATCTGCTCTACTGCAACTTCAGAGAGATAAGATTTGCTATCTCTGATCTAATCCACTGTAACTTCAGGGAGATAAGATCTATAATTTCAATCTACCCCATTACAACTTCAGAAAGATAAGATTTGTAAATTGTTACTTTAATCTGTTCCACTGCAACTTTAGGGAGATAAGACTTGTAACTTCAACCTGCTCTACTGCAACTTCAGGAAGATAAGATTCGCCATAATGACTTCAGTCCATCTCACTGCAACTTCAAGGGTATGAGATTTGTTGTTTCATTAATCTATTACACCATTTTCTGGGGAACATGGCATTTGATTTTTTTATTAGCTTATATTTATACTAAGCGATTAGGATGTTATGATCAAAATGGATCAAATGCTCCTAACTAGATGTGTATGCATGATGAATGCAGAATGTCATTTTTCGAGGATGATCCCCTTTTAATGCTTGGGTTGACATTGCTCGTTGTTCATTAAGGCTTTATCACTGACGTATTACGCTGCCTTCTTGCTCAACTAGTATCTTTGAAAAGAAACCGAAAAAAATAATCACAATTTGGGCTATTCTTCCCCACATGTTTCCAACTCTTAAATTTGGTTAGTCCTGGCCAATGGTCCTATTTCAGGTTCTTGTACTGTTTAGGAAACTTTTCAGAGCAATATGCAAAACCCTTTTACGAAAGTATTATTAGCCTATTAATCGTTATTTCAACGCAAAATTCTTGAAAAAGATCATAATGATGGACAAAACTGAAATTTATCAGGAACAGAATTTGAGAAGAATAAATTAATCAAAGAAAGTAAGCATTGCTGAAATGCAAAATGAGTAAGAAGAAATAGGTGCGCCAAATATCGTAGCATGAGCTTCTTTGCCCGTATTTCTTGAGGACCATTTTGGGTTTAACATGTGTTTAGGGAATCTAGAGTACTTTCTTGATGCCCCAAGATGTAGCATCTCTTCTTCTTGTTAATTCGGAGAAAGCAAGACTACTGCATGCCTCATTCCTGATCAAAATTTGAATTACCCTTTCACGGGTTTTCAATTCAAAACCCCTTTGGTCTCAATGCGCTCTTTTACGAGTTTTCACCTTGGCTTCTCCCTTTTTTAGGTGAAGTACTTCTTGACTGAGTCTGAATTCACTTGATTAAGTAGGTTCTTGCCATCCATCTCGGTCAATATCAATGCTCCTCTAGAAAAGGTATTCTTTACCACATAAGATCCTTCCCAATTTGGCATCTATTTTCTTCTGAACTCTTTTTGTATGGGAATGATCTTCTTCAATACCAAGTCCCCCTCATGGAATTTTCTGGGGCAAACCTTTTTGTTGTAAGCTCGTATGACTCGTTTTTGGTACATTTGACCATGATGGATAGCTTTCAACCTCTTCTCTTCAATCAAATTTAACTGATCATATCGAGATTGGACCTATTCTGATTCATCCAACTTCAACTCTGACAAGACTCGAAGGGAAGAAATCTCAACTTCGATGGGTAAAACTACTTTCATTCTATAAACCAAGGAGAAAGGAGTTGCCTCGGTAGAAGTCTTGACCGATGTTCGATAAGCATGAAGAGCAATTAGTAACTTTTCATGCCAGTCTCTATAAGTCTCAGTCATTTTTCCTACAATCCTCTTGATATTCTTATTAGCTGCCTCAACTGCACCATTCATTTTTGGGCGATATGGTGACGAGTTGTGGTGTTTAATTTTAAACTAACTACGGACCTCTACTATCGTGCTGTTGTTCAAATTGATCTTTTCTGGTATGCCATACCAACATATGATCTCCTTCTTTATCCGATATGATCTTTTCTGGCATGCCATACCGACATATGATCTCCTTCTTTAAGAACTTGCCGACTGACGACTTTGTAACATTGGCGTATGAAGCAACCTCTACCCACTTGGTGAAGTAATCAATGACCACAAAGATGAATTGATGCCCGTTAGAAGCTTTTGGCGAGATCGGCTCAATGACATCCATGCCTCACATAGAGAAAGGCCATGAAGAGGTGAATGAGGCACATGAATCTTGTCCCTATAAATTTGGCACTTACGGCACTTCTTGGCATAACTGATGCAATCCCCTTCCATTTTGAAGCAATAATACCCAAATCTTATGATTTACCTGGCCATCGTAAACCCATTAGCATGTGTTCCGCAGACACCCTCATGTACTTCCTCTAAGATTTTGTTAGCCTCGACAGCGTCTACACATCTTAGTAGCACCTGATCCTTTCTTGTTTTGTATAGGATCTCCCCATCTAAGACGGAATCACTGGCTAGCCTTCTCAACGTTCTTTTATCATTCTCAATTGCTTGGTCAGGATATTCACGATTTTTCACATACCGCAATATGTCATGGTACCAAGGTTTCACATCCTTTTGTTTGTTCACCTTGACCATGGAAGCTAAATTTGCTAGGGCGTTAGCCATCTTATTTTCTTCTCGCAGAAGGTAGCAGAAGGTGATATCATCAAACTTTTTAATTAATTCAAGGACCAAGCTTCTACAATCAATCAACTTGGGATCTCTTATCTCCCATTCACCTTTAAGTTGATAGATTACTAGCGCAGAATCCCCATATACCTCTATTATTTTGATCTTGTGTTCTATGGCTGCACGGATACCCATGATGCATGCTTCGTATTCTGTCATGTTATTTGTGTAATCAAAATCCAATTTACTTGTAAAGAGATAATGATATCCATTTAGGGATACCAAGACTTCCCCAATTTTGTTACCCACAGCGTTTGAGGCTCCGTCGAAGTTTAGTTTCCAAGGATGGGTTTCTTGAGAGTCTTCTTCAGTGGTGGCAACATACATTAGATCTTCGTTTGGGAAATCAAATTTATGGGGCTTGTAATCCTCTAAAGCTCTACTGGCTAGAAAATCTGCTATTGCACTCCCTTTTACAGATTTCTAATTCACATAGACTATATCAAATTTGAAAAGCAGAATTTTCTATCAGACCATCTTTCCATTCAAAGAAGTCAACTCTATCATGTACTTTAGAGGGTCCAGTTTCGGGATGAGCCAAGTTGTGTGGTACAACATGTACTGTCTCAGTTTTCGAGTTGTCCAGATTAAGGCACAACACTATTTTTCAATTGGTCAGTACCTTGTTTCACATTCAGTGAACTTCTTATTGATGTAGTATATCTCCCTTTCTTTCCTTCTTGACTCATCGTGTTGGCCAAGCACACATCCCATAGATTTCTCAAATACTGCCAAATACAGTATAGTGGCTTATCTGGACTAGGTGGCGTCAGTACTTGGGCATTGGACAGGTGTTGCTTAACCTTGTCAAAATTTTTCTGGCATTCATCATCCCATACACCTGGATTGTGTTTCTTGAGAAGACGGAATATGGGGTCACATTTATTGGTTAGTTGTAAAATGAACCGGGCAATGTAATTTAGTCTTCTTAGAAAACCTAGGACTTCTTTTTGAGTGCGTGGTAGAGATAAATCCTGTATAGCTTTGACTTTATCCGGGTCGATTTCGATCCCCTTTTCGCTGACTACAAAGCCTAACAATTTTCCCAACCTAGCCCCAAAGGTACATTTTGCTGGATTGAGCTTTAGTTGGAATTTTCTCAATCTCAAGAATAATTTCCTCAAAACTTGTACATGCTCCTTTTCTATTCGGGATTTGGCAACATGCTCCTTTTCTATTCAGGATTTGGCAATCATATCGTCGACATAAACTTTGATTTCTTTGTGCATCATATCACGGAACAGGGTTACCATGGCTCTCTAATATGTCGCTCCCATGTTTTTTAATCCAAATGGCATTACTTCATAGCAGAATGTTCCCCCACATGGTTACAAATATGGTCTTTTCCACGTCTTCAGGATGCATCTTTATCTGGTTGTATCCTAAGAAGCCATCCATGAATAAAAATAGTGAGTAACCTGCCATATTATCCACTAAGGTGCCGATGTGAAGCAATGGGAAATTGTCTTTTGGGCTAGCCTTGTTTAAGTCTCTGTAGTCTACACACATTCATTTTTTTCCATCTTTTTTAGGGACAAGGACAATATTGGCTACCCATTCTGAGTATTTAACCACTTGTAGGAAACCAGCATCGAATTACTTCTTGACTTTTTCTTTTATTTTTATCACAACATCGGGTCTCATCCTTCGGGTCTCAACCTAAGTTCACAATTTCTACTGAAACTTTGTGAGGTAGAATCTGTTTCTCCTATTGTTCTACCATTCTTAACAAATCAAGAGATAGGTTACAATCTCTGTTATCTCCAAAGTCCTGAGGTTCCTCTAGACACGTATCTTGCTCACAAGGAGATTCTGAGTCGGTAGCAGCGTCGCTCATATCCTTGATATCTGGAGACCTGTTATAGAAAAGAACAAAAGAAATCTAAAAATAACTATCTGTATGGTATGATTATTAATAAAATGAAGGAATAAAAGAATATTTTCTCAAAATGATACACAGTTATGCATTTTATTGAAATAAAGATGTTAGACATATGCCTCTTATTACCCTTAGGCTTAGAGTAACAAGTTTGTTTTGAACATTGCTCTGAATTAGCTTTAAAAACTATAGGAATCTCTTCCGCAGTCCAATTGTTCAGAACACTTCCAGGTACATAAGAGCGAATGCCCGATAAATTTCCTTCCAAAATTCCCGCTTCAGATATGGCGTTGATATTCAGGTTTCCCATCATTTCTTCAACAGTTTCTTTTCTTGCCATCTTCCGTTCAGGGTGAATAATTCCTCCTGACACAAATGTTCTAGACATATGGGGAAAAGTCATTGGTTTTCATTTGACCTCTGCCCCGCTTAATCGTGCCCTTCTCCTTTCTTGTTTCTTCTCCAACTCCTTCTTCCTTTGCTTCGCATCTGGCTTATACCCCAAGCCAAAGCGATCCCATTTGTCCGTCAAGATTGGTACCTCAACTCTTTCTTGGAGGTATTTCCCAAGTCCCCTTCCCGGTAACGCTCTTTTTCCTACTGTCAGTTGTAGGCTCATCCTCGTAGCTTTGGATATTTTGGGCATTAGGATCTTGTTTCCTTCAACGATGAAGGCTGCATTGACAAATTCAAACGATCGATAGGAACATTCTATCACTTCATCATCTGCCTCTATGTATGGTGCATCACTGCTAACAGATGCAATAATGTCTTCTTTCGCATTTATCATTACTAGTCGTCCCTTCGTTACCAACTTTAGCTTTTGGTGCAGTGATGACGGTACTGCCCCTGCAGAGTTAATCCAAGGCCTCCCCAATAAGCAATTGTAAGAAGGTTTGATGTATATCACTAAGAAGTCTACCTCGTACGTGTTTGGCCCGATCAAGAGAGGAATCTCAATCCTTCCTATTAATTTCTTTTTGGTACTGTCGAATGCTCTCACTATGTTTTGGCACGTCTTCATATGAGAGTTGTCCACAGGCAACCTTGTCGAAACCATTTTTTTGATAAACAAAAATTTAGTTGTCGACTAAAAAAAAGAAAAAAAATTAGAGTTGCCACCGACCCTTTTTATTAGGTGTGATCGGATCACCTCTTAACTTGATCATTTTAATAAATATTTAAATTTACTAAAATAATAATTTTTGGTCTACAAAATCTAGAAAATGGGCTCGGGAATCGGTTACGCACAAGGAAGGATTAGCACCCTCGATGCGCCCAAAATTGGTACCTAATTGATTATTTAATGTCTTAATACCAAATATCTAAAACTCGAAAAGATTAAAAATATGACCCCTTTGAAAACTTGTATAAATCAAAATGTATGCTGAGGTCTTATTTTGGGAGACAAATTGTCACACCGAACAAGTTAGGATGTGCTATTTCGCGTCCTTGAAAATGAGCTTGTCTTTTTATATATATTTTTAAAAAAAACTCATGTAGTGAAGTTTAAAGAGGATATTCAATTGTTTAAGACGGATGAAAAATCGCGGCCCAATACATTAGGGCACAATTTCTCAAAATTCCAAACATTGAATATTGTTTTTAGTTTTTGAAAAATTTTCGTCTCGAGAAATCAACATGTCATGTCCAATACATTAGGACACAACGTATCAAATTCCCGAGAGTGAGCTTTTTGTTTATATGTTTTGATTAAAGAATATTCTCGATTATTTAGATTCGATGAAGAAAATTGGAACCCAATACGTTAGGGCTCAATCTTCTCGAAGTTTCCAAATGCCGAGTATTTGCATTGTTTACGAATAAAATGATTTTAATGCTCGAATAAAACGTAATCTTCTTTTTTTTTAAATGACGGAATGATAATATAACGCGAAATGATAATTCATAAGCCAAAATATATACTAATGAGTACAAATAATCAAATAATATGAACAAGCAACACAATACGCATAATAGCAATCGTCTCACATCATACAACATTCAAAAATCAAATAAATTATTAACCAATTTTTTAAAGATACACTACATAAATAATAATATTTAAATGAATTTTGAAGCAAATGTTATGAAAATTAAGGTACATAATAATATACATATGTTAATTTAAATAAGTAATGCATAGGGATTGAAACTTCATAGAATAGTATATATAATAGTACGTATAAAAAGGTTGAAATAAATGAAGTATATAATGGAGTATTTTAAAAGAAATAAATTATATATGGAATAGGTGGAAATAATATAATAACATGTAATCGGTGATTTATTATGTATATATGCACATATAAGAAATAATTTGATATAAATTGTACACGTATAAAAATATTAAAAGAATATTATTGTATAAATACTTAAATATAAAATACATAAAAATGGATTTAAAAAATTTATAAAGATAAAACCACAAAAAGTATATATTATGTTGAGTCAATAAAATAACACCTTATAAAATTATAATAATAAAATAAGTAAAACTCAAAATGAATATATAATAAGATAATGTATATAAAAAAATAAATGAAAATATAACCGAATATATCACTAATAGTTATAATATAAGATGTTTAATAAATTAATAAAAAAACAAATGTTAACAAAAAGGGGTTAAATCGCAATTGAATCTAAATTAACAAGAAACAAATAGAATTATAAACAAGATGGGGGTTAAAGTGCAATATACGGATTACATGGGGGAAGATTGGGAATATTTCCCTGCCCCAAAAACGCTGCGCTTCCTTCTGGACCACAGTAGAATAAAAACAAAATGCGAGGTAAAAAAATAAAAAAAATAAAAGGACAAATGGAACCTATTCTGAATACACTGCTCATACGGAGGGACTAAAGGGACAAATAACCCAACAATCAGAAACGCACGAAACCTTCCCTCGGGTCGGGTCACCGCGCTGGTCTCAGGCTTTAACGACACCATTTTGAAACCATTGCATTGGCATTAAACAACATCATTTCTTACGTTGTTTATAAGCTAAAAGAAAAAGCAAACCCTAAAATCTCAACAGCCTATTCTTATTCCAAAGAAAACCTAAAGCAAAGAAATACCCCCCATGCGTCGCTTCAACATTGGAGCCCCTAACCATCTGGTTCTGATTGGAACCAACAAGGGATTAGACAACGGGCTTAACCAGGTACGGGTTCTATCCCCTCTTCTTTTTATTATTTCATATATGTATACGCGACGGTGAAGAAAAGATCGAAGAAAATAAAATAGAAAAACAAAACAAACTTTCAGATTTACTTTAAAAAAATCTTTGATTTCTTTCTTTTTTTTGTATTTCAATCTGTCTCTAAAAAAATCCAAAGGGCTCTCTGTTCGTTCTTATAGCCGAACATTCAAAAATGCCCATAAAAAAATTACAATCTTTTTGTTTTTCTACTACGTTGTTTTCGTCCTATTTGCAGGTATGACGTACGGAGGCGGAGGACGTGGCGTGTACGGAGTCCAGCTTGAGGCGCATGGGGGCGCTACACGTGGGGAGCGGCTCGAGAGCGGCGCGGAGGCTGTTAGGGTTTCTAGCTTCTGTTTTTGTGTTGGGCCGCGTTAGGCCATTAGGTTTTGGTTTATTTGGGCCATTGAGCCTGTTGGTCGTAAATGGACACTTAAAAATGGACTGCTGTTATATATATTTATATTGGTTTATTATTGGTGTTTGGGCCGGGCGAATATTGGGCATTACAAACTTGTAATGGCCAGAATCTTCAATGGTGTCGGAACGGTGATTCGAGATCACTAAATCCGACAAGTGAGTAGAAAATATTATTAATTTAGTGAGTATAAGTTAAATGTGAAGTTAGGAAGATTTTTAAAATAGTGACTAGTGTACTAGAAATAAATATTAAAATAATTAGAATCGAAAATGAGGTATCGAGACTTCGAAGATCTTTAATTGAGCCATAAATATTTTTATAAATATTTATACAGTGTTAATAAGTTATTATTAAAGTTTCGTTAAGAAATTTTAAAGTTTCGATTGTTAATTGAACAAAAAGGACTAAATTATAACAAATGCAAAATTATGGGAAATGATTAAATAGTTTAAATGATAAAAGAAAGTGGGCTTAAAAGACAAATAGACCCAAGGTGCATTTGGGCTGGACGGTAAGGGCATGAAATCAACAAGAAAATAACGAGAATTAAGGGTAAAATTGGAATATTGCAAAATTTACTTAATAAAGTTAGGATTAAAGGGGAATTATCTAGATTTCTCTTTATTTTTCAGTATTCTCATCAGCAAAAACACCATAGAAGGTATTCTTAAGCTGATTTTTTATATTGTTACTGCAAGTAAGTTCAATTCTTGATTATTTCTTGAAATTTTTGTGTTTTTGTGACTTTTACAACTAGGACCACTTGTTGAATTCATTAGTTTTAGATTTTATGAATGAAATTGAAAGTTGCTATGAATATGTGCTCGAAGTATATGATGATTTAGCATGGAATTAGAGCTTTAAATTGTTTATATGTCGATTTTATTGAAAAAATTGAATAGAAAGTGGATGTTTGAGACCTAATTGTAAAAGAGTTTGAAGTTAGGGTTTTATGTGGAAATTATAAATTCCAATAGTTGTGAAATAACTTATAAGGTCTAGGTAAAGTATTAATTGAGAAAAATTATCTTAATTGAGGGGTTAATTGAGCAAGTACTGAATTGTATGAACTGTGAAATTTGGGGTAAAATGGAAATCAACACTTGGCACTAAAATAGTTTTGGACAGCAGCAGTAGTCTAAATTTGAAAAATCATAAAAAATTGTAGAGATCGAATTAGAGAATTAATAAAATATTAAAATAAATCTTATTGAGTCTAGCTTCTTATAGAAGAAACGGTGTAAGCAATGAAATTGTAAATCATGAGATATAATAGGTTTTATAAGACAAGGTTAGAATAATTTCGGGTTCCCCTATTCTGATTTTGGAAAATCATGAAAAATTGGAGAAAAATAATTAGGGGCTTAAATTTATATTTTTAAAATCCTTAATGAGTCTATTTTCAAAAGAAACAAATGATAACATCATACGAATCTTGTATGAGGAGATAATTAATTTTTAGTGAAGAAGAGTCAAAACTGTCAAATAGCAAAATAGGGATGATTTTAAAGAATAAATTGTACTTATTGGCTAAACCAAAAATTCTAAAAATTTTATGGTAAGAAGCTATGTAAGTCTAGTTTTGGGAAAAATTATAGGATCTTAATTTGGAGTTCTGTAGCTCAAGATATAAATAATTTAGTGATTATAACTCAAGGAGACAACTTTGAATGAATTATAAATAATAATGGAATTAGAGAGAATGTTACATATGAACATGAAATGTATTAAATTAATAATTAAATTTATTTATTTAAATCAAGAAAATTCAAATATGAAGCTAGATCTAGGAAAAGAAAAAGTTCGGGATTAGTAGATTTTTGCATACGAACAAGTATCGAGGTAAGTTCGTGTAACTTGAATTATATTCTTAAATGCTTGAAATGTATGTTATTGATGTGAATATGATTTGAATGTTCATTGTATGAAAATTGATGAAACATTGATATATTTGATAAAAAGGGGAAGAAATCCCGGTTGAATGGAAGGAAAATTCGATGGATCTCTGAAAAGGGATTGACGGTAAAAAAGATCTACCCGGACGGGTGATCCTATCCTGATATAGCCCTCCCGAAGAATATGTGCAAAATGGATTTAACCCAAATGAGTAATCCGAATTAGGAATTGAATTTAGCCTGGACTGGTAATTCAGATTCAAGCTCATTAGAGTAATTGTTATTGCAGGGGATTTAGCCCGGACTGGTAATCCCGACAATACTCTATGAGTTTATATTACAGGGGATTTAGCCTGAACTAGTAATCCCACTGTAATGATGAGGTTCGCGGGAGTGTGCTCTCTGAAAAGGAAATGTGCGCACATGAATATGAATTGACGGACCCGAATTTGTACACTAAAGTGTACCTCTGAAAATCAATCAAAATTCCGAGAAATTCAACGGGATAAATATGGAAAAATAATAAGGGAATAGTAATCATGGTATTGATGACCTCATCAAATCATGGTATATATTATTGATACATGAAAATTATTAAACTAACTTGAATGTTGAGTTTGTGCATGTTAGGGGAATAATGCATTGAATGGATGTATGAATATTTATTGCATTGTATTGAAAATATTTGGTAAGTATAATTCTTGTTACATGAGCTTACTAAGCACAAAGTGCTTACCCTGTTTTCTTTTCCCCTGTTTTGTAGTGTTAAGAGCTCGGAGGTCGGATTTAGTCGGAGACGCATCACACTATCAACCTCAAGATTTCGGTATATAAAGAAACTTTATTTTGGAAATCAATGGCATGTATAAGCTAATAAAGTAAATTTTAATGTGAAATGAATGTAAGGTTAGCCATTGGTATGGCTAACAAATCTTGGTTTTGGTATGTGATGAGGTTATCTTATGGATATGTTTGAATATATTTTGAAAATATGTTGAAATGGATTGGTTGGTTTAGATTAGTCTCGGTTTAAAATTGCAAGGAAGGTTAGAAATTTATAAATGGGTTATATTGAGTTCATAAAAAAATTTAAGATTTTGAAAAAAATAACTTATGGTTTCGATTTAATCTCGGTTTAGTCCCGATGTATGTTTTGGGCTTCAGAGGCCCATCCAAGGGACATCATGACATGTTTCGATAAATGAATAGTATTTAACTCGTAATAACAAAAAATTAATTCGGTAAAATCTAGTAATACCTCGTACCCTATTCCAGCGGTGAATACGGGTAGGGGGTATTACACAACCTATTCAGTGTGGACAGGGGTAGGACATTCAGTGCAGATCCATTGTCAATCAATACCCCTAGCAATTATAACCCTTGCAGCATGTGGTGATGTGTAGAGCCTTTGTGGATCCCATGCCTCCTGGTGGTATTTCATCGTCATTAAAAAAATAAAATTATCGACACTTATGTTATTGATAAGACGGTCTACCTTGTTTATGGAGATATCATCAGCGACATAGGTTTCGTTTAATACCTTTATCAGCGCGCTACGATGTGTCTTTGAGTTTAAGAGTAAAGCCAGTACTGATATGCAAGCTGGTTGTTTTTGTAGTTGTTCTACAACATTATACTCGTGTTTTAGAAATTTCAAGAATTCCTTAGCTTCTTTCTCAGTTACTAGCTCATTAACAGGTGATTCAAGTCTGGTCGGCTTCTCTTTCTTCTGTTCAATTGCCAAGGATTTTCCTTCAACAAGTTCAGCTTTTATGTTAGGGGTATCATAGCACCTTCCACTGCGTGTATAGAAACCCACGTCTTGTTCTTCTTCCGAGGTGTTAACTGGGTTCTCCTCCCCCGGGATCGTTACATTGCAGTCATAATTCTAAAGAACCATTTGATTGTCTTTATAGGAAAAATCTACGGGTTTTTGGATTATGACCCTTGGTGCAATTTGTGCTCTGGCTTCATTGATTCTTAGTCGTGAGATGATTACCACTGAGTGATTGGCCCTATAGACCTTCTTTGTCATTTTTCTTCTAAGGCACACACATCTTCTCCTTCTAGGCCTTCGGTATACTCAAAGAATTCTAGCTCCTTATTATCCATCAGACCTTGTACTAGGGCCTTGAATTCATTGCATCTTTGAATCTCATAACCTTTTTCATCATGAAACTCACAGTAGTTCCTTGCTTCTCGGGATTTCTCCCTTAAATCTTATGTGATTAATCCACTTTCTATCATTTTCTTTCAAACCCCTCTCAATAGGGTTTTCACTTTTGCTATATTCATCTTGATTCTCTTCTTCGCATTCTCAATTATTGCGTTCACCCCTTTGTCAGAAGGTTGGGTAACGGTTTCTCTGCACCAGATGGATCATCGAATCTCACAAGCCCCATTTTGATGAGTCTTTCGATTAACTTTTTGAAAGCGGTGCAGTTCTCAATCGAGTGTCCCATAATTCTCGCATGGTATTCGCATTGGGCGTTTGCATCGTGCCATTTGGGGAGTGGGGGTTGCATAGGTTTTAGGTAGAAAGGGGAACTACATGTGCATCAAACAAATCTTGGTACAATTCCTTATACGTATCGGGATGGGCGTAAGCTGGAGTGGGGGTTGCATAGGTTTCTTCGTATTTTATCTTGTGTTGGATTCTTGCCTTGGGGGGACTTGATGGCTAGTAGCCACTGCCCATGGCTGGCTTATAGTAATCGGCTTTGAATAGCCATTGTCATACACACTCGCATTATTTACCTCATTTTCTTTTTTTCTCGGGACTGTTCTCTTGGCATTTTCCCCGGCTTCTATTTTTCCACACCTTATTGCATTTTCTATCATCTCACTGGACATTACTATGTCTGAGAAACTCTTAGTTGTGCTTCCCAGCATGTGATTAATGAATGGAGCCTTAAGGGTATTAATAAAGAGCATCGTCGTTTTCTTTTCTAGTAGAGGTGGTTGGACTTGCATGCTGACTTCCATCCACCTTTGAGCATATTGCCTGAAGCTCTCGCTTGGCTTTTTCTTCATGTTTTGCAATGTGATTCTATCGGGTGTCATATCTGTTATGTGGCCATATTATTTCATGAAGACCTATGCCAGGTCCTTTCATGAATTAATTTGGGCACGGCTTAACTGATTATACCATTTGGCCATAGCCTTGGTCAGGCTGTCTTATAAACAGTGAATTAACAACTGATCATTATTAACATATCCTGTCATCTTCCTACAAAACATCGTAATATGAGCTTCGGGGCAGCTGGTCTCATTATATTTCTCAAACTCTGCGGTTTTAAACTTGGGCTGGGGCATTAGATCTGGAACCAGGCTCAAGTCTTTAGCATCAATTCCACTATGGTAATCAGCGTTTTCCAATGCCTTGAATTTCTCTTCTAGCCATCTACATCGGCCTTCAAGTTGCTTTGGGATATCCACTCTCGCCTTTTCTATTTCTGCTATATCATCAAGATTAGGGACAACGGGATTTGCTGGATTGTCTCCTGGGTTAGAGCCTGAACCTGTCGGGAAGCTTGTCGGTGCCGAGGTACCTGTCTGATATTAGGGCTTGATGTTAACGGACACCCTTTGTGGATATGCGTTTGGTTGTGCTTGGGTGTTTGTTGGGGTAAAGCTTGGAGGATAAGTAGGGTTCTCATTATTGTCCCCGGAATTGAGCATAGGGCTCTTTCCTTTTTCTAGCCCTCCAGTCAGCAACTGGGTTAATTGGCTCATCATATTCTTTTAGGATTCTAGCATCTGTTCCCTCATGTCTTGTTTAATTTTGGCCAATTATTCTTGCATCTGTATTTGCAGCTAATCTTGCATTTCTTTTTGTATTTGCTCTAATCTTTCCAATATTTGGTCCATTGCTTTAGTTTTCCCTCGGGTACCGTAATGATATTCCAGGGTAACTGCCATGATTTTAAGGTCTCTTTGTGAGGTTTAATGCACATAATGTAATGTAATGTTAATGCATGAAATGCATGAAAAAAAAGCATTGATTCTGATTCAATTTCATTAGAGTAACTTTTCGAGAAAACAAATTTCTTTACATAAAATGGATTACATATAAGGCCTCGCCCTAATACTTAAGGCCTTGACCTTCCTAAGAAGCCAAGCTAACTCTCGGCCTCGATCTAACTTTGACTCGTATTTTAGACTCAATACATCAACTTGGACTACTAAGGTTTGTAAATGACCAGCCACATCTCGTACTTGAGTCACAGCTGCACCCATAACGTAATCCCTATCCCTAACCTGATCTTGAGATCGATGAAGCTGTTCCTGCCACTACTCATTATTTTCTTCCAAGAGTTCAACTCGAAGTTCGCAATTTTGTAGTGCGGTTTTGAATTCTTCTATCTTTCTTTTTAGCTCTTCAATTTTGCTCTGGCTAGCCTTCAACTCGATTACAGAGTTACGACTACGACACTGATGTAGGGATCTTTCTAACTTTGACACCCGAGTTTTTAACCCCACCTTCTCGTTTTGACTTTCTACCAAACTCCTTTGCAAAACGTCTTATCGCGCTTGAGCATCTCGAAATTTCCTTTCCCATTGACTGGCTCTACTCTTTTCCTCTTTAATTTCTTGCTGCCATTGTTCTGACGTTTTTCCCAGACCGGTAATCCTTATTGACAATTGCAACTTCTTGTAGTTCGTTTTCAAACTGTTCAAATCCTCTTCAGCTTTATTCTTCCCCTTTCTCAGCTTCTCAGTTTCTAGTTTCTGGACGTCGACATCCAGTCCCAGCTACATTTTCTCCTCCTCCAATTACTCTATCATTTTTTCTAGTTCCAAACTCTTTCTCTCAAAATCTTGTTTGATGATCTCTAGCTCGGACAGGATCACCTGCAAGTGTTCTTCTACTGAACGTGTGTTTTATTGGTTTGACGTAAGGATGTTGTCGTTGATTCTCTGACCCCCACCACCGGTCGTACTCAGGGGTAGTCATCGGGTTAGCAACAAACCTTTTTCTTCTGTGAGTTTGGTTCCAGGCATTCGATATTTCACAAACTTTCTTTTTGTAATTATCTCCCTTGTATACAATTTTTGTAATTATCTCCCTTGTATACAAACTCATACTGAGCTAACCCTTATGTTACCGACATAAAGTGTCTTGATCTGTATTTTCTTAACACGAGCAGAGGAGTATACCCAACGGCCTCTCATATTCCAAATAGGGGAACCCAATCCAAATCTCTACACCGATCTAAAATCTCGTCAGGGACCATCTAAAAGGCTTTCCACTCGACGTGTTCGTCTTGCAGATTTTGGAGAATTATCATCCATTTCTCCTCCGTGATATCATCCCGTCTCGGCGGAGCCACTGACTCTTTCAGCAGAGAATAGTTTTCGGAGAAGATTCGATATGAGGCCTTTTTCACTTTCTAAAAATGGCTGTGGAACCATGCTAGTAAGAGTTGTGAGCATCCGATGAATCTCTCTTTGCCCGCTCTTCGGCATGCGTTCAAGGATCTGAAAGTTTTGGCCAAAATTTCGAAAACGGGTGTGACCCTTTTATCAAGTCAGTTAAATAAATCAGAGACTGCCTCGTCTATATGCCCTAAACCTTAAGGAAGATAACCAATTCATAAATGCTTAACGCGAAGACATCAACCCTCTTCTTCACATCAAGAAATGCTAGGATCAAATCTTTCAAATTTTTCCAGAGAATGCACTTACTATCACCTTTCTGCTTGATTCGGGCTGCAACCCACTGTTCGTTCATTCTCGTGATGTTCATCAACTTTTTTAAGAACGTTGGGACGTTGGTAGCTCTGGAATAAACCTTGTCAATTTGAATCTTCAGGCAACGGAGAAAAGCCGTGTACTCTTCCACAGTAGGTACCAAATCCAACTTTCCAAAAGTAAAACAACTATAAGCAGGGTTTCAATACTAGGCAAGAGCTCAGAATAAGTACTTGTCAACTTTGATATCGAATAGATAGGGCAAATCACCATAATTATAGTAGAATAGTTGCTTGATCTCATCATCTCATTGATCTCATATTTCTTTCATCTCATTATTTTGGGTTACACTAATACAAGTAAAATCCCATAACTCTGACACGTACCCCTCTGTAAGACTATCACCCTTCTCTTGTTGCGTTGTCTTGGCCCATATCCTGACGGCTGCATTATCCTCCACTTTATCAAGAAACCCCTTTTGCATAACAAGTTATCTATTTAGCAATCGAATGTGAATCAACACTTTTTTTTATAAAAATGCCACGCAATTACAATAAAAGTAAAACAAGTCAGTAGTTCATACACAATTTAAAGTAAGCGAAGAATAGTAAGTAAAGCACCTACTCGGGTAACCACTAGGGTTTGGTATGGCTCTACCTAAGGTGGGCTCTTAGGGCTCGCTATATGGGGTTCGGTTCTAACGTAAAGGTACCTGAACCAGTAGATTCCTCGATCCTCACCCACTACAAGTTCATATGGACCGAGTTCAGTTCAGGGAAATACATTTCCCTATAGCTATACAGAGATGAAAATCTCACGAAGATATAGGTACGGATGTATTCCGAAAGCGATCCACTATCCTATACGGAGGTGAAGACCTCACGAAGGAATAGCTTCTCACTCCCACTTAAAAGGGTAAAATCGACCGATTATGCGATGCAATGTGTAGAAATATATCAAAAACTCAACCCAGTAAAGCAATTATAAACCAAAATAATGAAGATCGCAACAAAGTCAAATGAAATGCAACAAAAGGATCATAAATTTATACCAAGTTTTTAATTTTTGCCAAAAAGATAACAAGTAATTAACTCGTGGCTTGACTCTCTTATTTTGGATCCCCAGTGGAGTCGCCAAGCTGTCGAAACCCTTTTTTTGAAATTGACTTTTTATTTAAAAAACAAAAAAATGAGAGTCGCCACCAGTCTTTTCTATGAGGTGTGATCGGATCACCTCGTAAGGTTTGATTTATTAAAACAATGTTTTTCGGACTACAAAAATCCAAAAAATGGGTTCAGGGGTCGGTTACGCATGAGGAAGGATTAGCACCCTCGTTACGCCCAAAATTAGTACCTAATTGATTACTTGATGTCTTTAGTGTCGAAAATTGAAAATTTGAAAAGAATTTAAAATACAATCCCTTATTAAGACATTACTTAACTAAATTAGTTGTCACAAAAAGGGGCTTATTTCAAGTTAATCAAGAAGAAAGGATCATGTCCCGTAAGTTAGGACACAACACCTTAAATCCTCGAAAACGAGAATAAACGTCATTTGATGATCATTTAAATCTCATTTTTTATTTATTTTAAAGTAGATATTTAATTATCTCGGTTTTAGAAAGAAGTCATATTCCGTAAGTTAGTAACACGACTTTTCTAATTCTGAAAATAATGAGCATTGCCACGATTTAAAAATTTTACCTTTTTTATGCATCGTACCAAAACAAGCATAACATTTGAAATAACGTGTATTTAATTTATTCGGGTATAGTACAAAAACGAGTAAATGTATTTGAACACGGTTCGTGACATGATTGCAACCATGATAAAATTAAATGGAAGTATATATACAAAAAAAATAGTGGTATACGGAAAATAAAGATGTTATGCTAGTAAATGACAGTGCAATACCAATTTGTAGTAATAATAGCATGATAATAATACGCATAATAAAATATGAACGTATAATAATAACAATAACACGAACAATAAATGTGCAAGTAAAACGTAAATAATCTAATTTTTGAAAACATATAAGAAAAATAATAAATAAATAATAACGATAATAAATGTAAATGAAATAAAGATAAAAATAAATAATAAATAAAAATGCACAATAAATAC
The DNA here is from genome assembly GCF_007990345.1 of Gossypium hirsutum. Taxonomy (NCBI): domain Eukaryota; kingdom Viridiplantae; phylum Streptophyta; class Magnoliopsida; order Malvales; family Malvaceae; genus Gossypium; species Gossypium hirsutum. The sequence continues at coordinate 58,003,887 of NC_053438.1, read as the reverse complement.
AAAAACAAACCAATTTTAAATAAAAAGGAAATAATGAGTAAATAAAATAAATAAATAAATAAATAAAATGAAATAAAAATTAATACATAAAAATAAATAACCTAGACAGGTTCGAAATTAAATAAATAAGGATTACATTGACATTGAAATGAAATTAAAAGTCTAAATTATAATAAAATAAGTGCATAAATATAAGAAGGATTAAATTGAAACTTAAGTAAATTTTAGGGGAGAAATTAGGATAAAAATAAATAAGGTACTAAAATGTAACACGCGAAAAAAGATAGGGACCAAAGGGGAAATATTCCCTGTCCCAAAACGCATCGTTCCATAAGGGACTAAAATGAAACAAAACCAAAATTAAATGGTAAAATTTAAAAAGAAAAAGAAAAAATGAAATAGGATTGGATTGAAAAACAGTTAAAAAGCGAAATGACCAAAGCGGCAATTAGACCCCCCGACTAAAAAACACGCGGATCCTTGCCAGGGTCTGGTCGGATCTCGGGTCGGTCTCCAAGACGACGTCGTTTTGGGGCATTTCAGACCATCCCAAAACGGCGTTATTTAGCAAGCCTATTTAATTCAATTTTTTTTCAAAAAATTCATTTCAGCCTATATTTTAAAAAAGATTTAACAAACGTTCTTTTCTCTCAAGGCCTTCTTCGACCGACCTTGGCTCTGGCAAGTCACTGCCGCAATGGCCATCGGTCACCGACGACGACTCCACCATCCACGGTGGCTGGAAAACCTAAACATCTCATTTTTAGTCTTTCGGCTCCCAAAATCCAGATTTGGGGTCAGTGCTCACCGGAGACCTGCCGATGGCCGCAAAAAATACGGAGGACGCTTTGGTTTTCGATGGCAAAATATCGAACGCCGAGTAAGTTTTTATTTTATTTTTTTATATATAGGCAATAACAGATTTAAAAAAAGGAAAAATAAATAAAAGATCACCTTTGATTTTTTTTGATTGCTTTGTTTTTTTTATTTCTTTTTCCAAAAATACCCCCAATACAATCTATTCTCTGGCTTTTATAGGCATTTTACACTTGTTTAAAATACATATATTTTTTTTTATTTTGTCACTATTCCTGCATCTACTTCTACTATTCTTGTCTTTTCCATTTTTTCTTTGCAGGTAGTAGTTGGTGATGGTGGCAGAGGAGTTGGTGCGGCGCTGACATGGGGCAAAATGGGGAGTGACGGCTAGGGTTTCTGTTCCCTCTCTTTTTTTTTTATTTTGCTGAAAATTGTTTAAGGTTTGGGCTTATTGGGCTACTAGGGTTTTTTTGTTTAATTTGGGCTTTGTAATTGTAAAATTGGGTCTGATGGACTTTGGACTGTTGTTATTTTTATTTTTTTGGTTGTTGTTTAGGGCCCGGGTAAAATTGGGCCCTTACAACATACTTTTAAGTAAAGTTGCTCATGGGTTAGGTCGGTCCCATGTAAAGTATCTAAATCAGTTTTTCATGACGGGGCCCAACTCAGACCAAAAAATGGGCTTACTTTTTTGCCCAAGCTCGACTCAATTTGAGATAGGTAAAACACTACCACAAATATAATAGATGTTTTATTATGATAAAAACACAAATAAACATACACAATTCTAATAATTCAAACAAACATATAATATTACAAATATCTAAACTAACACAATTCTAATATTTTTCAAAATTAACATACCTTAATACTAATCTTATCAATTAATAAACTTTAACACAAATCTAAACTATTAATAAGGATTATTACAAAAAAAATTAATATTACAAATCTAAAATATAAGTATTTATAATATTACAAAAAAAATTAAAATACCTTTTTTTTTCGGGGACCTTCCTTTTTCTTTTTCGGTTGGGGAGGGAGAAACCTTAGGGTTTTTTTTTATCAGAATGTATGTATGCTTGTGTGGGGGTTGGGGGGCCAAACCCACCCCTTTATAATAACGAAATGTTTATTTTATATATAAATTTAAAAAAAAGAAAGAAAGAAGAAGTTGAAACCCTAGTTTATTACCGAACTTGTGACTAACCTGTCACTTTAGTGACAGGCCATCAGGACGGTGCTGTCGCGCTATCAGGCGGCACCGTCCTGCCACCGACGTGACCAATTAGTCATGGGTTTAGCGGTAAATTTCGATTTTAGCTTTTTTTTTAAGTTTAATAAAAAAATTATACATTAATTTATTCTGGTGCTGTCTGACACGTCGGTGACACAATTAAATTTTTTTTACATAATATAGTATAAAAATACGGGGCCAATACAATATCAATATCGTCGATTTCTCAACTGACACCAAAGAAAAATTGTTTTTTTCAAAACAAATCATCAGTGCAATCATTGGTGGCAGGTGAGGTTGGTGGCTCCGATTGATCAAGCGACATTGTTTTTCACTCTCCAATTTGTCTTGTTTCATAAATAATGCCCCTGTTATCTCATTTCAGTAATTATTTTTTTATATTATTTAGGTAAAGAATCCAAAATTATATAAAAGGAAGAACTTTGATTTTACACAATTAGATACATTAAACTTTGATTTTTGTTTAAATGTATCCACAAAACTTTTATTTTGATTTAATTGTATACATTTAAAGAAATAAATACATCAAAAGAATTATATTGGATCACTGCAATTATTTGTATATGTAATATATAAACATAAAATAATCTTATATTGATAATTATATTAATTATTTATGAAAATTGACTCAAATTAAATTATCATATATATATATATATTACACATTATACTAAAATTCATATATAAATTTAAAAATATAAAATTGCATAAAATGATTCCATTTGTCACATTCTCCGTGAAGCGAACATGGTAGCATATTCCATGGCAAAATTCACGGCCATCGGTTGGCATGATTGGCGAACGTTTGCTGCGCCACCTCCTAGCTGTTTGACTTCTCTTTGTGGTGATCTGGATACAGGCTTTCGTGCTTAATTTCTTTTAGTTTATGTTTCTTGACACTGAGCTGTGCCCTCTTCTTTCTACCAAAAAGAAATGATGTTTATATATATTTACACTATATTTAAAATTTTAATTGATTTAGTGTTATTCAACAATCAAATTCTAATACTAAAAAAAATTAATTTTTACAAAACTATGATATTATTTTGAGAATAATTTTTTTCATATAAAATTTTAAAAAAATATTTACACTTTGAGTCTAAAATATCTTTATCTTTTAATATCTCAATTTTACTTTTTCATTCAAATTCATATTTGATTTTTTTAATTTATTTATTTATTTGGTGAATTACAATAATAGAGTAAAGCCCGAACAATAAACACGACTAGCGTGACTCGAACTTAGGCCATATTTAGGGGGTGAACACCGGCATCACATGGAGTTTATTACATATAATTTTTACCCATATGTAAGTGTGTCATAATCAAATAAATGTTATGTTAGATATTTCGCAATTTATTATTTATTGTGTTTAATTAATTAGGCTTTTGTAATAAAAACAACTGTAATCATGTCGCATGAATTCGTCCCTTCATTCTTTTAGTTAGTGTAGGTTTGAGAAGTCATGTGATAATTAAAATTAAGTGTAAAGGTTTTTAAAATTGGATTGTTTAGTTGGTTGGATTAGTGATTAGTTAATATATGGATTTAGGATAAGATAAAAAATGGGATGAATTGTTAACTATTAAAAACCGCAATTGGACCACAAATCATCCACCTGATGGACTAATAAAAAATTGATTGTATTAGTTTTTGTAGTTAAATCAACTTGGGAAAAAGGAGAAAAACCTTATATTGGCCCAATTTCTTTTAAAGTTAACCGGTTTTTTATAGAAAAATTCATAACTTGAAATCTAATTCAACCTTATGATTCAGAATCCAACCCGTAACTGATACCCTTGCGATCTCGCAAGGGAAACATGCAAATACTCCTCGTAACCTTGGGAGGTGGGATACACGAACACGTATGATGATACTCGCAATTTTCTTTACTAATGCTTGTCATGTTTTGTTTTAATTAAATTAATTTGTTGTTATGATATTAATAATATTATTATAGGATGAGCATATAATATTCAACTGACTATCTATGCTAATGAAGAAAATCATACTACAATTGCCATACCAAAAAAAAAACCATGGCAACAAGAATAAATGGCAAGGCATTTTTTGTTTTCTCCCTCTTTTCAAATGTAAGATCTACCATTGATATAGCAGATATTTTTGCAATTATTGAACTGAAACACATTTTTGAATCTGTGGTATATGAATTTGTAATCTTTAATTTTTTTTTGATTTCATGAATGAATGTAAAATATGAGTGAACGAATATATTGGAGCTATTAAAATATAATTTTATATTTAGACATGATTGAAAAAAAAAAGAATGAGAATGAAGACATTAAAAGATTGGAATGTGCAAGAAATAATGAAAAATTATATTTTCATCATTTATTTAAAATTAATTTAATTATAAATTAATCAATCAAAATGATTTTTTTTTTGTATATAAGAAGAAAAATGGTGAGTAGGGATTAAACAATCTTCTCTCTATTTGATCCCAATAGAAAGAAATGGAATCATTAATGGCTTATTTTCTCTATTTGAGTAGGGATATGGGATGCCTTATTTTAGATGACATTCTCAACTCTTTGTTCTTCTTTGTATGAAGTCCCAACAATAATTTATGTTGAAATATTTATGAAATTATTTCCTCATACTATATACGTATGTGCGTGCATGCAATTTCAAATTGATTTCTATATTTATAAATCCCTTCCCTTACTTGTAATGAAGAAAAAAGCACCAAACTCCAATAAAGCTCATCATCCCAATCTATCAATATTTATATTAAACATACACACACCAACGCAAGTTCTCATTCGTAAACAAAAGTAAGCTTAGATTATACATATATGCCATTAAGTGAGGAACAAATAAAAAACCGAGATGAACGACATAAATTACCTGTTAACTGTAGATGGTTCGTATGATTCTCTAAAACAAGAGCTAAAATAGTTTTGAGACCAGATACTACCTTCTATTTGCTTTGTATGAGTACCACAAGTGTCGGACCTGATGCCGCGGAAAAGATGTTCTTGACCATCCAGGCCAACTCGATTTTTGGTGCAAAACATTGAGTATTCAACTTCTCTAACCACTTCAACCATCTAGTGGGCTGCAGCAAACGATAAAAGAAATAGACACTTGACTAGAGTCCAGTCAAATCACCAATGGTACTCATGATGTTTCTGAAGCTACAACATGAGGAACAAGAACTGCTTCACCATTTGCAGCATTTGATACCGCAATCTCTTCTATGCGCTTCCAGGCCGCTTCGTGTTTTGTTTTGATCTCTTCCCACTTTTCTGTATTTTCTCGAAACTTGTTCAAGCATTCCTCAAATAGCTCAGGATCGGTATCAGAAAAAATCTTGCGAACATTAAGCGTCAAGCTCTGTACAACCTGATTCCAATGGTTATGCCCATTTTGCTCCAAGGCAGGGAATATAATGGGCAGTATAACTCTGCTGTTTTGTCTAATTAAGCTCTCAATGTGATCGTTATTCCACAAGTACAAAGCCCTCTCTGCTACCTGTAAAAGCAAGAATCAATTATCTGAAATCCCAAAAATCCATTGCATATATAACCAAACATTTCAGCAGAAGTCAGAACCAAACTGAAATCTTCAGATTTCATACCAAGAACTTGAATCTTACACAGAACTTCACTAACTAAATTCTTGTCAATGAAGGGAAAATTATTTTTTGATAGTAAATTGCCATATACTGTAACTAAAGGATTTATTATGGAAACATAATAATTTGGTTTTTACATGGTAACACCATAAATTGAACTATATTATCATAGCAATGCACAAACCACTTGAACAATGAAAGACAACATACTATTGTTCATTTTAGTATGTCCAACCCAGCTCCGTAGTGTCATAAAGAATAACGAAACCGTCAAGAGTCAGTAAGCCATCAATTTATTTACGAAGATTATACATATATTTGAATCCCAAGCTCTAGAAACAACCCACAAACTGGTTAAACCACTTAATCTTTGCATGTAATAGCACACAACACACATCCTTCCTGCCAAAAGGAAAGCAATTTTTTCCTTGAACTAGAATCTCTAAAGACCAGGTTCATATGAAATCAAATATATGCTTTCTAACAAGCCTATGAAACTCGACCTGTGTGTACATGCAGCCCCAAGTTTTAGCAACAACCAATTAAATGGTTAAACCTCTTAATGTTAATATGTAATAGCACGAGATTCGCATCTTTCCTGCCATGGTGAAAGCAATTTTCCTTTCAACTAAAACCCAGGTGGCACAAAGTCAAATTTTACACTCTATTAAGCCTATGAAACTTGACCGTATTTAAATTATAATTATCTTCAACAACTATTTAACCAAAACAAGCACCAGAGTGATCAAGATTCAAGGCCACATTCATTGCCATGCTACCACCAGCATTCGAATAAGAGTCAACAACTGCAACCTGGACGACCACAGAAATATGGTAACAGCAGACTATTAACTGAATTCCACCATACTTCTGCTTTTGTCCACTTGCACTTTAGTAACATTCTCAAGTGCCCATATTAGAGATAGCTAGATAGGAAATTCAAATAGTAAAACAAAAAGGACTGCTAGGAAAAACATTCAATATAACTCCGAACCTATAAAAGTTCGGAAGCAAACAAATATGTAGGTGCATGGATGTATCAACTATTGATGCACAGCCAAAACATCAATCATTTTCCATATTCAAGTCAATAAAAGATTATCCAGTAGAATTCCTCAGCATGTTTAATAGCTAACTAACTTGGCACATATTTTACGCAATTATGCCGATAACAAGCAGGCTATCCTTTTTTTTTTTTTGGCCAACAAGAAGCAAGCTACCGTTAAGTGCCAAAAGTTAACACCTAGATATTTGGATTTTTAAGTGTCAAATCACCCATCGAAAGACTATTATGAGTTATGACTTCTACCAATGAGGATTATTTAACAAGTAATTTAGACCTCGAGAGCGAGAAAAATATCAGGCTTATGCACAACCAGCATGGGTTTGATCTCATAAGCTCAAGCATATAGACAGGTGTACAACAGAGAGAAGCAGAGAAACATCATTGAGAACTTAATAAGATCTAATTTGCTAACATAGAGTCCATCCTCTTAATTATCTCAATCTGGAAGGATGATAATAGAAGACCCCTGGAGAGAGATGAAAGAACTACCCTATCACTCCATTTAGATTCTTTAAAGCGAAGAGTGATTTTTTAGGATTAGTTTAGGATTAGTACAGGACAGATGGAACTTTTGACTAGGGCATTTCAGACGATAGGATATGAAGAGAAATTTGAAAAGTTAAAAGGCATATTACCTGAAAGTGTGAACTGCTCAAACATCGTGCAATTTTTTGGAACAAGGGTACCATACATCTCTGAAATTCAGCAGGCTGAGTAGCTTCCAAAATTTCTTCAAGCTCACTGAGGAACATGACTTCCTTTGAGCTATTAGTAATTGGCCAGTATTTCAACAATCCCCTTATAACAGTATCAGCTAGTTTGCAGTCTTTCTCGACAAACTGCGTGATGCAGTAAGATAACTGCTGGTGGTACATCGGCAAGCATTTTGGTTTGTGAAGGGGTATTAGTGCCCGGACAAGGAATAACTTGTGCTCTTCTTTGAGTGGCAGAGCAAACCCATTGATTATACTTCCCAAAACCTCTAAAAGCTCAGCTATCCCATTATGCTTCTCCGTTTCAAAAATAAAACGGAAGAAAATATTGTTAATAGCTTTCCTGATATATGGACGATGCACCATAAACTTGCCATAGATACGATGCAGAATTGTTTTTAGATACTCCCTCTCCCTTGGATCTTCAGAATCAAAGAGATCCAATAATTTAAGAACAAAAGAATGGTCAATATATCTCTTGGCCAACTTCGCATCAGTTTCGGGAGATGCCACAAATCTCAGAAAGAATTCATATACAATTTGCAAGTGAGGCCATGCAGGGTCCACCAATGGCTCTTCCTCTTCCAAATCGAAGGCTTCTAGCACCTTGTTTTCACGAGGCTGTGGAGTAAGAGGTCGAAACAAGTTGGCAGACACCATCTTTACAGCTTCTTGCATAACGGATTCAGAAAACTTTCCATTCGCAGAACTAACATAATCCACAAGCTCAAGTAACGTCTGTCGCTTGATGTCCTTCTCTTTCAAGTTCTTCATTGGGTCAGAGAAATCAAATACAACGCAACACAAGCTCAGCTTTCTAAGAAACAAGTTTTGCTTCTCAGAGCTAGGAACATCCTTAAATCCTGGCAAAGCTTCATATGGAGCAGTTCCTGAGTTCCCATTAAGTTTTTGATCAACAACTTGGGAGAGTCTACTTCCATGGCTATATGCGAAAGTAGAAGCAGAATTAGGGCCAGGAAGAGGGGCGTTATCAATTAGCAGCCTATGATTACCCATGATATCACTGCTTCTGGAGTGGGAGGGATTACTCAAAGGAGGAGCAGACGAACCCCCAAATTCACGATTCTCAGACGACTTAGATGGCTTTCGAGGAAGCCTGCCTAGTATCTGCTTGATCATATTCAAATCAAAATAACGAACCAAATCCACAATGAACCAACCCTTATTCAATTTTCCTCTACAGCATAACCTAGTCCATTAAGAGAAGGGAACTTCAACTCCAAAATCAGAGAAGAAAACCCTATAAACTATCCCAGAAGCAGAAACCTCTATCGGGATGAAATTTTGAAAAACCCCAAAAGCATCTACCAAAGCAAACACTCTTGCTCTTACCAATCATCCTATACCCAAACTTTGACAACTTGTTTTGCTCAGTACAACTATAAAACAGAGAGATAACACCTTTTGACTTAACTTGAACAGAAATAAAAGATAAAAACAAATCCACTTAAAACTGGAAGGCAAAACTACAAACTTCAAGAATTAAGAAAAAGCTCCAGGTTTCTAATTCTATGTAGTTCCCCGTTACCTCTTCTTCCCCAAATCAGCAGCCAAAGTCAGTTGGGTCAAATGATGACAGAATCTGGGTTTTATCAAAAACACCGAACTAGCATCAATCATGGAAACTATGAACCAGTATATATATGAACTATAAAAGGTGATGAACTGAAACAGAAGATAACATAACAAGAAGAAGAAAAAAGCAAAAACAAGATAGAAGACAAAAGCAAACCCAGAAGAGAGGAGAGCCCTTGAAACTTACAGAAAGCTATAATAACTTGATGCAGAAGTTGAACAAAAGAAAGCAAAAGGCTTTAGATTTTCCCCTTTTTTAACTTTCTATTTTCCTTCTGAATTTACTTTGGGCCAAGGGAGGAAAAAGAGAAAGTCAGAGAGAGAGAGAGAGAGATAGAGGGAACAAAGTGAGCAAAAAAAAAGCAGCCCTTCGATGCAAGAACCTTACTGGCTTACTCACAACCCGTAAATGGAACATCTGAGAACATTTAAAAATTATATAAATTAGTAAAAAAAAAAAGTTTGACAAACAAAAATAAGTCTACATACCCTGTCAAGTAGTACTTGTAATTTGGATAATTAATAAAATATAAAATAAAAACAAATAAACAAAGGTTTTTTGTGATGATATACATTATGAGTATGAGGTAATGTTGAATTTTTTTTTGAGGTATATGCTTTTTTTTTCTCCAATTCTGCTACCATTAACAACTGTAACACAGTGTTTCAAACATTGGACCATATCCAATTTACAACCCTTTTTATTGGATTTGTTTAACAAAATCTATAGCTTACAAGGAAAAAAGGGTTACTTTAAAAGTTTCATGTAAGATTAACCCAAAACCTAAATGGGACCAGAAATTCTTACCAAGCATATATAGGATTAGGGAATCATTTGACTTCCATTTATTTTAGGGTTTATTTATAGAAGCTAACAAATTTGTTTAAAGGGTGTTGGTACATACATTATATTTGGAGAATAATCCAAAGAGATGGAAATGATTAGGGTTTATTTGCGTCTAATTTTTAAAAGAAAGTCAATAAGAGGACAAGTACTTGAGCTAAGAAAAACAAAAGAAAAGAAGTAGGATGACCGACCATGGCAACTTGTAAAAGGGTGTCATGCTGTCCTGCAAATCAGACATGGATATTATCTCTCATAATTCTAAGTCAATTATGAATTGAAAATGTGACCATTAATACCCCAAAAAGAAAATGTTAGACAAGAATAAATGCAAAATTCAAGGTTTATTATGGTTCACATGTGATTATTCTTTTAAGAAGTTCTATATTAGAATCTCAATAAATATATTTTTATATTTTATTCTGATATCACAACAAAAGAGATGTAAAATCCTAGATTTGAAATTATAATGTTAAACTAATTTCCAGTATGTAAAACAGACCCTGGCTGGGTAGGGTGTGGGGTTGGTTGACGCGGTGTTTGAGTGCGTCGGCAGCCGAGCAACAATTGGAGCTTGCACTCCAGGCCCGACTTCGTTGGAGCAGAGCCCAATTTGCCCAATCCAACCTTAACCTTACTGGCCTTCACACTTCACAACATATACAGAGTCGATTCAAGTTCCTGTTCATTTTATATGTTATCAATAAAATTCATTTTATTAAAAAATAAAAATGTATTTTTTTTAAATAAGGTTCATTGGATCTTAGGTTATACAAGATTTATCAAATAATTTCAAAGTTTAAAGTTTAAAATAAATTAAATAATTATTTTAATCTTAATTATAGAAAGGAAAAGAAAAAACACGAACAACAAAGAAACCAAATCTTTCTCTCTATCAACTGAGAAATTATTTTAAGGACTCTTCCCACCATATCATCCATGGTCCCTTTTTAATTATTTAATGACATTTCAACAATTTTTTCCATGATACATAATTTTGGTAATTTTTACCCTAAACCTTAAATTCGAGCCCTGAATCTTGAACTCTGAACTCAAACCCTAAACCCGAAATGTCGAACCTAAATCTCAAGTTTGGGGTTCAAGGTTTAGGATTTGAGTTTAGGTCTGAAGTTCAGGGTTTGAGATTTAATATTCAAGTTTGAGTTCGGGGTCTAAGGTCAAGACTCAGGGTTCAAGGATCATGGTTTTGTGTTTAGAGTTCAAGGTAAAAAAAGTTACCAAAAATATGTATCAATGACATGAAAAAATTACCAAAATCTTGAACCTCGAACTCAAACCTTAAACCCAAAATACCAAACCCAAATCTCAAGTTTAGGATTCAAGTTTAGGTATCAGTTTAGGGTTTGAGATTCAAGATTTAAGGTTTGAATTTAGGGTCTAAGGTCAAGATTTAGGTTCAAGGATCATGGTTTTATGTTTGGAGTTCAGGGTAAAAAAATTACCAAAATTATGCATCAATGACATGAAAAAAAATTGTTGAAATACAATGAACTAATTGGAAAGGGACCATGGATGATATGATGAGAAGAGCCCATAAAATAATTTCTCCTATCAACTTGATGATAGCATCAACGATAATGCCATTGATAATTTATTTGGGGAGGGGCGGGTGTAGCCAAGTGGATAAAGGCAGTGGATTGTGAACGCACCGTGCGCAGGTTCAATTCCCATCGTTTGCCCGTATAGTTTTTTTTACTATTTTTTATTTTTAAAATTTTTAAATATATATTATTTGTTTTTATAAAGAAAAAAAGAAAGAAATAATCTCTAATATTTATTCTGATGATAAAGAATCAAATTATCACTATATTTATTCTTTTTACTACTTCTTCCAAGTACAGGATAATCCCAAAGTGTTATGAGTTTTTTTCTACCAATTGGAGTCCTCCTTTCACCACGATTCATAACTACTCATTTTACTATAGACCCTTCTCAAACCAACATTTAGATCTAGCTCTTTACCCAAACTTTTCTGATATATCCCAACGTTCCTCACTTATTCAACTGTTGCTGAGTAAATTTTAAATATTAAACAAATGTCCCAAAAAAATAAGTTTAATGTCACCGATCCCACACCTTCCAAGTAAAGTATCTTCTTGGCAACCAAAACTAAAGATTCAACAATGTCGGTAGATATATAATAAGCATCAACATCTATTTAAGAGCTAGATGTAGCGCTTTGACTACGACATCCACCCACAACATCTCAATGTCCAATTTTCTTTTATTGTAAATATGAGGAAGAAAGAATGTGAATGGATATATGTAATTTCACTAATAGTAATTGCAAAACATATATGTCAAATATGGGGGCTAAGCTCCTTTCTTCTTCATTTTTTCACTCTTATTTTATTTTAAACTTTAATAATATTTTATATGTCATATTACTAAAATCCAATAAATAAATGGAATGTATAATAATAACAGCACGTTTGGTTCGCTGTATTGGAATAGAGGCGAAATGGAATAGAGGTGTAATAGCAAATCAATTGTTTGGTTGAATGTAATGGAATAGAGACGTAATAGTATTCTTGTGTTTGGTTGTAGGGGTGAGCAAAACTCGATTCGACTCGAAAAAATCGAAAAAAAATTCGAATTTCGAGTTAAACGAATCGAGTTATTCGAGTTAATCGAGTTATTCGAATAAACTCGAATTTTTTTTTCGAATTTCGAGTTCGAATCGAGTTGAGTTTTCGAATTCGAATAACTCGAATAATTCGAATAATTCGAATATCAAACTATAATATTTTACATTTTTACCCCCAACTCCCAAACCTTTTTACTTTTCCCTCAAAACTTTTACTCCCCTCCCCTCCCAACCCCCCAATCTACCCAAAATCCATTTCTCACCAAAATTTTACTCTCCCATTTATTTTTTCTCAAAATTTTACTCCCCCAAACCCTCAAAACCTTTTATTTTCCCCCAAAATTTTTACTCCCTCGCACTTTTCCCTTAAAACTTTTATTCCCTTCCCATCCCGTCCCACCTCCCATCTATCCCAAACCCTCCCCCCTCCAATTTTTTTTTAATATTTTCTCTCCAAAATTTTACTCCCCCCTATTTATTTTCCCTCAAACTTTTATTCCCCAAAACTTTTTATTTTTCCCCTAAACTTTTACTTCTCACCCTTTACTCTCAAATAAAAAATCAAAATTATCCAAAAAAAATCACTAAACATAAATAGTAATAATTTTATTTATATCTACTATTTATATTATTAAATTAAATTTCACATTTTATATTATTTATATTATTGAATTGTTTAGTCATATTAAATATTTATATTAAAATTGAATTATTAATTATGCCATAAAATATTCGTGTTAAAATTTTATATTGGTATCAATTTCACATTTTATTTTTAAAATAACTTTTATTAAAAATTATATTTTTACATTTAATATATTTTTTAATTGAAACAACTAAGCAAGCAAAGAAGCTAACCAATATATAAAAAATTAATAAATAAATTATGAAGTGATGAAAGTTAATAAAAAATTTGATTAATGTGGACAAATTTTATTACGATGGGTGACAATGATTACAAGCACCCAAAATTATTTTTTAAAATTTAACTCGAACAAATATATTCGATTCGATTCGATTCGAATTCCATCTCACTCGACTCGATTCGAGAAAACTTCAAATAAAATTAGGATGATAAAATGAGATTCGAAAACTCGATTAACTCAAAAATTTTCGATTCGATTCGATTCGATTCGATCGAATGCTCACCCCTATTTGGTTGAATGGAATAGAAGTGTAATAGCATAATGGAAAAAACTAAAATAACTAGAATACCCTTAGCATAAATTTGTTTGGGTAAATGATTATTGTTATTGTTATTTAAATTTTAATAAGATTATTAATATCAATAATAAATAGTTTAATCATATTTAAACATAATTATTATTAAATATATTATAATTAAAATATATAATTTAATAAAAATTCTTAATAATCAATATTCTTATATGAATTTACTCAAATCATAATATATGATACTATAAAATATAAATTAACATAATTATTATTAAATATATTATAATTAAAATATATAATTTAATAAAATTCTTAATAATTAATATTCTTATATGAATTTACTCAAATCATAATATATGATACTATAAAAGATAATTTAACATAATTATTATCAAATATATTTTAATTAAAATATATAATTTAATAAAATTCTTAATAATTAATATTCTTATATGAATTTACTCAAATCATAATATAAGATACTATAAAAGATAATTTGAAATAATTAATATTAAATATATTTTAATTAAAATATATGATTTAATAAAATTTAAAATAATTATAACTAATAAATTTTCTTATATGAATTTGTATAATTTAAAATAATTATTATTACATATAATTTAATAATAATATATAATTTCATAAAATTCTTGATAATAAATTTTCTTATATGAATTTATACAATTTAAAATAATTAATGTTAAATATAATTTAATAATGATATATAATTTCATAAAATTCTTAATAATAAAATGTTCTTATATGAATTTACTAAAATCAAAATATAACTTGAGAATTATATTCTGCATAAACATAATTAACTTATATTAAGAAAAGGTTAGATGAAAATGAAATTCTACATCATAATCCATATGTTATATAGTTTTACAACATCAAAAAGTTTGAACATTGATTTTTAATGGTCAGAAAGAAATCTTCTGACCCATTCCAATTGCGCAACAGAAGGTAAACTAAAGAAAACGATCATTTGAGTTGGATGATCTGGAATTTTACTCAAAGCTCGATACCGCTCATCGTCGGTTAAACCTTCAATTTCCCATAAGGTTGAATATAAATTTGAAGCTTTCTCATGCATGATCTGGAACTCTTCTGACTTCTGCTGAACTACCACATCGGAGGCAATACTCCTACTGATTTGATCGCCAACGGCCTTGATGTTTTAAGCCAATAAAGTGGCAGCCTCATCAAATGAAGAATACATATTATCATGAGCATCAGATTTCTTCTTTCTCTTGTTTGAAGATGAGGAACCCCCTTGATCTCTATCTCGTTGCGGCTCCACAGCAGAAACATTTATGTCATCCAAAGAGATGTCAGCTTCACAGTCATAGAATGAGTTTCTTTCTTCATCCATACCTGTAGTAGGTACACCCTCAACATTTATTTCTTCAAGAACATCAGCAGCTGTTTGAGCATCTTTCCCAGTTGCTCGATCTCTTGCGTATATGGTAGTAAGCTAGTCGTAGTAAGGGAAAGTACGATGTCTGAATTGAGTGGCTTCTTTGTGACTCTAAAAAAATGAGGAAATCATATTAGTTATAAGTTTGGTAAAAATAAGATAATAAAGACTTGAAATAATCTTACCTTTAAATAGGAGTCCCAAACCGTATCTTCAGCAACAACGAGCTACCTATGCTCGTCCCAACCAAAACCGCTATTGTTTTAGCCATTAAGCATGTCATAGACGATTGACCACTCCCTTTTTAGTAACCTAATCCTCGATTCAATATTAGGTCTCGCCTTCAACATTGCATTTGGTAAAACCTTTTGTAGCATTCTTCCCAACTCGTTTAAATAACCGGCTTTGAACCCGGTATCAGCATTAAATGTTCCAACATTGTTCAGGTCCACCATGCAGGAAACCAATGCTGCATCTTCTTCTGGAACCCATTTTCTTTTGCTTCCTCGAGAAGCTTGAGAAGAAGCATTTGATTCTGGAACACCTGACATAATTATCTTAAGAACAAAAAGAAACAAATTATATTAATTACTATTTTAATATCATGAATCAAAAGGTGGACACTTTATAAAATTATAATTAAGTTCAATATCATGAATCAAAAGCTCCATACCACAAAAAATTTAAAATTATAACACATGCTGAATGAGAAGAAATTAAATTATAATTCAACAAGTTCAGTACAATACAAAAATCAATACAAAAGTTTCACAAACTAATTTCTAGATGCTTTCCATTCATCGAACATTTGGTTAGCTAGTTCAATCCTCCAAGTAGCCTAAGCATCTGATGGATGAATATTTGTGATATTCGGTTCATCGTCATCCACCACATTACTAGGTAATCCTTCTCCCACCTCCGCTTCAATGGGATCAATACTCATATGGGTTCGAATAAAATTATGGAGCAAACAACATGCAATAATAATTCTATTGTGCACCCTTACAAGATAGAACGATGGACTCCTAAGTATTCCCCATCTAAGTTTTAATAACCCAAAGCATCTTTCAATAACATTACGTGCTAATGCATGTTTCATATTAAAAAACTCTTGCGGAGAACTTGGCTGATAACCCTAACGCCACTCGTTGTCCTCTAAAAGGTGCAAGAAATCCCTCACAATTTGTGTATCCAGCATCAACTAGATAATAACAACCTATAAAATAATTTTTTTTAAAATGATTAATTTAGCACAAAAAGTTTGATCTTAATGAACAATATCAAAGTCCTCTAACTATCCACTTTACCATGAGGAACTTTTAGTCCATGTCTTCTACTAATGGCATCTCGAAGAACCCATCCATCGGCAACTGAACCTTCCCAACCAGGAAGAACATAAACAAATTGCATCTCAGGTGTACAAACACCTAGCATATTTGTTGCTATGTCACCTTTTCGCGTTCGATATCTAGGTTTATCAACTGTTGGAACCCTAATCGTGATATGGGTTCCATCAAGAGCACCTAAGCAATTCTATATCACATGATATAAAACCTTGAGTTAGAATACTAATTTAAATCTAAATCAACTAAATGTTGTAAAAGCTATATATAAAACTCAGTCCAATACCTTAAACCATTTCCACCTTGTGTCAGACGAATCGGCTCTAATTGGCTCCGGCTTTTTAAATAACACATCTTGTAAGCGTATGACAGCATTTAAAACACTATGAAATGCTCTGCTAACAGTTTCCTTAGACCTTCTAAAGTGATGCTTGATAACTCGATTTTTCAGGTGATGGGAGATGATATGTAAAAACATTGCTACTTGCTCATCAACAAGCATGTTTCTTGACGACTTCAATCCCCCTATCGATTCTAACATCTCACATAGTTTAAAAAAGGCAGTTCTATTCATCCTAACTTGTTCAATACAAGTCTCGTCACTAGCATATACAAGCCTTTTCACATAATCCCATTTTGTATAAAAATCTAAGGTATAGGACCTAATCCTTGATCTATAAGTTTGTAGGCTAAGGTTGGTACCCATTCTAAATAAGAACCAAATCGCAATTCTACAGATTTCCAACCATTTTGTCAATGCAATACCAATTCTTTTACGCCTCACACTTTGTGCAATTAAAGGCAGACGAGCCATTACTGCAACATATTAAAATTGGAACACACTATCAAAGAATTGAAGTTGCAATTACACATTATCAAATAAAATAAACAATACAAATTTAGAACACACGAAGCAAAAAATTATCTATTAAATGATATCGTTGCAACTTTAATTTCATTTCTTTATCAATCACCCAAACAATAAAGAAATTATAAAGCATGTATAATTGACCTAAAATTAATTGTTGGTATTTGTTAGATTATAACTAAACTCATTATAATTTAAAATTACAAAGCATGTTCAAAGTTTGAACATTGATTAGTTTATTTATTGATGATTAGTTTAATTAAGGTGACCTAATTTTAAAACAAATAAAATAAAGAATGAGGATTTGGTTTAATAATGAAATTGAAGTATATTAAATTTCATTTCGTATAAATATATTGATTAGTTTATTAAAGCATGTTCAAAGTTTTAACATTGATTAGTTTACTAAAGCATGTTCAAAGTTTGAACATTGATTAGTTTATTTATTTATGATTAGTTTAATTAAGGTTTTCTAAATTTAAAACAAATAAAATAAAGAATGAGGATTTGGTATAAATTCACCATTTGATTCACTGGCAATGCACAAGGTTAAAATTTTGTTTGAATTTTAAAAATATATATAGAAGGATAAAATTCATAGAGTATTTTTATTATTCTATTTTAGATAATCAGAGTTAGAATTCGTAGTGTATTGATAACCGTGTATTATCATTTTGTTAATGAATTATTTTGATTTTTAATTTCCAAGTTGTTGAATTAATTAGGTTTCAAAAAGTCAATTCCATTCTTCATGAAATTAAAGGAAGAAGAAAAAATGATGGAAAACAATTGCAATGCATGATTTGCGGATTCAAAACAATTCGTAGTGTATTGGAATGCTAACTTTTTCCTTTGTATTATGGTTTATGTTCAAAACACATGCTCTTGAAATCATACTCTTATCCCAATCTATATGCCTGTTACAGCACGGTTTTAAAATTCTCTCAACACAACTATAACCAATTGGGTTAATTATTTTTTCTAATTCAAGTCAATTTCGGGTTGAATTTTTTAGACTGATTTATTACAAATTTAAATCATACCATGTCCGAATAATTTGTATATGAGATCCTTTCGAGTTCATGAAAAACTTAAAAGGTTCCAAATCCACTATAAGATCTTTCAAAAAATATGTTTAAGCTCCAAGTTGGTGGAATCATAGAATACACCTCAGATTTTGCAGCAACAAATGAAATGAGCTGAAAGATAATATTAGCAGTGTTCATTGCCCACGGTAGAATAATTTTAGCTACGGTCCCATTGCATAAGATTCAGGTCATTTGGTTGCAAGTAAATATATGCAGGATGAAGATATATTTCATAACATTTCATCACAAATCAATGCAAGAATATCAACAAACAAAAATATCAATATCATTTCTTAAGCTTAATCCGATAATCGGGTTGTCTGTGGAATGCACAAGGTAAAAACGAAATGAACACCAAAATTTGCCCTATTACAGTACAATTCAATATACAAATCCATCCATATTCAGGCAAATAAGGGTATCAAAAACAACAGTATCATCTGTTAAGCCTAATTCGACTATTGTTTTCAAAGGATTGTCGGTCCTATGCTGATGAATAAAGACATACATGCATAATTTTCCCTTAATTACACTACAATTCAATAGCCCCATCCATCCATATTAAAGCAAGCAACACTATCAACAAACAACAGTTATCATTTCTTAAGCCTAACCAACAACACAAAACACATAATTTCCACTTAATTACACTACAACTGGATATATAAATCCATCTATATAAGCCAAGGCACCTTATCAACAAACAACAGTTATCAATTCTTAAGCCTAATCCAAAAATTGTTTCTCCGGAACGGAATGCTGTCCTATGCAGAAGAGTATACATGAAATGCATAATTAGCCCTTAACTAGAGTAGGATTCAATATACAAATCCCGTCCATATTAATAAACAGCAATAGAAACATGCAATCGGAGAAAACTAAACATTTCAATCGGACATGCAATACAAACAAAATACCTATGGAAAACTAACATGTAATGAGCAAATCGGGGCAGAGTGCGATGAAGAAGAACCTGTAATGAGAAAAGGGGAAACCAATTAAGTGAACAGTGCAATAATCGATGAAGAAGTCAATGCACTAACAAGGTAGTGATTCGAATCTGCTTACATGCAGAAAAAACAAAAGACACTAACAAGGTAGCCAATGAAACTCATTACAGAAAGAAAAAGAGAGTTAGAAACATTAAAGGAGTTTGAGAGCAAAAGAGAGTTAGAAACCTTTACCTTTCAGTTGCAGTAACTTGGAAACCCACCAACTGAGAGCAATCGAAAGAGTGACAGAGAGAAAAGAAAAGAAAAGGTTGTCTGGTTGAGAAGGCCAAGCGTAATGTTGTAAAGAAAAAGAAAAGAAACAGAAGACGCAAATCGGCAGAAACTGGAGAAACGGAGGGAGCAAATCGGCAGAAACTGAGCAAATCGGCAGAAGCTAGAAGGAAAGAAGAGAAGACGCAAAGAGAAGACGATCGGGAGGGTAAAACAGGGAGGGTAAACGAAGCAGCACCTAAACTGAGCAAAATGGGGGATTAGAAATCGGTGGATTTCACCGATTAGGTCAGTAATGTATTAGACCCGTAATAGCAATACCATGAACCAAACAACGGATTAAAGGGGGATTAAGTGGGGCCCACCGATTAGGGGTGTATTGGCATAGCCAATACACCCAACCAAACATGATGTAATAATAATTGATAAAAAGTAACGTATAAAAAACAGTTTGCTCGTTTTAAAAATAAAAGTCATGAGTTAATTTTTTTTTTTAGTTATGATATATCTATAACATAACTAAGTTTAAGAGGGAACATTTGGGTTGAAATAAGGGGGGTTGGTAGGAGTCCCGTCTCCTTTTAAAATGGAAAATTTTTCATTTAGGTGTTTTAAAATTTTTAAAATTTTAAATTAATAATAGTAAAATTGTATTTTATCTCCCTAAAAATGATAAAATTTTGATTTAATCCTTTAAAAGTTATAAATGGTGAAATTGTATTTTTACTATCGTAAAAATTATAAAAAAGTTTTTCTAAGTTTGAAATCTTAGTATTTATAACTCTTTCCTCTGCCCTTATGTTTAATAAGTAATTATTTTATTCGTTAATAAATAGTAGATGAATTTTATATATCACAACGAATATAAGTTTTAAATAAATTGATACAACATTTTTTTTATAATGAAAAACTAGTAAAAGATGTAGTCAATAAAAAATGAAATTTGAGGAGATATGACTAATTAAATTAAATGAGTGATAGTCCCCATAATAATAATAATCAAGATCCTAAAATTCAAGTGAAAAGAAATTTGTAAATTTTTTAATTGTAGAAATAATATAAATATGTACCATAATTTAATCTTTGGGATGTGAAACTTATCTTATAATCTGAAAATAAAATAAAAATTTATTGTATTATTTAAATGATATGACTAACCACTATAAAAAAAAATTGATATCTTTGTTCCGTTTAAATCAATTGACAAAAGCTTTGTTCCTTTTTGCTATTTTATACTTCTTGATAATTAAAAAGAATTAAAGTCAAGGAAGCATTATAAGTATATTTCTATTTTATTTATATTTCTTATGTCTATAAATATAGACTTTGGAGAAGCATTATATAAGATTCCGATTGATCAATAAAATACACACTCTCTCACTCTCTGTCTATTTATTTTATAATACGTTATCAGCACGATTCTCTTTTATTTTTTTTAATACAATCACTCCAAATATGCTGCTCATGGTTGTTGTTAATTGCCTTCTAGAGCTATTGCAATTTCAATCTTCAATTGAGACCTGCGCACCATGGGTAATCATTATCTAAATAAATTTATATAATCCTTACGTGGGTGATGACAATAATGTTAAAGATCTTCAAGTATATTTTACTATGATTTATTTATTATATCATGTTTTTTTTATAATTGGAGACTAATTACGACAACATGAATAGATAGATTATAATTTGAAATCCAAGTATGTTTGCGATCGTGATTATGAAATAATGAATCTATTAGGACGTTTATAAGTTCGTCCTAGTAAATATTTTGTATTCCCCGAAGTGAACGCAAGTATAAAAGAAAATAAAAACCAATATTATTCTAATATTTGGCAATACAAAATTAGTCGAAAGCTCCAACTGAGCTAATATATTAATATCTTGTAATGGTTAATTCATTGGTTTTAAAATATATTCATAATGGATCTCATATTGAGATTGTGAATGAGAAAAATATTACATTTCGTATGAATCAAAAGAGGATTGAATTATTGATTAATCTTGTTATTAAATTGAATTGATTGTGACTATCTTTGTGATCTTCTTTTGTCACCATCTCCATTAAGGGGTTGAAAGCAAAATATTTAACTGAGAAAGATCTAATTATGAGCAATAGAATATTGTAATTCTATCTAAAGCTCGTTATGGTTGGATGCACCTGAAATTGTAAATTTTTTTTATAACTGTTAGTATAACTCTACAATATTCAGAATAAGTTCTCAATTAAAATTACGTGGAAAAGTATTACCGATGAGAACTTGCAAGAGAAAAAACTTATGTATGAAAAATAATTGGTTATATACCTATTGTACACCTAGAAAATGGTGATTTCGACTTCGCATTGATTTAGACATTTCCAGTAGTAAATGTCACAATAGTACTTATATATGGATAAAAAATAAAAGGAATGACAGTAAAATTATCAATTTGTCACAATTTATATTGACATTATCAATACAATTGAAATGCATGTTAAAGTAAACTAGAAGTTTACTGATACAAATGCACTTACTACTTGGTGTGACCAGTTAGACTATCCTGAATCATATATTATGCGAAAATTAATTGACAATTCATATGAACATTCATTAAAGAACCAAAAGATTCTTTAATTTAAACAATTCTCATTTGTTGCTTGTTCTCAATGAAAATTGTCTATTATAAACTCACTAGCTAAAGTTAAGATAAAATGTCTTGCATTTCTAAAATGAATATAGGTTCATTCATTCACCATGTGGATAATTTTGATATTATATGATTCCTGGTAGGTGTATCTACAAAATAATCACATATGTGTTATCAATTTGCAACATGCCGTTTGCAAGATTGTTTGTTTAAATAATTAAATCCAGACTATGCTAATGAGTTTATATCTTAGTCTTTTATTGATTGAGTTTGAAAAACTTTTGTAAAAGCTTGTTATTTATGCGCAAACGGTTTAGAGAAATTATTAATTGAACGCCTCTAATTAATATCAAAACCATTAATTATGAGAACTAAACTTCCTATTTCAACATGAAATTATATTGATTTACGTGTTGTACGCATCAAGCCAATAAGTTATAAATATTCCCCATTATAATTGGTTTTTGGTGAAGAGCTAAATATTTCTTATCTTTGAATTTTTGTATGTGCGTATATGCTTTAATTGATCCACCACAACGCACAAAGATGAGTAAATCATAAACGAAAGTTGAGAATATATACACTACACCAAAATAGGGTTTTAGCGGCACTTTTAGTGGCGTTTCGATAAGAAAACACCGGTAAAAGTCAGACGCCGCTAAAAAATGAGCTTTCGCGGCGTTTCTAAGAAAATGCCGCTAAAAATATGCATTAGCGGCGTTTTTGTCAAAAACACTGCCAAAAAAAATCCCAACGACGTCGTTTGGTGGTCTTCGGAGGGCTTTAGTGGCGTTTTTGTATTTGCGCCGCTATGCTTTTACTTTCAGTGGCGTTTTTAGGATCTCGCCGCTAATGGTCGGGGGTTTTAGTGGCGTTTTTAATCAACCCCGCTAAAGTTAAGGTATTTAGTGGCGATTTCTTTGAAGCGCCGCAAATATTTGGTCTTAGCCGGCGTTTTTATGTAAGCGACGCTAAAGTTAAGATTTTTAGCGGTGTTTTTATGATAAACGCCGCTAATGTTAAGGTTTTAGCGGCATTTTTGTTGAAGCGCCGCAAAAAAAACATTTTATCTTAATTGGTTTATTATTTAGATTAATTAAATAAAATTCAACTTAAATCTAATTAAATATTTAAAATATTCAGAAAAAATAACATATAAAAATAATTTGAAATAAATCACATGGAAAAAAATTAAATTACTCTTATTTAAAATAATTTTTAAGATTTTTGGATACATGAATTAATACTGCTTATTTTTTATATTATTATATATAGTAAAATTTTTTTATATAATCGTAAAACAGATATAGTATGATTTTAAATTTAAAATATTGAATTATTTAATTATCAGTATAGTTAATTTAGGGTTTAATTAGGTTTAAGGTATATATATATGATTATTAATTTAATATAGTATTAAGTTAATTAATTCAAATGATCTGGTTATATATTGTGGATGTGATCAACATAAAAAAAAAAGGTTAAAATTTTAAAATTATGTTTTTTATTAGGATTAAAAAATTTGATGGATAATATATATTATTTAATTTAAATTCAAGGTTGAAATAGTACGTAATACTCAACTAATTATAAAATTTTTAATGACAAACATTTAATTAAATACTTAAATCAAATTGTGAATTTGAATTGATCTCATTCAATTAATTAAAATATATGCATATATATACGTCCTAACTCGCTATCATTCCTTTTGTTATCACTTCACCAATTCAACTATATATATATGATTATTAAAGATTTAGGGAATTTTTTGGAAGGTATATATATAGAGGGTATATATGATTATTAGGGTTTGGGATATAAGGTTTAAGGGTTATGGGTTAGGGATTTAGGGGTTAGGAGTTAAGGGTTAGGAATTTAGGGACTAGGAGATTTAGGGGTTAGGGGTTAGGGATTTAGGGTTTAGGGTGTCAATTAAGGGTACTACTCAAGTTAGGGATCATGGTTGCTTAGATTAATTAGTTTTATTAATTTATATATTAAATATGTTCTTATATGTTTGTAAAATATATAATAATAAATTTAATATTAAGTAGTGACCGTCCGGTTTTGTTTCTCCAAATCTTTTTCACTACTCTACAAAATCTGGTTCAGCCTTCTAATTTATAGTAGAAAGGATCGTTTTAAAAATATTTATTGATGAACGACGGGATTTGGAGGGTTGGAAGCTAGCAGATGCCCCCTTTCGGTATTTTGGCAATGTTCCTAGGGCACCGATAGCACATGTCAAGAATCCTACAATTGGTGGAGGTTCAGTGATCATTAATTAGGGTTTTGGTTTATTTTAGACAGCTTGTTAAATGATACATTTAATTACTAAAATTTAAATTTAAAAATATTTAACATTAGCAATTCGATATTTTATATATATAGTAATTATTTATATTTAATTTGGATAGGATCAAAATAAATGAAAAAATATAAAATATAAAAATGAAATAAAAAAACTAAAATTTATAATTTTATCAGATAGTTTTAAACATTACTTAAAATTTTAATAATTAATTAATTAAAATTCTAATGAAACATGGAAGAAAGAAAGAAAGAAATAATACTAAGTAAAAGATGTGAGATTTAGCGGCGTTTTGAGCAAAAACGCCGCAAAAGTTATTAATAATTTGGTAAAAACGGTGTAGTTTTTGGCTGAGAATTTAACGGCGTTCGCGGCGCAAGGGCAAAAATGCCACTAAGGTTGGGTATTAGAGGCGCTAGGAAGAAAACGCCGCAAAGTTGCTCTGTATTTTAATCAAAATGTTGTCGTTTTCTATTGCATATTAACGGCATTAGCGGCGTTTTATTCGTAAACGCCGCAATTTGTAATTATATATTGTGTTTTTAAATATGAATTAAAAAAACAATGTTTTAAAATATCTAAAAAATGGTGTCGTTTCAGTAGAAGAATTTAATTTGTTAGTGGCGTTTTTGTAGAAAACGCCAGAAAAATGGGCATTAGCGGCGTTTTATTCGTAAACGCCGCAAAAAATTATGAATAGTTTGGGCAAAACGATGTAGTTTTTGTTCGGGAATTTACTGGCTTTTGCGGCGCAATTGTAAAAGCGCCAGTAAAGGTATGTTTTAGCGGCGCGAGGAGAAAACGCCACAAATTTGCTTTACAGTTTTAAAAGAACGCTGTCGTTTATCTACCACATTAACGGTATTAGTGGCGCTATATTACAAACGCCGCAATTGTTCATTCTGTATTTCATCCCAACACTTAGTCGAAAAACATATTTCGTCCCCAAAAAGGCCCCCCAAACTTTTCCCCAGAAATCGTGAAAAAATACAAAGAAAAAAATTTGAGAGGAGAACTCAGAAGCAAGGCAAACGAAGCAAGGGTTTATTCAAGCTTCACAGGATACTATCAAAGCTGCGGAATTTGTGGTTAAAAGGTAAGCGTTTTTTCCTTTCGAAATACTGTATCTTGATTTAGGGATTGAGAATTTGGAGAATTTGGGGATTTCTGCATGTCTAGGGTTTAGGGATTTCTGCGTGTTTCTCCCTTCATTTTGTTTATTTCCCTGTTCTTTTTCTTTAAATCTTTAGTTATGTTCTGTTGACAATAACATTGTTGTGCTTTATGTTTTATTGGTATTTTATTTATGTTATGATTTTTTTTATTATAAATGTCAGTTATTTGGTTAGGATTTTGTTAGAAAAGAAGAAATAAACACCGGTTTTAATCTATGCTACTTGGATAAATGAAATTAGAAATTAGAAATTAGAAGATGCAAATGAAAACAGAAAATTCAATTTGCTGAATAAATGTTGCAGAGAATTGCAGAGAATTCAATTTGCAAATGAAAACAAAAGATGCAAATGAAAACAGAAAATCAAACAAGCTGAAGCAGATGAGTTGAAGTTCACTATTTTTCGCCAATTTAGCCTTCAATGCCTGCAAAAATTGATTACAAAATATATAAGACTCATTTCTGTTATCATGTTGTTCATGAGGTCAATCAGATATATAAAAAAATAAAGCTATGAAATTTATAAATGTTTAAAATGCGTATGTTTCTGTCCATAAATAGCTTTGCATAACTTGCAAATATGACAAATGTTATTTTGGGAACATATATATATATATATATATGTTCAATTTTGGGAACATGTTATTTTCAGAACAGTTATATAAGTTCAATTTTAAACCTCTAATATCATCTAATTCACTGTCATGTTTCAACATATATTCATATATGTATTCATTTATATGTTCAATTTTAGTTTTTTTAGTTTAGCTAACTTTGTGAGTATAAACTCTTGTTTTTTTTAGTTTTTTGGCTTTAATTACTTCTATTTTTTTGGTACTAATGTATTTCTGTCTTTTTTTCCAGGATTTGCTTCGGAATTGAGGCAATTTAAGGTATTTATTCCTATTTTTCTCTATTTAGGTTTCTTATTAAAAAAAGTCAAATTGTTAAATTTTTTTTGTTATATTTTAGTTGTATAGTTGAATTATTATTTTTCATTTTTAGATGGGAGTTTTAATTACCATTTTAGCTAAATTTGCATTTGACTTTGCAGCTTATTACATTATTTGATGTTTAAATTTTCTGCTCAAGATATTCGGCAAAGGCAATTGTTTTAAACTATTAAAATTCGGAATACAACTCTTAAACAACTTTATATATTTGAGTAATTGAATAAATTATGGGCGAATCGTTTAATCGGTTTAGCGTTTACAAATCATCGATTTCCGATATTATGTGTTGCAATTATAAATTTTACTTCAAATTAATGATTAATTATCGATCTTAACTTACATAATGGTTTTATGTTAATGATTAATAATCTTTTACATACAAATAAATTTGTATATTTATTTATATTTTCTATTAAAATAAAAATATACTTTTTGAAATATATTTATTTTGTAATGGCAATTCAAAGTATTATTTCTTTAATAACAAAAATTGTTTTCATAAATATAAACAAATTAATTATATCTTGTAATTCGAAGTCAATGTTTTTTTTTTTATAAATACTGACATAATTTGTTGTTTGAATTAATAAAAGCTACAAAATATACATCATATCGTAACGATCTTTGAATTATCCGGAGATTATAGCTACAAAATTAAATTTTAAATGAAATGTATTCAAAGTTATATTTTAAAACATCTTTGATATATATATTTATATACAGTTTTAATATATTTGTTAAAATTATATTGATATATTTGAAAATTTTAAAGCGTTTATAAATCATAATTTACATACATTACACATAGCAACATGAGTTATATAATACACAACTTAAATAATTTAAATAACTTACATAATACATAACTTACATTCATAACTTACATAAACTTATATGTTACCTTACATAATACATAACTTATATAAAATTTTTATATAAACTTACATAATACATTACTTACATATTAACTTACATTATACATAACAACTTACATTATACATAGCATACATAACTTACATAATGCAAAACTTACATAACTTAAATATCTTACACAACTTACATAACCTACATAATACATAACTTACATAATACATAATAACTTACAACTTACATAACATACATTAATTTGGTAACTTACGTAAGTTACATAACTTACATAATACATAAAAATATATCATATCACAAATTTCTGAAATTCATTTATGGTTATAACTGGCGTTTTAACTTACCCGTGCAAATTATTGTGAACGTCAGAATTCAAGAATTAAGAAATGGACCAGTCTTGGATGAATTTGTCAAGGGTTAGCAATGGTTATCGAAATGGAGTACAGTATTTTCTAAATTTTGCATTTCAATATGCAAGCCAAGAGAACATGATTATTTGCCCTTGTAAGAAGTGTGTCAACATAAACTGGCATTATCGTGAGGTTGTATACGAGCATCTAATTGTTGATGGGTTTGTTCGGGGTTATAAACAATGGTTATTTCATGGAGAATGCCCGCGTAGTACTTCCTCTTCAACGATGGATGTATCTTACTCTGGTACTGCTTACCATCAGTCTGATAGAGGGGATGACATGGAAGGCATGTTGCGGGATGCATTTAGTATGCATAATCATGGCGTCCAGTCGTTCCCAGCGGACTTTGTGGCTTCTGATGATTGTAATATTGGGAGAAATGCTTTTACCGAACCGGGAAGTAGTGTACCTCATGAAGAGCCGAACGAAGAAGCGGCGAAGTTCTATGCGCTACTTAATGACATGAACGAAGAACTGTATGAGGGATCTAAATTTTCAAAAATGTCTTTCTGTGTTCGTCTTTTTCAATTAAAATGTTTGGGAGGGTGGACCGGGAACTCTTTGACAATGCTGTTAAAGTTCTTGGGAGAAATGTTTCCTTTTGTAAAAATCCCTCGGTCATGCAAAGATATGAAGAAAATGATAAAAGATTTAGGCCTTGGGTACAACAAAATCCATAGTTGCCCAAATGACTGCATGTTGTATTGGGGCGATTGGAGAAATCAACGGTGCTGTCATGTATGCGGCCACTCCCGTTGGATAATTAAAAACACAGAAGGTGGGAACGACGATGAAAATGTTGCACAACCAAGTCAGAAGCCGGTCAAGATTTTACGATATTTTCCGCTGATACCAAGGCTTCAAAGGTTTTTCATGTCGTCGAAGACAGCGGAGTCTATGACGTGGCACCATGACGGATGAACCGATGATGGAAAGATGAGGCATCCGGTAGATTCTTTAGCTTGGAAATCATTTGACAATAAATATCCAAGCTTTGCAAGCGATCCTAGGAGTGTGAGGCTTGGGCTAGCATCTGATGGATTTAATCCTTTCAAGATCATGAGTACTGCGTACAGTACTTGGCCAGTAGTGCTTGTTCCTTACAATCGGCCTCCGTAGATTTGCATGAAGCAATCCTCCCTTATTTTATCTATGATTATCCCTGGGGAGAAAGGGCCTGGGAATGATATCGACATTTATTTACAGCCACTTATTGAAGAGTTAAAACAATTATGGGCTAGTGTCGAGACATACGATATGTTGAGAAAAGAGAACTTTAATTTACTTGCAGCTTTGATGTGGACCATTAATGACTTTCCTACTTATGCCAATTTATTCGGTTGGAGTACCAAGGGTCGTTACGCGTGTCCTCGTTGTGCTGCACAAACATGTTCGCAATGGTTGTACAATGGGAAGAAGTTCTCTTACATGGGGCATCGTCGGTGGTTACCAGAAAATCATAGATTTAGATTTCAGAGTTCTGTATTTGACGGCACTGAAGAGTTCAGAGAAACTCCTTCCCAGACCAGTGGCTCTAAAATATTGTTCATGTTGGAAGATATGAATTTCATTTATGGGAAGATAAACCAACCGCCAAACAAGCAGAGAAACAGAAGATCATATGATGAAGCTGATGAAAGCTCCGACGAAGAGGACGATCCTAATGAGGCAGACTTGTGGAAAAAAAGAAGTATTTTTTTTAGTTGCCTTATTGGGAGCATCACCTTTTACGACACAATCTTGATGTTATGCACATTGAGAAAAATGTCTGCGAGAACATTGTGGGTACAATTTTGAACGTCGACGGAAAATCAAAAGACAATCTTCAGAGTCGACTTGATTTAGTCCAAATGGGAATTCGACCTGATCTTCATCCCAATCCACTTTCGAATGGGAAATATCAGTTGCCGCCTTCTATTTTCTCAATGTCCAAGACGGAGAAAGAACTGTTTTGCATGGTGTTGAAGGATATAAAGGTTCCGGATGCGTATGCATCAAATATATCTCGATGTGTTAGTGTTAAAGATCGAAGATTATATTCGCTAAAATCACATGACTATCACATCTTGATGCAAGATTTAATGCCAGTTGCTCTACGATGTTGTATGTCCAAGAAGGTGACGTCTTGTATCATTGAACTATCCAACATAATGAAAGCTATTTGTGGCAAAGTTTTGGATGTTCAAGAACTTCAGAAGGCACAGGATCGAGCCGCTTTGACTTTATGCAACATGGAGAAAATCTTCCCACCTTCCTTCTTCACCATTATGGTTCACTTGATAATTCATCTCCCGCACGAAGCAATTCTTGGCGGACCCATTTTCTATCGATGGATGTTTCCCATAGAAAGGTGTTAAAGAAGTATTTTTAAAATTTTTCTTCATTCACCTCTATGCCTTTAGTTACAACTTTTGATAATGTTGTATATTGTGTTTAGGTTCCTATCCAAATTAAAGTCTTACTGCCGCAACAAGCGATATCCAGAAGGATCGATTGCTGAAGGCTACTTGGCTGGGGAATGTATGACCTTCTGCTCAAGATATTTGGAATATGTCGAAACAAGGTTGAACAGACCAAATAGGAATGCTGGACTCACGGACTATAACTTAGCCGATATTTATTTGTTCCAAAGTTTTGGAGAACCAATCGGCAAAGTTGAAATTGCAGAATTAGATCATTTATCGTGGGTACAAGCACATCGATATGTTCTGTTTCACCACGAATCATTGGAACCTTTACGGAAGTAAGTTCTACAAATTTTATAAATATTTATCAAACTAAAAATTGTTTATCTTCTAACAAAGATCACATTTTTTTAAACATAGTGAGTACAAACAAATATTGAGATATCGTTCGCGCTCCCGAAGAACACAACATCGAGATATCAATAAGTTGTTTACAGAATCTTTTTATGAATGGTTGTGTCAAACGGTATGCAGTTCGAGCTTCCGCTTACAAATTATAATGCTTTCTCATAAGATTTTTAATTAGTCAGTTTACTTTCCATTCAATAGGTTTGGAGTGGGAAGAGCGTAAACGACGAAGTTAAATGGCTATCCCAAGGTCCAAATCGAGTGGTTAAAAGATATAGTGTGTTCCTCATCAACGGATTCAGATTTCATACAAAATATCGCGAGAGGTTGAGGAGAACGCAAAATTGTGGAATAGTTGTTAATTCTGCAATTACAAGTTATGCTAGCGCTAGGGACAATAATCCTGTCGAGGGAAATGTGGAATATTCGGACAGCTTACTGACATTATTGAGTTGGATTACTACGGTAAATGGAAAGTTGTCTTATTTCGAGGTGATTGGGCCGATGTTAATACAGCTCGTGGAATCAAGCAAGATCAATTTGGTTTTACAATGGTGAACTTTGACCGATTGATTCACACAGGACAACAACTGATAGATGAGCCGTATGTATTCTCAAGTCAAGTCAAACAAGTTTTTTACTCAAAAGATCCAACTGATGAGGGTTGGTACGTTGTACTCCGTAACATCCCTAGAGACTTGTTTGACATGGGCAGTGGAAGTAGAGATAACATCGACGACAGATCAGAAAATTTGTCATTTCCAGAACAAAACTTAAACGATAATATCCCTAGTACTAGTGCACAATTTCAATGGGTTCGTCAGGATACGGATGAAGATATTTACGAATAATGATGTAGTAAGATTTTACGATTGTTTAATTATATGTAATATCATCATTTAAATCTTGGTCTTATTATATCATATCAATTGTTTTATATGTGCTATTATTGTTATAATTAGTTATTAAGTTTTCAACTATTTTATGTGTATTGCAGATAAAATGCCTAGAAGAAAAATTCTAAGGGGAAGCATTGTTCAAAATGATCCAAACTCGACAGAAACAAATAGTACTGAACAACAGACAGCAATTGGATCTTCGAATGTTCCGATTCCAGCTGAGGATCCTACAGAAGTTCAAAGTAATTTTACATTTAATTTACATGCGTGTTAACTTATAGTTGATTTATTTTTCAAATTCTTATATTATAATATACTATTTGTAGCTGAAAATGGTGAGACGCGCAGAGGTCGAGGACGTACGCTACTTAAAGAGTTGTACGAGTTAGATCCAGTCGTGCATGTCAAGGTATGCAGAAACAGTTTTGGTTAGCCTGTTGGATCAGAAGCTCGACTTTTAGCAGGATACATGGGCATTTTAACACGAAATGCGAATATGTTGCCTATCAACTACGAGTCATGGCGTGAAATGCCCGATAGCAACAAAAACCAAGCCCTCGATAATATTAAGGTAACAAAATGTTAATGTCATCTGTAATGCTTGGGATAGTTTCATTTATATTTACTTTATTAACTTGTGTTTTTTGTAGGCGAGGTTTGCTTTAGAGGTCTCCGATGCTTATGTAAAGACGGCATTGGGAAAAAGATGGAGAGACAATAAAAGTACGTTGAAGAAAAATTATTATAAGACAAAAACAACCCTCGATGAGAAATTGCAAAATGTCCCGCCGGGTATGTTGAGGTACCAATGGGAAGATGCGGTTAGATTTTGGCATTCGAAGAAAGGCGAGGTACGACGTACTTCCAAACTATTGTAATTATTTTGGTTTATGCTATTTACTATTTACGTTCTAAAAATTTTATAATGTAGGATCGTGAACGAGTTGGAAAAAGCAGCCGGCAGCAACAAAAATTCACTCACACAGCCGGGTCGAGAAGTTTTGCATGTGTAGCTGAGGCGGAGGTATTTTTAATTTTTTAATATTCTACAATATGTATAACTTTCTATTAAATAATATTTTTACTACTATATTGTAGGAACGGGCGTCCGGTCAAAAAGTTAGACGCCTTCAACTTTTTGAAATTACACATAAGAAGAAAGATGGATCTGCTATGACTCTTGAAGCTGTTGAAATTATGGTACGTTTACTTAATACGATTTGACTTGTTTTAGTTATTTATAGTGTTTCTTTTCTAATGGTTTAATTTATTACTTTTAATGCGACTATTGTTATATTGCATTTGTTTTTTTTAATATATATTGTGTTCCTAACTATGTGATTTATTTATTAGGAAAAACTAAAGGATAAAAAGGCGGAGTACAAAGCGATTGCTTCTACTGATAGTTCTATTCATCTTGAAGACATTGACAACCGAATTATTACTGAAGTTTTAGGTCCAGAAAGGTATGGTCAGGTTCGATTTCAAGGATCTTTTATCAGCCCAACCCAATATTTTGGAACCAGCTCGCACCAATACATGGCTTCGGGGAGTCAATCTCAAACTGAAGTTCAGAGGTTAAAAGACCAGATGGCTCAGATGCAAGCGACCACATTTGAGGTTCAAAGGAAATATGAAGAACTTCAACAACAACTTAAAACAGAGGCGGCAGCGAGGGAAGCAGAGGCTACAGCAAGAGAAGCAGATGCCGCAGTGAGAGAAGCAGATGCCGCAGCGAGAGAAGCAGTGAGAGAAGCAAAGGTTCAAAAGAAATATGAAGAACTACAGCAACGACTTCAAGTAGATCCGGCATCGAGAGAAGCAGAGCAGAGCAAAAAGTACGACGAACTTCAACAGCAACTTCAGATTATGATGAAGATGTTTCAGCAGTCGCAACTTCCGCCTACGTAATGTATGTTGCATAAATATTTTTATCATTCTAACTTTTAACGTTTTTTTAAAGAAAAGTATGAATTCACTTTTATTTATTGATATTAATATCATTTTAGTCATTTAATTTGAAATATTATATAAATTTATTGTTTTTGGTTAGTTTAGATCTGGTTGCTTTTAATTTGTTGTTGCAGGAGGGCTGAAAAAAACAAAAAATTTTATTTTAAAAAATCTCAAAATTAGTGGCGTTTTTTTAAAAAGCGCCGCTAAAAGTTATATCATATAGTGGTGTTTCTGAAATAAGCGCCGCTAAAGCACACTACTTTTAGCGGCGTTTGTAAATAAAGTGCCGCTAAAGAACATGATCTTTAGCGGCGTTTTTTTCCCAAGCGCCGCTAAAGAACACGATCTTTAGTTTTCTTAGCGCCGCTAAAGAACATGATCTTTAGCGGTGTTTTTTTCTTAGCGCCGCTAAAGAACATGATCTTTAGCGGTGTTTTTTGCACAAGCGCCGCTAAAGAACATGATATTTAGCGGCGTTTTTTTCTAAACGCCGCTAAAGAACATGACCTTTAGCGGCGTTTTTTCTGTAAGCGCCGCAAAAAGTTAGCGACATTATCCTTAGTGGCATTTTTTGTGACGCTTCCTAAAGCGCCGCAAATGCCTTTAGTGGCGTTAAAAAGCGCCGCTAAAGGCCTAAAAAACGCCGCTAAAAACCTGTTCTGGTGTAGTGATATTAATTACGAGTCTTGTATTATTATATGTTTTAAATGTATTGGAGATTCAATTATAACATGATTTGTGATTACTATTTTGATTCGATAGCTTTCCCGACATTAGGGGGAGAGAAATAATAAATTGTAATGAGTTAGGAGGGAGAGTAATTTGAACCAGAAGTTCAACAAGGATAACTCATTACAAGTTCCAAATATGAAAATTCTCATAAAAGAAAATAATAAATATAGATGGTTATATAGTGGAAGTGGGTGCTCCAGAAGATACCCAAGACATAATTAAAACTCCAAAAGAGATTCAGGTACCTGAAACTAAAGATTAAAATAGTGAAAATAAATAAATCTCGATACGTTTTGTCAATTCAAGAGAATGTGGAACCGATAATAAAAGTGGTCGACAATGGTTTTGCATGCAATATTATTGTTGAAATAATAAAATAAAAGGAGGATCTTGAATAAATCTGTTGAGAAATATAGATATGGAATAAATTGATCAAAATAGAAAGACACAACTTAAGTACAATTAAATTTGTGGAGTTTTTGGACCAGTAGTCCAAATATCTAAAAGTATAAAGCCAGTGAGGGTACAAATGAAATAGTTTTGCAAAAACGGAATAAAAATATAAAGTTTTTCAGAAAGCCTTGACATTGATTATGAAAAGATATAATATTCTTTTGTGGTGGATGTAATAACCTTTAAATATATTATTAAATTGATAATTCATAAAAGATTTAATTTGCGTCTAATAGTTGTTGTTACAAGCTTTTTATGAATCACTATATAGTAAAGTTTATATTAAAATCTTGAAGGATTTAGAATGCCAGAGGCATATTGAAATTATTGGGAAATTGTTCATTTATATGAATTGAAATAATTAAACATATGTGGTAAATTTGACTTAGTTAATACTAGTTGAAAGAGGATTATAAAATGATCCAAAATACCTATTTGTATTTTTATAGAGGGATCATGATTAAATTTTGTTATAATTATTGTTGAAACTACTAAAGAGATCAAAATATATTTCCCCAAAATTTCCCCTTACTCATGACTTTTAAAAGAATGATAATATAAATGCTTAGCAATACATTCAAATGGTCATTTGAAAAGTTAGTATTCAAGATTGAATACATAGAATATAAGATATTATGTGATGTTTTCATGAGGGAGAATAAATACGCGATGTACTCTTTTTTTCCTTAACCGATATTTTGTCCCATTGGGTTTTCCTAGTAAGGTTTTTAATAAGGAGCAGATTATGCTTATAATAGAGATGTGTACTTTTCTCCTTTCACTAAGAATTTTTTTCCCACAAGGTTTTTATCTTAGTAAGGTTTTAATGAGATACATTGTCTACGAATGGATATCCAAGACCAAGAGGAAGTGTTATGAATATTTTATTAAGTGGATATCCATCAAGATCTAGATAAGTTTTGATTTACTTTAAATTCTAATAGTCATTAGAAGTAGAGTTTCATTTCATTTATACTTCTTATGTCTATAAATATAGACTTTGGAGAAGCATTGTATAAGATTCTGATTGATCAATAAAATGCGCTCTCTTTTTGCTCTCCCAAATTTAAATATGTAAATTGAAGCTATAATTACATGGATGTTATAATTTTTTTTTGACATTTTTATCTAAAACAAATATAATATGGTTATAAGTTTCCCAAAAATAATTGATCTTCCAAAGTAAAAAAATAATATTTAAAATATAATTCTCAACTAATAAATGCATCAAAGAAACAAAAACAATAAATAATATATAAACATTCAACTTATTGATTTTTATATTAAATTATTTAACATCAAAATAAATAAAAATAAATTGTTATAATTAGAGAATATATAAATATGCATTTTCCTTAAAAAGATATTAATATACATTAAATAGATAAGATTGATTGAAGCCCCTAAGACAATATAACAATATTTTATATTTAAGTTTAAAACAATAAAAAATTGAGTGCCACACTCCAGCTCGATGAGACTACACATGTGAATTCACTATTAACCATATGAAAAAAGGTAAGAAACTATAAGTTTGTTGAGAAGTTAAAAAGTTTTTTAGACTTCATACTCGTAATAACTTGTAGAATAATACAAAGGAGTTAAATAGAAATTTAAAGAGTAAATACTTTCTATTTTGAAGTAAATAAAATAAAAATACGAAGCATGTAATCAAAATGAAATATATACTAGTGAAGTAACAACCATGTAACAGCCGCTCGACGAAGCCTCTGTATCATCTAGTTACTATTTGATGTGTTTTGGTAAAATAAGGATAGATGTGAGTAAGTAATGTGTTTGTTTTGACTAAGTATAGGATTTTGTGCATATGCGCCATTCGGTGAACTCTTTGTTTTGGTGTGTTCTGCAGTTTGACGGGCTCTTCTGTTTAGTATCCACCCAACTCAGAGGTTTTGGCGAACTCAATAAGTTCGTAGTTGTTAGATTTGTTTATTACTTAAGTTTGATAATTTGGCTAATTAAGTTGAGACTTAGAATAAAACTAGACTACTATAGATGATAAGACTTAAATTAATTTAAGATCACTTAATCACGGGAATCAAGAGAGTTAGTGGAATTATCTAATTTTTCCACTAATCATTGTCTCCAAGCTTAAGTATTTAAGGTCATGCGATAGTATTTCTGAATACTTTTACGATTTCATCTTCTTCCTTAGATTTTCTCTGAAAAACTCTTTAAAAACTTAAGTTCAGAAAAACCCTCCTTAGAGTAAGGTTCGCAGTGATCAGTTAACTTATTCGTTAGTGCCAGTTTACTAGTAATTTCTGATGAACCCTAGGTTATTCTTTAAGCCATTTACGTGATCTTTGTTCTGCATGTATGAGTGCTAAAATGGTGTGTGAGGAAGGAAACTTCCTAATTCTGTATAAGTGTTGTTGATTTTTGCATGCATGATCAAATTTGATGGAATGATGATCTGATATATTGAATTATCTTTATTTTAGCTCAAGAAAATAACGAATGTCCAAGTGATAAGGGCAAGGGACCTGCTTTATAGATTTGTGTTAGAGTTTCTAGTGAGTTCCTTCTTACTTCCATGTGTTGTAACTTCATTATTTTATATTTTATGTAGGGTAAGTGTTCTTCCTTTGTAAAGGATTAAAAGTTTGTGAGTGTGTAACAGAGGGAAGTTGTTGTGTAGGTAATGGTTATCTAAAGTTATCAGTCTGAGTGTAATCTGAACTATGATATGAAGTCAATATCATTTTTCATGATTAAACCAGTATCATCTGCTACTAATATGTAAGAAATGATATGATCTGATGTGTGAAGGAGGAGATACGAAGATATGTTTGTGTAGCCTCCAGTAGGGTAGATATATTGCAAACTAGATTGACAGATCACGATAAAACATATTGTTTAAAATGAAAATGTTATAAGGAGCTAAAGGGGAGAATGAATATGAATAAG
This sequence comes from Gossypium hirsutum, assembly GCF_007990345.1. Taxonomy (NCBI): domain Eukaryota; kingdom Viridiplantae; phylum Streptophyta; class Magnoliopsida; order Malvales; family Malvaceae; genus Gossypium; species Gossypium hirsutum. The sequence goes on along the minus strand of NC_053438.1, from coordinate 57,966,112 downwards.
TCTGAATGATATGCTTTTGATTCTGAATTCTGTGTACGTGGCTCACATGAAGTTGGATTTGTCTGAGTTAAGTTAGTGTTCAATATATGCCCAGGTTGAGAGTTGGCATATTGCGTCTGCTTGTGTTCTGTATACGCCAGCAGGCGTACTCTGTGTGATATGTAAATGATATTCAGAAGAGTCTTAAGTAATGAATTGAATGATTTTTCTTTGGAACATACTAAGTTCATATGAACTTACTCTATTATCCTTTAACCTTCTCAAGATTTTCTGGTTGAAGGAAGTTTGATCAAGGACTACGCTAGAGAGTTGTTTAGGCTGTGAGATGTTTACTTTGTGTCTGTATCATGCATGCTTTAAGGGGGTGGCACATAGATATATTTTGAAAATCATGTGTACATAAATTTTTTTGTTTATTAATAATTTGTTTTAACGAAACTTACATAAAGTATTAACATCTGAGTTTAAGCTAATGTATTTAATTACCGAAGTTGTCGTATTTAAATTTATACGTCATATGCCTTGGATATTATTACAAACTGATAATGTTCTTTTACTTTAATAGAATAACAATTAAAATATGTATTATAACTATAACCTTTTAATTATTATTAGAAGTTTCTGCCGTAGAGATTTTAAGTCTAACTGTTTTTAAGCAGTGACGCACTATTCTTGAATACTATTATAGGGTCAGGTTTGGTGTGTTACAAACCAAACCTTGATGATTTGATAAGAGATAACATGCTACTTGTTGGGGATTGTAAAATTTTAAATAAATCATAAAATATTGAAAAACTATCATGGTAGAAGTATAATTTCATATATATCAGCATAGTTGGAATATTTAGAGATTCAACTTCATAATAAGATGAGGACAAACATTCAAGTGGATATTTTTGTGGTGAAAATCTCATAAAAAAATTGTCTTTCCTTTTTCCGATAAGATAAATGTATGAAAAAATATTAGCTCTATAACTATTTTGTTGAGGAAACCATAGTTCTCATCGATAATGAGAGATGATTTTTTATATTTTTATAAAGACAATGGTAAAAATGGAAGAATAATAAATAATCAAAAGTGAAATAAAATTATCACTCAAAAATAACTCAAAGAATAGTTACATGTATGTGTCACGGGTTGCGGATCAAAACCCATAACGAATGCGCACAGAACATACAATGGAGGTCAACTGACGAAATGAGGCTCAATCGACTTATTTGAACTGGCTCAACTCTGGAATATATGGAAAAGCTCATCTACTTGAAGCCTTGGTGGCCTAATAAAACACTCTAGTAAAACTAGAGTTACCATAGTAAATAGTGTAAATCTTAAAGGGATAAAATTGTGTAGAGTTTAAATCTCTTAAGACTCTCATCTTGTAGATAGGCACTAATCTCTGCTGTTGATGTAATTTGATCTGTATCATTGGATTTTCGAGAACTCAACTATAAATAGAGGTCTTCCCCCTCATTTGTAATTATCCCATTGGATCTGTACTATTGTGACTTTTCAATTCTCTCGTTGCTCTTTTGCTTTTAAGTTGCTTCCGCTATATTTTTTGATGATTTAGAGAAATTTTGAAAGAATTCTCACTTTTCGAGTGTTAGGCTGACTTAGGTAAATTTGAAATAAAGAATCTGCTTGAGGTCGCACGGTTTGTGAGACTATAGTTCCCTCATGACATATGTGTATGAGTATGTATATATATAATTGATCGTTTGTAAATTCTATGAAATTAAATGTTATCAAAAAATAACTTTCAAATAAAAAAAATAAAGAAGTAACTATCAAATAATAATAAAAAATAAAGCCTAATATTAAATTAAAATGTAACAATAATATTAATGCATATAAATAATTTGTAATGTCTATGAATTTTAAAATCATAAAATATAAATTAATTTTGAATTATACATAATTAATTAAAAATTTTAATAATATACAAATAGATTTATTTATACATAAAAGAATATATATAATAAAAATTAAAATTTATAAATAAACTTTTTTGTTTCTGTTTTTGCATGCATTATAAGACTAAAATGACTAATACATAATTAACTTAAAAAGAAAAAAAATTAATTACATATGAGTAGATTTATTTATAAATTAAATAATAATTGAAATATAATAATATTTAAATTATTATTTATCAATAAACTAATTAAAAAAAATTTCAAAATTTCTAAATAACTTTCTAATATCCAAATTATCCTTATTAATTTTTTGTACCATTTAAAATACCCTTATTAACCCCTATAAACATCAGATAAAGTGTAGTATTTGGATGTCATTGTTATACGGCAAAATTTTTATTTCTTATTCTGCTCAATTAATTATTTCAATATATAATCTTTGAATTGATAGGATTTTTACTTCTTGAATTAAAAATAAAATAGAATTATTGTAATATGAAGTGATTCAAAAAATTATTTTTATTATTTAAAACATAACCAATAATATCATTAACTGCAACTTAAAACTAATGTATATATAATAAAATCCTTTTAATCGAAAAGAGTGCTGAACACCACAAAATTCCTACAACATCACCCACCCACGCACTGAATTCAAACTTACTCATCAGGGTATAGATAGTTTAATAGACATCGAATTATCAAAACCCTAACCGCATCTCACAATCATTTTCAACCAAAACAACACAACTTTTTATGTACAAGCAGAAGAAATGCTGATCATAACTAGGCCAAGATAGCTCTATGCGGATTCCTATCTTGCAGTGTAAAAGGACGAGGTATCAAGATGAATTACCCAAAACTTTCAGTGCCACAAACTGCATTCAATTTTGTTGTCGATAAATGTCTGAATTGATGGTTCTCTTCCAAGAAAATCAGACAGGATTTCAATTGGATCCTTAGCTCCTCCGGGTGCCAATACCTACCAAGACGTCAAATACTAACATATGACCACGTACATGATAGAAATGAGACTTAGATTTCAATATTTCTGTAACGGCTTGGAAACGAAGAAAAGGGAAAGTTTCAAAAACAATAAACAGCATGGTGACATATAAGGTAGTTAGTACCTTGGTCCTAAACTGCATACCAACATGCTGGTTCAGAAGCCCATCTTGAAACTTTGACGTAAAAATATCAGCTGCAAATACCTATACATTTGAAGCATAGAAATGGTAGTCGTATCACTCAGAAAGAGATCATCCATGGTAAATAGTAACAATTATACTGCAAACCCCATAAAGTTTACTGTAATCTACAATCTTATCTAGACAATAAAATAAAAGCAAGCAAGAACGATAGGGTTGAAACAAACAAACCTCACTCCAAATACGGCTGTAACAAGCAGCTTCATAACCGATAGCACAACGTGGGAAGCATGAAGCTGGATTAGTTCCTTCTAACATTGGCAATCCCACCATTACCTACAATGGCCAAAAGACGGAGGGGAAAAATAGAATGATGTAATTGCTCTCCTCCTAAAAGCACAAAGTACGAAGCAAGAACGGGAAAATTTACTTACCTTTGGATGAAGATGTTTGAATAACTCAAAAATGTCAACGTTTTCAGCAGAATGTATAATTTGATCAAAAAGACCTGACAGTCAAAAATATCTTTAGAGCTTATCTGAAGAGAGGCATAGAATTTTGAATTACAGCAGAAAACAGTCCATCTATGTTGAGGTGCTAAATTAAAAAGTGTCTTTTTCTTGTAAACTAAATTCCTCGATCTCGACTCCATATAAGACAGCTTCACTCAAGATATTTAACCGATCAATATAAAGCACCAAAATACACATTCCTAACTCAAAATGGAAGCAAACTTGTTTATGTTGCAATAACAGGCACAAAGCATTTATAATCATGCCGAAGTAAGCAGTATGGGCAAGAACCAACAACCATGAAGAACAATTGCCCAACATGCCAGGGCGTAATACTCATGCTACCTAGAACAAAAAGAAACCACGATGAATTACTGACTATTCTTATTATGAATTCTAATAACTCATATGATCCTATGTCGCAATAAATACCCTATTGAATTTGGAAACCCTCTCGCCTCTTAAAGTTTTCTTCATGTTTTATCAAACTGTAGAACTGTCAATTCTGGTTAAACTTAAAGAGAAAGACATCACATACCTGGATCTAATTCCAAAAACTTACCAAATGGGAAATGAAATGACTAACAGATAATAACGGATTTTTGAGTATCAAGGTCTCAACAGATTTCAGTAAAATTGAAATTTCTTGATTGATGACGAAGTAAGAGGCTTACAATAAAGAACTTCTTGCTTCAATTTAAGAGCCGAAAAGGAATAACGCCATCTTTTAAGTGATTTACATATTTCATCCTTAATGGGCATTGTAATATCCTGAAAATGATCATATCATAGAGATAATTTCAAGTAATTAGTTGCCTTTTAGATATTTGAAACACCATCCACCCATCTCAAAAAAAAAAAAGGCCCCAGAGAAACTGTGCACCATGTCTTCAAAAACCACAACATTCCTTTCCCAATCCACCCAGAATATAATTGCATAAAACACATAGATGAACACCCCAAAATACAGAACCAAGCTCCAGCCAATTCATATACAAATGAATATCTGGCAGTAAGACATACAGATGCACAAATACATATGTAGAAAGTATGCATATACAGAATCTGTCAGAATGTATACCTGATGGAAACCAGATATTAACTTCAATGAGAAGCTCTCATAGCACCTATATGTAAAAAACCATTATCAAGGAGTCTAGTAAGTCCAAAGGAAAAAGAAATAGTAGGATCTACAACCTACCAATTTTCAAGAACCTTAGCAGGGATCTCCACAAAGTCAGGATCAACACGCAACCCAGAAAATCTAGCAAACGATGCACGGTTGCATAGATGTTGAACCTATATCCCCATAGAGAGTGAAATCCATATTATCTTCCTAAAACATCGAACTAAAATAACAATCTACTTTCTACTACAAAAACATTATTATGAGCCAATATAATGCACCAATCATAAACGATAAAGCCAAGAAAATAATTTAGAGTTGAACATACCACATGGCCAAACTCATGCAAAAGACTGACCACTTCCGTGAATCTTAGCAAACTCGGAATGCCACCAATGTCAGTCTGCAATTGAGAAATTAGCAATGCCAGTGGAACCTGGGACAGAATAACTAATATGAGTCACTGATTTTTAACAGCAGAGCATATCTTAGTAACATTTAAGCAAATTTATTCTACTCAGGTGCTCAAAGAAGATGCTAAGATAAAATAGTATAACTATTAAGCATGATCATTATGTTATATCAATCACCTGTCGTGCACCATTGAACGCTACTGAGCCATTTTGAAGAGCAACCACACAAGTCTGACCATATTTCCCTTCCCTGTTCCACAACGATAACCCAATTTTCTCTAACTAGAGCAAGCAAAGCAGAGAAAAATAAAGAAGAAAACTCAAAGTAATATGTGAACCTCTTGTACATGTCGAGGTAGAAATAACCCAAAAGTTCACCAGAACTCAAGTCAAAAACAGAAAACATTCGAACATCACTGTGCCAGGCATCAGCATCTGCAATTTCCTCAAACCTTAAACCTGCAGGTAAAGGACAGCATGTATGATACATACAAGACATAGAGAAGCATTTTCCGTGACTTGAAGTCATTTGAATGGAGTTGGGTAGGATTTCCACCACACTGATGCAGTCATTTTCATCACTGGACACTCAGGGTTCCAGTGCCATTTTGCTGCATCACTGCAACGGGAATCCTCCCACCACTCATCCACATGCAGCCTGCATAAGCCATATACGTGCATGTAATGACTTACCAAAAAGATCCTGAAATATTTTGAAAATTCCAGATAGAACCAAATTGACAGGAAAGTACTGTTTCAGAGCTCCAAGGTCCAGATCAAATTCCTGTTGCTCAACCTTCTTTACATAGTACAGGAGATCTTCAACTCCAAATGGAAGCTCTCCTTCATCTTGCTTCTGATGACAAAACAAAGCAAATAAAACACTTATTTGAAAGGGAAAAAAATAAAAGGAATCAGAATATGGAGATTATGTTCTGACCTTTAACTCTTTCAACATAGCCAGCTCTTTATTGGCTAAGTCTGATAAACTGGAAGAAATGTCCTCTAAGAATTCCAATACCTGGACACATTCACAAAGTCCTAAGAAGCAAATATTACATTCATTAATGAAGCATTGAAAAGTAATACAAAACCTAGATGCATCTTTAAAATGAACTTCATAACATGAAGCATTGAAAAGTAATACAAAACCTAGATGCATCTTTAAAATAAACTTCATAACAGTGTTTTATAAGATAGCTATATTCCATAAAGCACAATCCAAAACTTCATTCTTTTCTATGTTTCCTAATGTCGTCTATTTCAAATGTCACAACAAAATGATTTTCTGCTTATGTAAAGCTAGTTTTGCATGGTTTGGTCATATCACTCAGGAAATGAATCATTAAGATCATAATCATTTCAGGCGTCATTGTATAAAACAGCACATTCCTTAGGACAGATGACAGGCGAGGAGGTAGCCAGAAAAATTCTGATTAAATTTCAGGAGGAAACATTGCATCTGGATTAACCATGTCAACAAAAAAGAGATCTAACTAGACTAGGCCAACAAAAAGTTTTGTGGTTAAAAACTGAAAAGGAAGAGAGAGGGAGAGGAAGAGACATGGCAAGATTTCAGTCAGATTACTAAAATTCAATAAAAAATGAACGATTTACTTTTATTTTTTTAAAACACTAAGGTCAAAGCTGAAAGACATGGAAATTGCATATATTATTCATGCAGCAAATAAACAACAAATATTCCCAGAAAATAAATCAGACCTTCGAGGGTGTCTTAGCCATTCTAGGATTCAAAGCATATTCTGCATAGTTTGAATAGCCAAGTAATCGAGCAAATTTGTGACGAGCTTGAACCTATATCACAAAAGAAAAGTTAACTTATTGGTCTTTTATACTCAATGCAAACTCAAGGCTATAATGAAACTTCGTATTGGGGTCCACATCTAGGGACATTGCAGCAATGGGCACTCAAGAAAGAATGAATGAATTAATATAACTATGCTAAAGTTGCTGATAAGTTAAAACTGTTGAAAACCAAGAATTTGTCACCACTTACTAGAACAGCCATTACATTTTAATTTATAAGTTTTAGGTGCTACCAACATGGTATTATGGTAAATATGATATTCTTAATAAAAACTTAAATCATAGAAACTCCCATGTCAATATGTTCATCCTACACTTTTCCCACTTTTTCTGGTAAAATGAGATTTGGCTACACAATGGTAGGTACCCTCTCCCATCCCATAAATCCTAATTCCTACCCTGCCACCTACAAGGTGAAGCCTGGAGCTTTAACTTCCATAGCATCACCTTGAAGACAGTAATGCCTCTAATGTGGCATAAATTGCAAAAGTAAAATGAATGGAAGATAATAAATATACAAATTGATAGTGTAATAAAATCGCCGCCCGCCTAGTTAGGGGGGGTTTTAAAGACCTAAATGTCAAAATGATACACTGAAAGGAGATTTAGTAGCTTATGCCAATACAAAATACTAGTAATGTCAGACCAACAAAGTAAAAGGGCGTCAATGAAAATGCAGCCCTTGGTCTGGATTTGGACCATCATTTCATTCCAAGTAAACATCATCTCAAAGAAACATAGAGGAGGGGCCCAAGGGAGAATGAAATATATACCAAATATTCCAAGACAGAGAGATTGGCTTTTCCACATCTCTTTCCATATGCCATAGCTACTAACCTTCTTGTCTTTCCTATCTGCAAAGGCTCAGAATGTAAATAGGAAACTCCACAATAGTCATTCTCATATTTCAGTGTTCAGACAATACTGAAGTAATACAAACAAAAAATTTCATTAGATTTCAAGTCTAAAGCCATAGTGACAAATATGGGATCAAGTTGATCTTAACTTTCAGAAAAGGTTGAGTTGATGTTGCATGATATCAACATGCAAGGCCATGCATTTGTCAAATATTAATTGTGGCAGTGGTAATGTCCACTTAATTGAAAATATGCTGGATTTCGTTGTCATGCTATTCTTGCAATATCAGAAATATTTTAAAAGCCAGTACATAAGAAAATTAATCAGGACTCCTTAACCATTCTGCAATTCAAGTACGTAATCGATCTCTGAAAATATTGTAATATTAATTCACCTTGTCAGTTTGTGCAAAAACTTTTTCCAAACAGCAAGGGCACAGCCATTATCAACATATTGCCTCTTGCCAGCTGAAAATTAATCAACTTCAATAATCATACCTTGCATAGCTCCAACACTGCTGCAACATGATGACTTTTCAATGTGACTCTGAACATCCCATTCTCTGCTTTTTCTAAAGTCTGCAAAAGAAACAGTAAAACAAAATTTATTACTATATTATAAACTGAGTCATTCAAAAAACTCTATCATGAGGTATTAAAATTTTGAATTCATAGAGTCTCTTTCGGGTAAGGAATAGCAGCAATATTTATGAATAGGTCAGTTTCCAAAATGGTAGATACTTGCTCTTTGGGCTTCTCTGATGCTTCTACGATGCAGTACAAATGCATTATATTCGGCAATTTTCACTTTAGATATTTGAAATCATCATTTAGGCATATTTTATTTTATATCCCCAACATGCATTGCCAAATATCAAAACTGAAATTATTTACAAATGTAATTGATTCATGTGATCAGTTAACCATCATTTCTGCAGAATGTTGAAGTTCAACAACTTAAGCATGAAATAAAAAGGGTATGTAATTAATTTACCATCAGAGGAAATCTATGACCAGCAGACCAGCAAAAAATCAAATGTAGAAAACTAATTGAGATCAGAACTTTTTGTTCAAATGAGACAAATGTAGAGTCCAAATTTTCCATATATAAACTAATAAAGTGAGCACAGGAGAGGAAATTAAATATAGAAAATGTAGAACCTTGAGAAACTCTGCTGGTAGTCCGGCTAGCTCATTCTCATGGAACAAAACAGAAGTGCTATCATCATTCAAATTCTGAACATATTGAAAGCTGAGCTCATCAATTTGAGCTGTCAAGCGTTGCACTTCTTCTCTTTTTGTTGCTGTAAGATTCAATCCATTCCGTTCAAATTCTTTCATCTGTCACTGGTCAGAAAGGAGTCAACACTATGACTGAACAACTAAACTTGTATTCAAAACAATGAAACATTTGTGCTCTTGAGCATGGTACATTACAATATATAACCTCATCTGGCCGTTCTTTCAGTATAAAACTTACTTTACCATTTTACTTTGTAGCCAACAGTATTTGAAAATCCCATGTCATAAGATGGGTAACAAACATGAGAAAGCGGAAATATTTCCCTTACCAAGCAATGAACATAGTGTCTTGCTTCTGGGCCCATCCACTCCCCTTTTGCAGCAAAAGCTTTGACAACACAGTATACATCTTCGCGTTTACTGATCAACGCCCCAATTAAACAGTAAAAACGTTAGATTTGATTCTCGGTAAACAACTGAACAGTAGAATTTTCATATACACAACTACTAGAATTCCCATATCTACAACTACTTACAAAGGCATACTAGGTTTAATTAGAAAAATAGTCTAGGTTCAAAAAGAGCATTACCAACTAGATGAAACAATCTAAACATATAATGTTATTACTTGATTCTGATATAAGTCATAAACAAGTGAACTAAACCTGCAGGAAGAGATATGGGCATCTATTTTCTTCTCGGCTTCAGCGCTAGCTTTACGCACTTTATCTGAAGTAGAGACCAACTTAGGAACCACACATGATTGCACCAATGGAAACTGTTGAGCCTCCAATTCCGCCAGCGGTGATATAACATTCTTATATGTAACCTGACCGTTTTTTAAAAAAGTGATAAATATATATGAATTTCGAATTCTTATAAATGTAAAAATAGTCAAAAAGAGCATAGAGGGAAAAATTGAAGATACTGAAACTATGAAAACCTTATCAAGCGGTACTGAAGCAACGGCGTCATGAACTTCCTTTGATTTTGCTATGATTCGGTCAGCTAATTTTAGAATCTCACTCGCCGACAAATTTACTCGGAAATTACATCCCGGAAGATCTAAAATTAATATATATATCCTTTAATTACTATTTGTAAACGAGAAACAAGCAAGTATAAGATAAATTGAGAAAAAGAAAATGAAAATGAAAATGACCTTTTCTCTTGGAGTTTCGTCGTTTGTTGATAGCGGTGATAGCAAGACTAACAACGAGTGTGAGAAGAGCGGCAGCTCCGGTGAGTGGTATGATGTTACTTCCTTTCTTCAGTTTGCTGCTGCTCAGTTTTTTCTCACTGTTCCCTTCACTTTCCATTGCCTCTTGAATTTTATTCTCCTTGGCTGTTTCGTTTAATTTTCTTTGGAGCCAAACACCAACTAAGGAGAGGTTAGATTGGGAGGGAAATTTCCCGTCATTCAGGGAGCGGAAACAAAATAAATAAATTGATGAAATTAAAACGGAAATACAAAATTAGGATTTTCGAATTGTTTTAGTTCTTTAAATCGGAACCGCGCAATGAGGAGAGATTATCGCTTTCGATTTTTTAAAATTGCTACAAAATGAAATGCGAGTATTGGTAGAACCGTAGATCTATCGGTTTCGATCGTTATGTTTCACGATAAAGGCCGGCCCCCCTACAGAAATTGTGGCCCTAGATCTTGTCAGATTGCATCTGATTTGGGGAACTATACGGGTTTAAAACAAGCTTGGCCTTATAGGATATAAACCCGGTCCTGACCATTTAATTATGGGCAAAATTTATAAAGTTACATTAAAATATGGGTATAATAACCTATTTCCGGGCAAATAACCAAAAAAGGCCGGTTTTTTTCAAAATTTACCGAAATGAGCCGGTTTTTTAATTATTTATCGGAATGGGCCATTTTCCGCGAAATCGCGTCCACGTCAGCGCGATTTGCTGACGTGGAAGGAAATCGCGCCCTCTAGGACGCGATTTGCTGACGTGGCATGAACAGTGTGTTTTTAGCTTGGAAAACTTTGAAAGGCCATAACTTTTGGCTCGGTTGTCCGATTGAGACGAATTTTTTTTATTTCGAATAACTTTTCGAGATCTACGCGCTGGAAAACTGCTTAGAGATGAATAGGGACTAATTTGTAAATTATAATTTGTTAGTTACGAGTATAGGGACTAAAGTGTAATTATTTCAAAATTAGCACGAAATTTTTGTATTTAAGAATATTTGAATGTTATGGAAGGATGAAATTGAATTTGAATTGAAAAACGAAGCTTAGATTTGAAAATATGACTATTTAGGTTTTAGGGACTAAATTGAATAAAATGGAAAATTTTAGGGAACTTCTCAAAAGTGGAATGAGCTGACTTATACCTATAACAGGATGATATAAGACAATTCTGTAAAAAAAGATCCGGTGTTTACTTCAAATAAATGAGGAAAATAACGATTTGAATGTTTCAAAATTCAATTTTAAACCGAAAAAATCAAAATTTAGGGGCAAAAAAGGATCTTTTTCGATGAAAACTTCGGCAAACCGCCTTCGGCTATTTTCCAGCACGTAGATCTCGAAAAGTTATTCGAAATAAAAAAAATTCGTCTCAATCGGACAACCGAGCCAAAAGCTATGGCCTTTCAAAGTTTTCCAAGCTAAAAACACACTGTTCATGCCACGTCAGCAAATCGCGTCCTAGAGGGCGCGATTTCCTTCCACGTCAGCAAATCGCGCTGACGTGGATGCGATTTCCTGTGCGTACCCTGACATCGCGTTGACGTGGATGCGATTTCGCGGAAAATGGCCCATTCCGGTAAATAATTAAAAAACCGGCCCATTTCGGTAAATTTTGAAAAAAACGGCCTTTTTTGGTTATTTGCCCCCTATTTCCGTCCTCTAATTTTACAAAAATAATAATTTTAGCATTTTTATTTAATTGTTCATCTTTTTTAGTTTTTAAACTTTTTTATTTGTCAAACCATCCAAAATGAATGAAAAAGTTATCGTATGTTAATTTTGCTGACATGACATTGCTATATAGATTTGATTACAAATAAGTCATTATGTCTATGTCATAACTCCCTCCCTACTCCCTGCGTAACTTTTGGTATTTAGTATATGTCTCTGGTTACAAAAAAAAATACATATTTGTAAATTTAATTATGTAAAAAGTAAAAAAATATATAGATTTGTAAGGTTACAATAATAATTTTTTAAAGGCTTTTGACATTTTGTTTTACATGTCTTATTTGTTAGTCCATTGTGGTACATTTATTTGAAAAAAGTTACATAATTCAACTTGAAGATAACAAAGTTAATTTTTTTAGTGTTTAATTTATTTTTAAATTTGATTTGATAAAGATTTATATAACATATTTCAATGCAATACATCTATGATGGAGGCAATGGTGAATCTCATTTTTCTGATTATTGGAACACTCAGAAAGTGAGGTTTAAGGAACGATCTGGTGAGGTGGTCGTTGTTATGGCTGTGGACCTAGATCTAACTCCGACTCTGTCTTGGAAGGACAAGCTTTTGGGAGGAGGTTCAGCCATTTCTGGTAAGGCAAGTGATAGATCTAATGGTGAAAGTAAAGTGATTTGAATTGTTAGAATGAGATGTGAGAAGATCTATGGTAAACAGGATCCAAACAATAGAATTTTTAGACCGTATTAAACAAATTCTATTCAAGGAGATGGAAACGAATGTTGTCTTGAAGCTTTTGGGGCAGAGTATCGGCTATGTCGCTCTTCATAATCGGATCAGCAGTCTTTGGAAACCAGTAAAACCATTCTACCTAATGGGTATAGAAAACGAGTATTTTTTTTGTTAAGTTTCAAACCACTGAAGATTATGACTGGGTGTTGACTCAGGGACCTTGGATTATCTATGGTCAGTACCTAACTGTATAACCATGGACTAAGGATTTTAGTCTGTCACAACCATACTCGAGCGTGGTGATGTCTTGGATAAGGTTACTGGGTCTTCCGGGGTTCATGTACAAAAGGAAAATCCTTGAAGCTATTGGGGGTATGATTGGAACAATGGCAAAACTTGATTCTCAGAAAGATAGCAAAACAATAGGCCGTTTTACCTTAATGGTAGTTTTAATCATCCTCGACAAGCCACTGATTTCTCAGGTAAAGGTTAACGACGAAGTCCAACGAGTGGAGTATGAAGGACTTTCGACGATTTTGCTTTTCTTGTGGTAAGAACGGACATATGGAGGAGTTGTGCCCTTTTTATAGATCTGAATTGGGAAAGAGGAAAGAAGTCGGAGGTCGCGTACCAAGGTAAGACTGGGGTTAGAGTAGAAGGAGTGACCAGGATAGCGTGTGGGTCGTGGATGATGGTGGAGAGGAAATCTTGGCATGGACAGAGAGATTCACGAGAAAAAGATCAGGTGAAATCAGGGAATGATGGCAAGGGTTCAAGGTTCATGATGCTAAGTGCGGCGGGAAAGATGGAAGGTAATAATGGCGAGGGTGGTGCTGTCTCTTGGGTGAAACGACCATTGAGAAGGAAAATAGGAAAATGATGGGTAGTAGAGCTAGGGCTAGAGTTAAGGAGAAGACCAATGTGGAGTTGGGTTTTGGCATGAGTGCAGGCCGTAAGATGAATGAGGGCCTTGGAACCCATTTGGGGCCTGATAGGTAAGTTGGACCTGATAGCAAGGGAAATGCAGAATTAGGCCACATATCTAATGGGGCTTTAGCTAAAAAGATGGGCAAGAGGCTTATGCAGGATGTTGGGCTTGGTTGCACTAGTGAGGTTTGTGTAAACATGGATATAGCAAGTTCTAACTCTAATCTTTTCTCTGGATCTGTAGGTTCGGTCCAGGATAATTCGACCAGTGGATTTTTGGATCCTAGATTTAAAGCTCAAGAGGCTAGATTGCATAAGGGTGATATGGAAACAAATTCTTTTAATCTTTTCAATATTTCCAGCTAAATCTTCTGTAAATGTCACACATTTTAATTTTACTTTTGAAGACATGGGTAGTGTAGATGTTCCATTGAATAATACAGTCCTTGATCTGGAGAAACATTTAACAGTTACTTTCAAAGAGAATTCTTACCCAAATAAAAGCACGTCCTCGAGCGATAATGTTACTGTTGAAGGGGCAAAGGTAACGTTGGTATTAAAAATCACGATGATAAAGGTGGCTTAGTTCGCATTGGACGTAAGCTTAATCATACCATTAGAGATTGTGGGGATCGATTTAACCAAGCCAAAACCGCTCGAGTATCCTTACTAGATTCTCTAAACTTTATGATCAAGTTAATTAGCGTTCAATTTAGCAATGAGGTAGACAAATACTCCTCAACCTTTGATGGAAAGTAGTCGGAGGAAGTCAAGCTTCCCAAGAAGTAAGATTGGTTTAAATTCTCTTTATGTTATTTTTTATGGATTTATTTATTTATTCTTAGAATTGTCAGGGTTGTGCCAGCAAAAATTTTCCTCGTATTTTTCATGAATATAATAAGGAATATAAAATCGATATTGTTAGTCTGCTAAATACGAGAGTAAATGGTTACAAAGTAGATAAGATCATTGCCAATTTGGGTTTACAACATTCGGATAGAGTAGAGGTTGTTGGTTATTCGGGAGGTATTTAGGTTGGCTGGAAAAAGTCTGTTTCAGTTGAGGTAATTCATAATCACCCCCAATTCATTGTCATTCAGGTTTTTAAAGGGGTTTAATCCCAGGCTGTGATCATTGTCTTTGTTTATGGAGGTCATGATAGACAGAAAAGAAGGATTCTAGGGAGGGTCTTAGTTCAATCATTCCACCTAGAGGTGTTCCTTGGGCATCTATCGATGATTTTAATACTTAACTTTCATCTAGCGACAAAAAAAGGAGGTAGACGAGTTGGAATAGGATGTCCTTTATGTTATGAGTTTCTTGAATTGAATGATTTGTAGGATTTAGAGTTTAAGGGTCCAACCTTCACATGACATCGGGGAGATAGTTTTGAGAGGCTTGATAGGGCAATTGGTAATGACACTTGGATAGAGCTTTCCCTAGTTGTTCAGTCATTCATATTCCTAGGCTTAAATCTGACCATGGGCCATTGTTCCTCTTTCTCAAGTCAGTGGTTAACCCACCTAGGGGGTGCCCATTTAGATTTCTGGCCGATTGGGTGGAGCACCCAAACTTTTTGAATTTCGTCAAAGATAATTGGGGTTTTCAATGGTAACATGCTCGAGTCTATCCACCAATTTACCATGAATATTAAAGAGTGGAATAAGTCTGTTTAAGGAAATATTTGTACCCGTAAAAGGTATTTGATGCAAAAACTAGATGGGATTCAAAAGGACATGGATACGTTGGACTCCAATACCTTAAGCCAATTAGAATTGAAGGTTAGGGAGAAGTTGAAAAGGGTGTTACATCATGAGGAGCTATTATGGAAATAGAAAAGTCAATGTGATTAGTTGTACCTCAGGGACCGCAATACTAAAATTTTTCATTCTCGTACGATTCAGAGAAGGAAACATAATCAGATTTTTGCTTTAAAGAATGAGAGAGGTAAATGAATTTATGATGATGAGGAACTTCAATCTAAGGAGCTCATTTTCTTCCAAAATTTGTATGGTGATCAACCAGTTAATTTGATGAATTTACCTCCTAGTTCCTTTCCTAAACTTGATCAGAGTGATACCCTGTTATTGGGCAGAGAGGTTTCACTGGAAGAGATTGAGGCTGCTTTTTTTGACATGACTCTTTTGAAAGCACCAATAAGTGATGGTTTTCACGGCTTCTTTTTCCAGAGCCAGCCGAGAACTCAATAATACCTTAATTATTCTTGTCCCTAAGGTTCCAAATCCTGAAAGTTTTATGCAATTTCGTCCTATTAGCTTATGTTCGGTTCTTTATAAGTTGGTCATGAAAATTATTGCTAATCATTTCAAAATGGTTTTTCCTAGAATTATTAGACAAAATCAAGTTGGTTTTGTTGATGAGAAAAATATCACGGATAACATCATTCTGGCACTCAGGAGGTGATATATTCCATAAGGAGCAAACACAAGAATAAGAGGTGGATAGAAATCAAGATTGATTTGGAGAAGGCATGTGATAGAGTGCACTGGGATTTTATTAAAGCTTCACTTCGGGTGGCTAGCTTTCTTGAATTCCTTAGGAAGGTTATTATGTCGGCTATCATGAATACGTCTATGCAGATTTTATGGAATGAAGTCCCGACTTAGAAGTTTAACCCGACCAAGGGTAATAGACAAGGTTGTCCTTTATGACCATATCTTTTTGTCCTCTACATGGAATGGCTTGGTCAATGTATTCATGATTCCATAAATACAGGTAAGTGGAGTCCCATTTGTTTGTCTAGAACAAGACCTCTACTTTCACATTCTTTTTTGCAGGTGATCTAGTTATCTTTGGCAAAGCTGACACAAAATAGGCGATATTGATCAAGAAGACTCTGGAAAATTTATGTGGTTTCTCTAGGCACCAAATTAATACTAACAAGACGATAATCTGCTTTTCGAAGGGAATTGATAAAAATTATGGGAGGCGTTTATGTGAGACTATCGGCTTTCAGAAGGTCCATAATCTTGGTTCATATCTAGGTTTTCCACTATTTTATGAGAGGATCACCAATAGTTTCTTGAGGTTTGTGGTGAAAAAGGTTAAGGCTAGACTCCAACAGTGGGATGCAAGGAAGTTAGCTCTTTTTGGTAAAGTCACATTACCTCAGCCGATGCTCCTCACAATCCCTAATTATTTTATGCAGATCATGATAACCCTAAAAAGTATTTGTGAGGAGATTGAATACATTGTCAGACAATTCATTTGGGGGCATTCTAGGGGGAGTAGAAAGATGACCCTTGTTAATTGGCAGTTTGTTTGTCAACCCTAGGCATCTAGAGGGTTGGGGATTCAATAGTTGAAGGATCAAAACATTTCCTTCATGTTAAAATTGGGGTATAACATGTTAACCAATATTGATTCCTTATGGGTCTGTGTTCTAAGGTCAAAGTATATGGTGGAGGAAGGCATATTTGTTTATATTAATTCGAGGGAACTGCTCATTTCTTTGGGAATCTCTTTTGAAGATTTGGCCCCCCTATATAAGAATGTTATATGGTCAGTTGGAAACGATAATAGCATGAGATGTTGGAAGGACAGTTGGATTCCTAAAGTTGGCCATTTGTTAAATCATATTCCATCACAAAACAACCTTAATGAGGGCTATCTTTATAACACCCCTAACCCAAATCCGACGCCGGAACAGGATACGAAGCATTACTAGAATTTACAGATCAAATAACAGACATTTCATATCATCTAGCACTCATATCAGAAACTAATCCAAATCCATCATATTGTCCCTTATGTGAGCCATCGAGGCCCAAAATACATGTTAAAAATAAGTCAGGACTAAACTGGGTACTCAGAAAATTTTTCGAAAAACATTCAAATATTTCATAGGTATAGGGGACACATGCCCATGTGGTCAGGCTGTGTGGCTCCCACGGTCAAGAGACACGTCCATGTCTCAGGCCATATGGGCATTCGAAATAAGGGTACACAGCCATGTCCCAACTTGTGTCCAAACTTGAGAGCTCTCTGACTTGAGTCACACGGCCAAGCCATATGCCCGTGTGCTAGGCCGTGTGAGCATACTGACTTGCATAATTAAAAGATACAGGGGGCACATGGCCGTGTGTCACACACGGCTGAGACACACGCCCGTGTCTCTACCCGTGTGGACGGAAATAGGTCATTTTACAAAACATATTTCTCACCCCATTTGGTGTCAACCTACAATCAACATTGTGTATATAAACAAGTCATATTATAACATCTAAAATCAATCCCTAAACATGTAGTATATTCACGTAAAATCAATATGCCCTTAGGCACCTTAAATGACCATTACAATTATGTTTAACCATATAATTCATGTAACCAAGTAATCAACTAACTTTTATGTCTAATCGCATTAATACACAACATGTAAATCATTTACTAAAACTTACCATTTGGTACCAGTTGTACCACTTATTCAATAGCATAAAATACATATACACTTACTGTAACATAGCACCAAATCACACCAAGTTATAAAACATACCTCATATGCATTTTCAACTACTATTTTATCTTTCATCATTCCACACATCAACATTATAAGACAAATTATGCACATACCAAAATACCAAAACACAAGCCAAATATATGACTAATCCCAACAACACATATAAACCAACATTTAGCCAAAATAACCTATACATGCCATTATAACCAAAATAAAAAATTCAAAAGTACCGATAGAACCTGTAATCACTGAATTTTATCCGGTACATTCTTCGTGTTTTTATTTTATTTTATTTTATTTTATATATATATTTAAAAAAATTATGATTTTTTGGGCTTGCCTCATGTGGGCCTAATGATTGGGCCCAATGGTTGGGCATGTAAGGTTGGATAATTAGGTTTTAAATAATTTAATTTTGGACTTATTTGGGCTTTGGCCCATTGTTTTTTATGTTTTAATACTATTAATAAAATAATAATAAATCAGAAAAAATACAAAAAAAATATAAATCACATTTAGACCCCTAAATTTTCTTTAAATTGCATTTTGGACCCTAAACTTTCCTATATTTACACTTTGACCCTTTAACTTTCTCAAAATTTCATTTTGACCCCTTAAATTTCTAGAAATTACATTTTGGCCCCATGTTTTTCTTAAAATTACATTTTTTCCCCAGAAACTTTGCACCCGTTACATTTTGGTCCTTCTGGGCATGACAAGACTGCCCCCAATCTGCGTTCTTGCGTGCACCGCCTTCCACGCCGATACCCCCAATCGACATTGCTCCCCCTCCTCTACTGCCACCTGAAAACAAAGAAGAAGAGGACAAAGTGGAAGGTTTTAAAAGAAAAAGTTGAAGAGAAAAAGGGGGTTCTCAATTTCAGCAACCAAAAAAAGTAAAAAAAAACAGCAGAGAAAACTCAAAAAAAATCAAAACAGCAGCAAGCAAAAGGCCATCGCCACCGTCGCGCAACCACCGCCACCGCAATCGCCGCAACACCACCTAAAACCCAATCACGAAGCAACCAAGCAAAAATCAAGAAAAAATTTCCAAGAAATTAGCAGCCAAGAATCAATAAAAAGAAAAACATTTACCTTGGAATCGTCGGCCACCGAGCGCGAAGAGGAGCCGAAGACGAGTGCGGCGGCGACACCTTCAACCTTGGGGGTTACCGAAATAGAAGAGAAAGAAAAAAGAGGAAAGGAAAGGAGAGAAAGGGAAAAAAGAAGAGAAAAGAAAAAGAAGAAAAGGAGGAAGGAAGAAAAGAATAAAAAAGAACGAGAGGGAAACGCCGGTCGTCACACCGCCGAACGGAGCAAGAGATCACCAATGGCGGCGGCTAGGGTTTGAAAGGAAGAAAAAGAGAAAGTTAAAGAAAAGAAGAAGAAAAAGGAAAAAGAAAAAGGAGAGAAAAATAAAAAAATAAAAAATAAAAATAAAAACAGCAGGCCACTTTTTTTGTAGGGCACCAGCAGCTCACCATCAGCAGGCCCACTCTTCCAGCAGCCCAATACTAGCAGTCCAGGCCCGCACTCAGCAGCACACCAGCAGGCCCAGATTCGGCAGCAGCCCAGTCCAGATGCAACAGGCAGTAGGCCAGCCAGCAGAACCGACCCGCCTGACCCGACCCGGACCCGATCCAGCGCAGGCCCAACGGCAGGCCACAACCCAACACCCCAACAGCTCCAGCAGGCCCGATTGCAGCAGTGAAGCAGGCCAGCCCGCTAAGGCCCAATCCGAAAAAAAAAAGAAAAAAGAAGAGGGCCCATTCTTTAAGCCCATAACTTTGGGCTTTTGGTAATTTTTTTTAAATTCATTTTAATTTAGTTCATGTATTTAAATGGTGTTTCCTTTAATTTAAATTAGCATTTTTAAAATAGTTTTTTTAGAAACATTATTATGTCATTTTATATGCATGTTTAAAATAAAAAAATATTATTTTAATGCATAAGGCAACGAACCGATTTAGCATCAAGCCATTGATTTTATCGCTATGTTGGGTAAATATCAATAGCTCGTGTTAAATACGGGGCACCCTTCTAAGAATTGAAAATATTCCAAAATTCTCGTTTTAAAAAAAAGGGTTTCTCGTGTTTTAATAGAATCACTTTAAATATTAAGTTGAATTGATTTGACACTAATTCGACGATTTCATCGCCATGTCGGGGTGAATATCGTCGATTCGTGTTAAATACTGTACGTTTTAAAAACTTCGTGTTTCAAAAATTTCCGTGTTTTTTAAAAAAATTTTGTGTTTAAAAAAAATCTCGTGTTTTCAAAAATTTTCGTGTTTTAGAAATTTTTGTGTTTCTAAAATTCTCGTATTTCAAAAATTTCCGTGTTCTCAAAAAATTATTGTGTTTCAAAATTCTCGCGTTTTCAAAACAAAAAACTTCTGGGTTTCAATTAGATCACGAGTAAATATTAAATTGAAATCGTATTTTTTTAAAAAAATTAAGACAACATGCGTTTAACGAGATACCAATTTTAGGCGTCGCGAGGGTGCTAATACCTTCCTCGCGCGTAACCGACTCCCGAACCCTAATTTTCTCTGGATTTTGACGTAGACCTAAACTCGACCTTTTTAAAAGAAAATTTATAAAATAAATTTTTTTATTAAAAGGAAGATTTATTAGGTGTCCGATTACACCTAGAAAAAAGATCGGTGGCGACTCCATTTTTTAAATAAAATCGAAACTCTGTTTTCAAATTTTCAACAATCAATTCAATTAGCGCCCGTGCCCAAATTTTAGGTCGCTACAGAACCGATGGATAGTGTGATATAGCTCCGACAAGTTTCCAACCTGATCGAGCTTCCGATAATCTAAAAAGCAAAAGAAAACAACTACGTAAGCAATAAATGCTTAGTAAACTCATGTAAACTTTAATCATATTATTTTATTTCAATATAAAATTTATACATATCAAGAATAATTCAATATCGATACCGCAATACTTATGAAGCTATATTCATCAATTAACAAGGTGAATAAATCCACAGCATCACTTATACATATTATCCCTAGCATAGCAGGAATTTAAACAACTTTAATCTCTTCCAAATTTCTTTATTTTCATTTGCATTTCTTTACTTTCCACACTCATTCCATAAGCATAACACACAAGTCATAAGCATACCATTTAACCATAGCCACAAGCTAGTGCATTTAAACATAGCCTTTTTCAAATTAATCACATGATAAGTCATTTTATAAGAAATTTCATAATTTAAACCTTACCACTCTTTCATGAACACTAGCATATTTTCACTTGAGTACTTATCATTTCAATGCATCATATAAATAAACATATTACTATTCAACCAATAGCTTGGCACTTGCCTAAGCGTCAAACAACAACACTTGTTAGAGTACTTAAACATATTTCATACAAATTCAACATTGATAAACTTATTTTCTCAACATGTCACACTTGAGTTTATTACTCGTCTCAACTTACATAATTTTCATGTATCAAGATATCAAAGTTATTCATATATGTACATCTGTATTAGTTCGTATCGAACTCATATCGTCACTTAAATGAACATTTCTCGTTAAACAATTTAGATTATCGTTGGATACACGGGTAGTACACAAAAAGTGTACAAAACTGTAATCCGTCAATTCATGTACATGCATATTTATATAAGCATGTAAATGGGGAGCTCTTCCAAGCCATATAAAGGGAAGCTCATGTGAGCTGTATAACGGGAAGTTCTTGCGAGCCAAATATCGGAAAGCTCATACGAGCCATAAACAGGAAGCTTAAAAGAGCCATTAATCGGGAAGCTCATGAGAGCCAAATATCGAGAAGCTCATGAGAGCCATATAATGGGATGCTCATAAGAGCTAAATAACGGGACGCTCTTGCGAGCTATGGTGTGTCCGTCACACATGCAGAACCACAACTAATTCAGGAACCTTTAATGATATGTTATTTGTATCCATCAAATTTTCAAGGTTCAAATGGGACTTAGTACTTGTCAGATATGTGATCATTACTTATGCATGGCAATTGTACAAATCACACACAATAATATTCAATTTAAAACATATAAATGTACAATTTAATTACACGAACTTACTTGGCTAAATTATAGAAATATCAAATTTTAGGGGCATTTTGGTATTTTTCTATTTTCCTCGATTTTCCACCCGATCTTGATATAAGGTAAAAATATTAAAATCTACCTTGAGCTCTCTCCCTTGTCTATTTTAAACCGAAAATTGGAGAAGAAAAGCCTAGAATGCTTTTAAATTTCAATTTGCCTTATTTAATTTCAATTCGCATCATCCATTAATTTAGGCATATTTATTACTTAAGTCCCTCATTATTTATTAATCAAGCTATTTAGTCACTTTATTATTATAATTAGCAAGTTTTGCACCATTTTCAATTTAGTCTTTTTAATTAATTAACTATCGAAACGTTAAATTTTTTCAACGAAACTTTAATACTACCTCAATGACACTCCTTAAATATTCATAAAAATATTTACGGCTCGATTTATAAAAACAATGTCCCGATACCTTATTTTCTAAAACCACTTAACTAGGATTTTATCACTCGAACCCAATAATTCATTATAAGACATAAATTACTAATTCAAATCTTTTTTTATTTAAAAACTATATTTGACTCGTAAATATTAAATAATAAAATTTACGAGCTTACTCACCGAATTTGGTGTCCTCGAACCACTGTTTCCGACACCACTAAAAATCGGACTGTTACAGTTTTCTTCAGGATATGGTAACAGAGAAAGGTTTATGGAATTTAGATTTATTCTGTGTTTGGCTTCTGGATAAAATTTTAAATCGTATTGTCAATATTCCTCCCCCACACCCGTCTATTGGATTGGATAGAGTTGCTTGGGCGGGTACCTCAACAGGTTATTTCTTTATCAAGAGCGCTTATAAGATAATTAAAGAAAACTTGTGGAACTTGAGAGATGAAGTTTGGAATATACCATGGAAGTATCAAGGGCCTCAGAGGGTTTGAATTTTTATTTGGTTGGTCTTTAAACAACGATTACTTACGCAAGTGGAGAGACTAAAGTGTGGTATTGTGAATGATGATTATTGTACAATCTGTGGAGTAGTTCCGAAGGATGTCATTCATGTCATCAAAGATTGTAGCGCAGTGAAAAAGGTTTGGTCGCAACTTGTTCCGGTAGAGAAGCAAACTTGGTTTTTTTTCCAGGAACTTGCAGGAGTGGCTTACGTCTAATTTGAAAATTAGCTAAAAATTCGCCTTCGGGGATATTGATAGGCCAATTTTATTTGGGCTAGTCATGTGGTGCATTTGGAAGAACAAGAATTTTCTTATTTTTCAAGTGTCATGGAGTGTAGAAGAGATCATCAAAGGTTCGTATAGTTAGGAAAAACAATATGTGTCCCTTCCTAAGGTACACTCTAATGTGAGACAAAAGACAAGTGTAGAGCTTAACTGGACAGATAGATGGGTGTGACTAAGAACTAATGGTTCAGGTAAAATAGGTTCAGGTTATGCTACTGCAGGGGGGATCTTGAGAGACAAACACAGGGAGTGGATCATTGGCTTTTGGCTACAGTTGGGGAAATGCTCAATACTTGATGTTGAATTATGGGAAATTTTGATTGGTCTATCACTGGTGTAGGAAGAGCAAGGCAATAAAGTGTTGATACAAACAGACAGTTTGGAGGTTATTGAAGCTATCTAAGTTTCGGAATCAACTCCCTTTAAATCAACATTAATTAGGCGCATTCACCACCTCCTAAAGAATGTAGGAAACTGGGCACTTGAATACATCCATAGATAAGAAAACGTAGAAGCAGATCGAATGGCTAAAATAGTTTTTCATAGGGGGAAGGGCTGCAATTGTTTACAGATAATCCCTTTGTTTTGGTTTAATTGGTTGTATCTTTTCTTTTTTTTCACAAAAAAAAAGTTGATTTGATGAAATTTCATAATTAGCTAATAATATTAATAATTAACTTTTATCAAATCAACCTTAAAATCAGAATTAAATCACATCCATCAGATTGTATTTAACAAATTAAACACAAAAATAAGCAAATTCACAATTAATACTAAATTTATTATATTAACAAAATAAAAAAAATCAAACATAATAATATAACAACTAACTTTCACCAAATCAACTCTAAAACTCAAATTAAACACTAAAAAGTTAACACCATTACTTTTGGGCTCCAAAATATATAACTTTTGTCAAATATAAAATACTAAATTAGATAAAAAAATTTACACAAATACAGCATTAAAAATTTTTGTCAAATTCAAAATACCAAATAAGATATTAAGTTTTTTTTTAAGAAAGAGAAATTATAACAAAAAATTAATCTCCTTCTAAGAAAACAATAAATTAATCTATTTATATTTTCAACTCTTAAGGGAAAAAAATCTTTTATACACAAATATTTCACTTTTAGAAATAACAAATTTAGGATATGAATATGTGTATTGTTTTATTAATTTAAACTACTTACAGCCACGATTTAACCTAATTTAGAGCATATTTTTATTTATTACAAAATTGTTAAATGAAATTTTGGGAAAATAAGATTGAATGTTTTGGTGAATCGGTTGTTCAAACTGACAATAGCTGAAAATTTTGGTCATAACTTTTTTAATAAATTTGAATGATTGTTAGGTGGTGTAAAAAATGGTTTTAAAATGGTTGGACCAACTCTACCTAATAAATCTACCAAAAATATAAAAATTAAAATGCCTGAAATTTTTGAATATAATCCAATTAAACATTAATTATTACAATGTCTTAGACCTGCTTCCATTGGTTTCGTTGTCGTGATTGGTAGTGTAAGTTATGTGGATTTTTACATTAACTAGTATTTTTTTCTCTCTTGAATTCAATTTTTATTTCAAACTGAGATTGAAATCTGTTTAACTCGACCAAACTTATTTACCTTTTTCAAAGAAATCAAAATTGAAGCGACTCCATACAAAATCTAAAAGAAAAATAATTAATCAATTTTTGGTCAGTAAACCGACCAAATCGAGTTTGATTTTTTTTTTATTAATTCTTTTTCCAAACCTGATAAATGCTACTAGCAATTGGCAAGTTCACAATGATTCCAAAGGCAAATTAGAATCTAACTACAAATACATTAAGAAGGACCAAATAAAAACCTAGTACAAAACAATTTACTTTTCTATTTCAATTTTTTGACTTGCAAGTGCAAGACTACAAATTTCTGTATTTTTTAAAATATTTTTATAGATGCAAAAATAATTTATTAACAACTTTCAATAAATAGTGAATGAGAGAGAAAAACATTGCCATTGAGAGAGACAAGGGCAATGGCCGACGAACAACACAAGGAGGAAAGGGTGACAGTCGACAGACAGAGGTGAAGAGATAGTGATGATCGACAAACAGAAATGAGAAAGAAAGCAATGACTGACGAATAGAGATGAGGAGAGGAGGCTGGCGAATGGAGGACAGAGGTGATGAAGCACGATTGTTGGCTGCACAAGGGGGGACGACTGCAACAAGTTTTGGGCATTTAACTTTTAGTGTTAGAAACTTTAAATTATAATTATTTATTGTAAAACAAGAATAATAGATAAAAGATAGATATGAGGATATGGGGATTTCTATTGCATTCTATTATTTTTCATCATCATTACAAATAGTATACTCCTATATATACAGGGAGATTAGACTCCTCATTTTCTAATACATATATAACAAAGTGGTTACAAGAATATGAAAGGCGAAGAATTAAGGAAGATGAAAGGTGAAATGGTAAACATCCACTTAATAGCATTCATAACACTCTCCATTAGATGTTCATTGTATAAAGAATATGCCTCATTAAAAACCTTATTAGGAAAAACCCTGTGGGACAAAATTCTAGTGAAGGAAAAAAAAGTACATAATATTTTCATACATAGTATATCACAACCAAAAGTATACTGTGAATTTACTCCCCTCATGCAAGCATCACTTAAGATCTTTGAGACAACGCAATCCAATGTTGAAAATTAACTTCTCAAATGTAGCAGTAGGAGCGCCTTAGTAAAAAGATTTGTCAAATTCTCACTTGAACGAATCTGTTGAACACTTATATCTCTATCTTTTGTAGATCACAAGTGAAGAAAAAATTTGTTGATATATGTTTTGTTCTATCACCCTTAATATATCATTCTTTAAGTTGTGCAATACAAGTTCTATTATCTTCATATAAGACTGTTGGAGCTTTTTTTTCAAAGCATAAATCACAATCTTTTCATATGTGATGAATTAAAGACCTTAGCCACACACATTCACGACTAGCCTCATGGATTGCCAAAATCTCAACATGATTAGAAGAAGTAGCAACAATTGTTTGTTTCATAAAGCGCCAAGAAATTACAGTACCACCATATATGAAAACATAATGAGTTTGTGATAGAGCATTGTGAGGATCTGATAAGTACCCTGTATTTGCAAAACCAACCAATTCTGTTTTAGGTACCGTTAGGAAAGAACAAACCCATATCTCATGTACCTTAAAGATAACGAAAAACATGTTTAACCCCATTCCAATATTTTTGGGTTGGACAAGAGCTAAATATTGCTAATAAGTTGACAACAAATCATATATTGGATTGTGTATGACTAGAAAGATACATCAATGCACCAATAGCACTTAAATTAGGTACTTCACGACCATGAAAAACTTTATCATTTTCTCGAGGATGGAAAGGGTATTTATTTACGTCAAGTGACCTAACAACCATTGGGGTGCTAAATAAATGTTCATTTTGCATGTAAAATCTTCTTATCACTTTTTCTATATATGTTGTTTGATGCATAAAGCTTTTATTCTTTAAGTGCTCAATTTGCAACCTTAGACAAAATTTTGTCTTTCCAAGGTCTTTCATTTCAAATTCTTTCTTTAAGCATTCCATTTTCACTAAAATCTCTTTAGGATTCCCAATGATATTTAAATCATCAATATACACACCAATCATGACAAATCCTGATCTAAACCTTTTTATAAAAATACATGGGGAAATGAGATCATTCTTATAGCCTTCCCTCAATAAGTACTCACTAAGGCGATTAGACCACATGCGCCCAGATTATTTCAATCCATAAAGAGATATGTTTAATTTGATTGAGAAATGTTCTCGAGAACATGAATTAGCTGCTTCTGGCAATTTAAAATCTTTTGGGAGTTTTATGTAAATGTCATTTTCAAGTGGGCCATACAAATAGGTTGTAACTACATTTATTAGGCATAAATCAAGCCTTTCTCTTATTGTCAGACTAATCAAGAACCTAAAAGTAGTTGCATTCACAATAAGAGTGTATGTCTCTTCATAATCAATACCAGGTCTTTGTGGAAATCCTTGTGCAACCAATCGCTCTTTATATCTCACAATTTCTGCCTTTTTATTTCTCTTTCTCACAAAAACTCATTTATATCCTACAGGTTTTACACCTTTATGTGTACGAATTACATGTCCAAATACATCTCTCTTTGCAAGAGATTTTAATTTTTCCTCAATTGTTTCTTTCCATTTTGGCCAATCATCTCTCTGTCTACATTCTTCAATTGACATTAGTTCATTATCCACATTGTCATTCAAAATATCTAATGCTACATTGCATGCAAATATGTCATCAATGTCGATTTGATTTCGGTTCCACTTAATTTTAGAGATGATATAATTTTTTAAAATTTCTTCATTATCAGGTACCTGAGATTTTTCTTGAACTTTAGTCATGTCTAAAATTTCTTCTAGAGATCCTTTTAAAGTCATTGCTTCCTCGATCTGGCCATAATTTATTTTTGCTCTTTTTATTTTTCGAGAATTCTTATATCAGGAATCGACTGGTTTACCACGCTTCAAACGTGCTTTAAAATCTCTAGCAATTAGAGTTTGTCCTTCAAGAACATCAATTTTGATTGGAGCATTTACAATTGGTATATTTGATTTTTTCACTCTTTTTGGATCAATAAATGTGTCTGGAAATTGATTTGCTAAACTTAGTAAATAAATTATCCTTTGAACCTCCAGTTCACATCGTTGCTTACGAGGATCAAGACGAGATAATAATAATTCATTCCAATCTATTTCTTTTCTCAGTTATTTATTTTCTCCCCCTAACATTAGAAAAACTGACTTACTAAAATATCAGTCAGCAAATCAAGCTGTAAATAAATTCCCAGTTGATGGCTTGAGATATTTAATTATTGATCTGGATTCATATCCAACATATATTCCTAACCTTCTATGAGGACCCATCTTAGAGTGCTATGGTGGAGTAATCTAAACATACAACACATCCAAAAATTATCAGATGGTAAATATTTGGTTCCTGACCAAAAACTATTTGTAATAGGTAGAACTTATGATAAATTGTTGGCCTAACTCGAATTAGTGATGTTGTATGTAGTATGGCATGCCCCCAAGCAAAAATTAGAAGTTTTGACTTCATAAGTAACAGTATTGCAATTAATTGAAGACATTTGATTAATGATTCAGCAAGACCATTTTGTGTATGAACATGTGCTACAAAATGTTCAACACTTATTCCAGTAGACATACAAAAATCATTGAAAGCTTGGGAAGTAAATTCATCAGCACTGTCAAGATGAATTGTCTTGATAGGGAAATTTGGAAAATGTTCTCGTAATTTGATTAACTGAGCAAGTAACCTCACAAATGTCAGGTTACGAGTTGATAATAAGGATACATGCGACCATCTAATCGAAGTATCGTGTAAAACTATAAAATATCTAAATAGTCCACACGAAAGGTATATTGGTCCATATATATCTCCCTGTATCCGTTCTAGAAAAATGATAGATTCATAATTTATCTTGGCTAGTGATGGTCGAATGATTAATTTTCTTTGAGAGCAAACATCACATGACAAATTATTAGCTTAAAGAATCTGTTGATTCTTTAATGAGTGTCCACATGAATTGTCAATAATTTTTTGAATCATAATTAAACCAGGATAACCTAACCGGTCATGCCAAATAATAAAGTCATCAGTAAACTTTTGATTTATTATAGCATGTGTTTCAATTGTATTAATTCTCGTGTAGTACAAACTAGAGGAGAGTGTAGACAATTTCTCCAAAATTTGTTTATTTCCTTGAATTATACTCGTAATTTGAAGATATTCATCATTCCCTTCACTTATTGTCTCAATATGATTTCCATTATGGAAAATATCTTTAAAACTCAACAAATTTCTTTGAGACTTAGGAGAGTATAACTCATCATTCATTTGAAACTTAATTCCTCTAGGCAACAGTATATTTGCTCTTCCGGAGCCTTCTATGATTTTGGTACTACCTAATATAGAACTCACACTAGCTTTTTGCATTGTCAAAAGAGAAAAAATATTCTTATTCTTAAGTATAATATGAGTACTTGCACTGTCTGCTAAGCATAAGTCTTCACCATTTATCACTAATTGAATTTGAGAGGTATTCATATTCTTTAAAGAAAACAAATAAATGTCATATAAATTTTCAAATATATAAAATTTTCGTAAATAGTTCAAAACATAATATAATAACCATGTTGTTTATAACATAACAAACTAACATAAAATTTATCCTTTAAGACTACAAAAATAAAATTAAAAGATCAATTATTCCCTTCAATGGTGGTGAAGAAATCAGCAGCTTCCAAGTGAGTTTACTAATGATGTCATAATCATCTTCGCCATTCTCACAAACAAAATGTATCTCTATTTTCTTTCCTTTATCATTCAATGATTTTTTATATAGTTCCACAAGATACTTTGGTGTACGACAAGTATGGGACTAATGGTTTTTACCACCACAACTATAACACAAACATTCCACTTTCTCAATTGTATCTTTATCATTCTTTTCATCCTCATGGTCTTACTTTTTGTGGGTATTCCTGAAATGACTACCTCGTCTACGTCCACGTCCAAGTCCTCGACCATATCCTCGACCACAACTACTAGCGTGGCCTTTATCTTTTCTGTTATATGATGTTACATTCACTTCAGGGAATAGAGAAGAGCCAGTTGGACGTGACTCATGATTTTTCTTTAGCAGTTCACTATTTTGCTCAGCCACAATAAGACAAGAATTCAATAAAAATTATTATTAACTCGTATAATTTAAATACTAATTATACAAACTCACTCATCAGATTTGTGGTCCCAAAACTACTATTTCCTACACCACTGAAAAATGGGTTGTTACAATTTGACTATGTTGGAAGTTTTAACAAATTATGGGATTAGTGGAACCTTAAAAAAATGAAACAAATTACAAACATAAGTAATTTCATCATGATGGACATCATGATAAAATGTATTACATACCTTGATCCAAACTAACAAAAAAGCAAGGCTCTTGTATTAATTTAAGCACTCATACTGATAACGTATTATAAAACAAGAATAAAAGATAAAAGATAAATATGAGAATATGAGGATTTCTATTACATTCTATTATTTTTCTTCATCATTACAAGTAGTACACTCCTATATATATATAGGAAGATTATACTCCCCATTTTCTAATACATAAGTAGAAAAAAGTTACAAGGAGATGAAACATGAAGAGCTAAGGAAAATGAAAGGTGGAAGGTTAAGGGAGATAAAAGCTAAAAGGTTGAAAAATGCAGTCGTAAACCAACTAAAAATTTGACTAAGGCAAGTGCACCTATCAATTAATAGTATAGCTACGGTGAGCAAAGATATCATTCCCACGAGAACTAAAAGTACTAGTAATTACTGTAATTCTATTATTTAACCAATAAATTTGAGTGATTGATTAAAACTAAAATTAACTAATTTAATTAACTAAAGAATACAAAAAAATAAGAAAAATAAATGATTAACAACCAAGAACTGAGACAATACCCAGAAAAGAATCCACCTAGACTTTGTCTGTTATTATCAATCTATATTACACAATTTCTTGACTTAGTATCTTGATCCGTAGAAATCCCTAAATTATGCTAATATCTCTCTTCAAGACTAAAAGCAACTGACTCTAAGTTTATTAATTGAAATATCTTTTTAATTAAAATCCCTATTGTCGCATTAACTCGATCTATGGATCCCCCTATTAGATTTGACTCTAATCTAGTAGATTTATGTTATCCTATTTTTAGGATTGTATGCAACTCCACTCAATTACACTAGATCTACTCTTAAGCAGGGTCTATTCCTCATCTGATTTAAGCACATCAAACATAGATTAATAGTCTAGAAATATTAAACCAAGAATTAAACACACATAATTGAGAACAAGATCTTTATTGTGTAAAAATAGAAATCAAATAACAGAATCCATCCTAGGGTTCATCTCCCTAGGTATTTGGAAAATTATTTCATGATGGAAAATAAAAACATCCCAAAGACAGTATAACCACAATAAACAAAGAAACTCATAATAAACGTAAAAGAAATTAAAAGGAGATCTTCAATCTTGATAGAAATCTGCTTGAGAGTCGGCTTTAATGGTGTGTTTGAGTTGTTTTCTTCAATATTTTATGGTGGATCCCTCTTATCTTCTTATCTTTGTCATATATAGATATTAGAATGCCCAAAAACCCTAAAAATCGTGTTTTTTGCTATTCGGAATGCAATTCGCAAAATCAATACGGCCTGCCACATGGTCGTATGGCAACCCGTGTGGCTCACACGGCCATGTGGCTCTTGTAACTTGCTCTGATTTTTCGGTTTTCGCTTCTTTTGCTCCCAAATGCTCTCCTAAGTATAAAAATATGAATTTAAAGGATTAGGAGCATAAAATTCACAATTTACACTGAATAATCACCTGAAAACGTATTAAAAATGAGACTAAAAACATGTTACTTTTAACACCTATCATTGAGTATTCACTTAATAGCATTCATAACACTATTTCATTTTTCTTTGTTTATTAATGTTTTTTTAATATTACATTTTTATTAATAATATTATATATCAATATAATTTACTTAGTATTTAATTTGGGTTGGGTATTTGGGTTTATTTTGGGTTTTAAATGAATTTTAGTTTGGGCTAATGAGATAGTGGGGTTGAGTTTTAAATATATATTATATTTAATAAGTATGTAAAGCAATGAATTGAGTTAAAATGGTTAGGGTTGTGCAATAAATCGGTTGGACACAAAAAAACCGAAAACTGACTTGATAGACCATCCTGAACATATACCATGCCCTGCAACTGGAGAGGAAGATAACAATGAGCATAAATGAGCAAGGTGGTAAAGCCTCCAATCATTTTTGGGGTTAATCAGTCCCCAAGTAAAACAGGTGTTGGGCAATTGCAAGACAAAGTAGTCCACCAAATGAATGAATGCAAAAACATATAGACACTAATGTTGCACCAGAACGGATGAGGTTCTCAATGGTCATGGAAAAGACGGTATGGACGAACCCAACATGTGCAGATATAAGCAATTGGGTTGATTTCATCGGTTTCAATCAAGTCACTGGATTTGAGTTTTAAAAGATGTGTCCAAGAGGGGAGAGGAAAGGTGAAATTATTAGCTTAGGGGATAAAAGATGTGGGAGAAGTTGGGATGTTAAGTTATTCATAAACTGATTCATTCGTTTGGTAAATAGTTGAAATTAAAGAGATTTTAACATATGTTCGATAAGGCCTTGTTGATGGATACATTTTTCTTATAAAAATATTGAAAAGTCTTATCATTTAATAGAGATGTTTTAATTTATTTATTTTAACAGTATATTATTTTATAAATATTTTACAAATTGTAGAATCATTTTTTTTCATTATTTAAATTTTATATTTTTCCAATAATCTAATTATATTTTATATTTATCAAACATATTTTGTAATTTAAATTAAGTACACTTATTTTTTTGGTTGAATCAGGCCAGAACTTGAAAATTAGTCCTACATTAGGACTTCAATTTTTTTGTCCAATTTTTTATTTTTAATCAAAATTTACCACCTAATACTATTTTTGATGATTTCAAAATACAATTTAACAATAAAAATATTATTTCAAATATTAGATGTTAATAGTTAACAGTAAGTTATTTAATAACATAATTAAAAATAGTAAATTTTAACTTAGAATTTTTACTTGCTTTTATTATTATTTAATATTATATTAATTTATTATTTTTTAAGTATTAAATTAAAATATTAAATTTTGTCTTCAAATTATTTTAAATTAAAATTACAAAATTTAATCAAATAAAACTAAAATGGCAAAATTCAAGAAAAAGTTAAAATATAGTGGTGATTTTATTTTTAGCTCAAAAGTACAATGGCAAATATCAATCAAAATAAATTATAGTGGCAAATTTCAACGGGTAAACTACACCACCTATCCCTAAACATTGCTTAAAATTACATTTTGATCACTCAAATTTTAAAAGTTCCATAATATTCCCTAACATTATCAAATTGTTACATATTTGTTACTCAACTATTAACTTCTGTTAAAAAAAAGTAATGTTGCACCTTAATTCAAAGGGTTAATAGTTAATTTGGTCCCAAAGCTATAGTTAAAAATTCATTTTGATATTTTTAAATTTTTTCTTCAAAATTTAAAAAGTCTTAAAAATAAATAAATAAATCATATAAAAATCAAGGTAAGCTACATCAATTGTCCCTAAACTTTGTTTAAAATTACATTTCGGTCACCCAACTTTTAAAAGTTACATAATAATCACTGATGTTATTAAATTGTTACATTTTTGTCACTGAGTTGTTAACTTTTGTTAAAAATTAACATTGCACCATAAGTGAAAGGGTTAATAGCTAATTTGGTCACTGAGCTATAGTTAAAAAATCATTTTGATATTTTTAAAATTGTCTTAACAATAATTGTAAAAAAGTTAAAAAAATGTAACAATAAATAAAAAAATTTATATAATAAATCAATTGCAGCAAGGAAAAACCAAGAATTTTGCATCTAATTTTTCCACGTCCAATCTCATAAAAATCCACATTCTTTGAATTTTCACAAGAAAAAAAACATTGAATACCTATCCACTTTGATCTTACTAGTTTTTTTCATTTGCTTTGTTGTTTTGCACTCTCTTCATTTTAATTTCTTTGCCTCTTTTTTCTCTTTTTTTATCCAAAATGGTGTCGGCTCCATTTATAGCTAAAAGTAAAATCTTTACTTAAAATTGGAGAGAAAAAATAGTGGGTTTGAAGAAGAAGAGGAAGAAGAGCATTTTGTATTATAAATATAAAAAATAAAAAATTCCAAAATTGACAGTTACTCAA
This sequence comes from Gossypium hirsutum, assembly GCF_007990345.1. NCBI lineage: Eukaryota > Viridiplantae > Streptophyta > Magnoliopsida > Malvales > Malvaceae > Gossypium > Gossypium hirsutum. The sequence goes on along the minus strand of NC_053438.1, from coordinate 57,931,789 downwards.
AAACTTAATTAATCTAGTAACTGAAGTTATAGAAAAGAAATGATGAGTTTAGAAAATAAGTAAGGCACTTCGTATTATAAATTAAAAGAAAAAAATCTGAAATTTCAAAAAATTGGAACTTACCGAAGAACTTAGACAAAATAATAGAACATTTTGCTCCTCCCTCTTGCTTTTTTTTTTCATAATTATCAAGAAAATCATGTAGACAGGCCACTGATGATAGAAGTTTTACAATTCTCAAGAACAAAAACAGTATTACAAACCTAGATTTTGTTTCTTGAAAACTCAAGCAGTAATAAGCGGCCCAATAGTGAAATTTGAATCTTGCATTGAGATGTATTTTGCTAGGGTTTTTAAGGCTTTGAGGGGGGAAAACAAAAAAGAATTTGCAAAGCAATTTTTGAGTAAACATCATGAAGTTATTGATGCAATTCGTGTTCATGAAAGGTGGAAAACAAATAGAATTTAGTTTGAAAATTTGAAGATTTTTCTATATAATAAAATTTTGCAAGAAATGTTTGTTTTAATTTTAAGAATTTTGTAGGGTTATACATGTTTAAATATTTTTATATTTTAAAAATATGATTTTTTTAATTTTTTTACAATTATTATTTAGAAAATTTTAAAAATATCAAAATAAATCTTTTAACAATAATTCACAGGCCAAATTAGCTATTAACCCTTTGACTTAAGGTGAAATGTTACTTTTTTAATGGAAATAACAACCGAGTGATAAAAATGTAACAATTTCACAACATTAGTGGCTATAGTGTAACTTTTGAAAGTTAGGTGACCAAAATATAATTTTAAACAAAGTTTAGAAATAAATGATGTAGTTTACCCAAAAAGCAATTACAGCAAGGAAAAACCAAGAATTTTGCAGCTAATTTTCCATATCCAATCTCATAAAAAAATATTGTCTTCGAACTTTCACAGAAAAATTAAATACTCATTCACTTTGATCCTACTTTTTATTTATTTATTTATTTGCTTTGTTGTTTTATGCTCTCTTCATTTTCATTTTTCTTTGTTTTTCTTCTTCTTTTTCATGCAGATTGATGTCGGCTCAACTTTTCTCAAATCATTAAAAATAATATATATACATTTTATGGAATAATAGTTTATGCACGTTTCAGGACGTGGTTCAAAACCCGTAACTATTGCACAAAGAACGTCACATGGAGGTCAATCTATTAAATGAGGCTCATTTGACCCACTTGAACTGGCCCGATGCAAATGCAAAGAACAAGTGGTAAAGCTCATTTACTTGGAAGCCTTGATGGCCCAGCAAATCACTTATGGAAAATTAGGGCTACTTTGGTAAATAGAAGAATTAATCTTAGAAGATTATAATCTGATAAGATTTGATTTTGTAATCTTAGGGATTATTTAAATCCTTTAATTGTAAATATGCTTCAATCTCATCCGTCGATGTAAAACTAGTTGTACTGTTGGATTTGGGGGAGGGTCTCCCCCTCATTTGTGACCATTCATTGTATTTTAAGGTGAATACATTTTTAGAGCATTTACTCAAACACCTTATGGGCATTGCTTTTATATGACTATTCTGTTCTCACAAGCTTTCTTTTGTCTTTGAGTTGCCTCCGCCATATTTTTGACACATTGGAGAAATTTTGTGAGAATTCTTACTTTGCAAGAGTTAGGCTGACTTAGGCGCATTTGAACCCAAGAAATCACCTAAGGTCGTATGGATTGCAAGATGAAAGTTCTAGCCTCGTGATACCCATTGGTGCATAAGTCTTATGTACCATCAGTGAATAATAAACATGACACATCATCATTAAATTAAACAAAAAATATGGAGGACTTGTAAATAAATACCAATAATTTTATTTTAACATAATTAAACATTAATCATAATTATTATAAATATTAATAACTATCATATTTAGGGTTTGAGTTTAAGGGTTTAGAGTCTTGGGTTTAAGATTTAGGGTCTCTAGTTTAGGTTTTATATTTTAGAGGTTTAACTTACATTTTAGGGTTTTAACTTTTAATTATAATTAGTTGCTATTCAATTATGTTTAAATAAAGTTATTAGTATTTATTTATAAATCATCCATTATTTTTTTTGTTATTTAATGACGAATTGTCATGTTATTATTCACCAATGGTGCATGATATTTATGCATCGATAGTGCATCAAATATTCTCCCATATTTTATTTATAGCCGAAAGTAAAATTTTGGCTTCAAATTTGAGAGAAGAAGAAGAAGAAACAGAAAAGCATTTTGTATACATATTCAAATATTTTTATATTTATAAAATATTATGAATTTTTAATTATTTTGTAGATTTTCTAATAAATTGTAGTCTTAGATTTTTTTTAATTTTTTTTAGAATTATTGTTAAGAAAGTTTTAAAAATATAAAAAAAATTAACTATAGCTCAAGGACCAAATTAACTATTAACTTTTTGAATTAAGGTGCTATGTTACTTTTTAAATTAAAGTTAACAGTTGAGTGATAAAAATGTAACAATTTGATAACGTTAGTGACTATTATGTAATTTTTAAAATTTAAGTTACCGAAATATAAGTTTAAAAAAAGTTTAGGGACAATTGGTGTAGTTTACCAAATTTTAACTTCCAACTAAAATATAGTGGCAAGTTTACACATTAATCCTTAATTTTGTTAGTTTATCAAATATCACATAAATTAGAGTCACGCTTAGAAAAGAAATTGATGCTACAACCCAAACATAATTTTATCTAATCCAATGAATTTTTTTATAATTAGCAAATTGTTATTTATAAAACACTAAATTCTCTTTAAACCCTTAAACTTTAAAAAATAAAATTAAGTTTTTTTTTTCTTTTTTTGCACTTAATTGAATTTTTCAATATTAAAATTGCAATCAATTAAACTCTTTGACAATTAATTTTAACGATCAACCGTAACGACGATCCTTTTTGGGGTTATTTTCACCCCATGGCAAGCCAAGATTGTGCCATGTGGTGAAAACTAATAATTTAAAATAATTGCAAATTATAAAAATTATAGAAAATCATAAATACTTGTACAAATTATAAAAAATAAAAAAAGTAACAATGACGAGTAAATTATAAAATATTTGAGGAAATTGACGTCGGGAAATTTATTTGTTCTAGACTGTGGAGCCATAGTATGGAGAAGTGTAAAACAAACTTGCAATACTAATTCTACTATAGAGGTAGAGTATGTGGCTGCTTTTGAGGCAACAAAAGAAGCAATATGGCTTCGAAAGTTCTTAAGCGGTCTTGAAGTCATTCCTGCTATAGAAAAAGCTATAACACTATTTGTTATAACAGTGTTGTAATGACTAATACCAAGGAAATAAAAAGTCACAAGAGGACGAAACACATTGATCAGAAGTATCGCTTGATACGAGAGGCAGTAGTCGAAGGAATTGTAGATATGATGAAAGTAGCTTATGAAGATAACCTTGCGGATCCGTTTACTAAGACTCTTGTAACTAGGAGTTTTAACAAACACGTCGAGGATATTGGAATGCGAAACATGACACATTTACTTCACTAAGACAACTCAGAGATTGTTGGGAAATGAGCTCATATTGTAGTAAACATGTAACTATTTTCTATTTATTTGAATGATGAATAAATAAATAAAGTTAATTTCACATTTCTGTAAAATAGAACATCGGTAATGACAATATATCACAAAGAAAAGAGAAATAAAAATGAAGAACACATAGATTTTTATGTGGAAACCCTTTCAGGGGAAAACCACGGGCAAATGAGAAGAAAATTCACTATGTCAAATTCGAATTATTTCAAGAGGAGTTTCGACTACATCTATTTATAGGTTGAAAAAACTTAATTCTAATCAAAGTCAAATATATTATGCTAATAAATGCTAAATATATTATACTCATAAATACTAAATATTCTAGAAATAAAATATATTTTGTTTAACTTGACTTCAAGCAATTTCTTAGAATTTGGGTCACACAACTCCAACAATCTCCACCTTAACACGAATTCTCAACGAACAACTTTTTCACCTCTTCCATAAAACCCCTTAAGCACTACACCAAAACAGGCTTTTAGCGGCGCTTTTTTAGGCCTTTAGCAGCGTTTTTTAGCGCCGCTAAAAGAATTTGCGGCGCATTGAGAAGCGTCGCAAAAAACGCCGCTAATGACAGCGTCGCTAACTTTAGCGGCGCTTTCCCACAAACGCCACTAAAGACCATGACCTTTAGCGGCGCTTTTCCCACAAACGACGCTAAAGACCATGATCTTTAGCGACGCTTTTCCGACAAACGTCGCTAAAGACCATGACCTTTAGCGGCGCTTTTCCCACAAACGCCGCTATAGACCATGATCTTTAGCGGCGCTTTTCCGACAAACGCCGCTAAAGACGATGACTTTTAGCGACGCTTTTCCGACAAACGCCACTAAAGACCCTGACCTTTAGCGACGCTTTTCCCAAAAACGCCGCTAAAGACCACAACCTTTAGCGACGCTTAAACAACAAACGCCACAATGAAGATGAGTTTTAGCGGCGCTTTTTAACAAACACCGCTAAAACATGGCTTTTGAAAAAATATTTTAATTAAATAATATTTATTTGTATGATAATTATTATATTATGTTTTGTTTTGATTTTAAGGATAAAAATATTAATTAAATTAAAATTTCTATTAAAATTTTAACTATAAAGCTAAATATATATTTCTATGTAACAGGAATATAAATTCGTACCGATTTCAAATATTTCCTATAAAAACCTGTCATGACAGTGATATATATTGCATGCTTGATAATATATCAACCATCACAACCGCATATATTTCAAGACAATTCACAATTCTTAAACACCCATTCTCACAGAAAAATTTGCTAAGTATGACAGGCTTCAGATTGTTGAGAAAAATCAATACAAAGATTTATAACCTCAAGCTATCAAACAATTCCATTCATCTAAAGACATCCTTCATAGAAAATTTATGAGCACTATATCATACTCATTTATCAGCTATTAAAAAATTAACGGCATGTATGACCTTGCAGTTCAATTAATCACCACATTTCGTCCAGCAAGCACTTTATTGGCTTTTTATAAAATTTAAGATTCTTAGACTATCCCCAGAAATTATCAGTCTAGATATTCAACACCACATTTAAAAGGGAAAAACAAAGATAATCCGTTTTTAATGACTTTTCCATAATTAGTGACTACAAAATATGCTACTCAAAACAATAACATTTGAACATGCTAATCAAAATTCTGGACCGCTAGACACAACATAAAAAACCTCTTGATAACTTAAGCCACGAGTTGCATGCATAAGATTTTGGTGGACAAAAATACCAAGCCGAGGAACAGCAGAAGCAATTTCAGTCTTCCATGGGCTGATTCTCTTCTGTCTGTGCTTGGGACACATTGACTTTGATTTTTGGAAGACAAAGAGATGAATCTTGTGCAAGTGCGAGCGGAGCTTTGACCAAGTGAATGCCCAGCTCCAATTGCTTCCTTGCTTCTTTCTGCCTCTGGACTTTGCCTGTCTTAAGCCTGGAAAAAGATTTAAAAATGGAAGGGTTATTATTTACTAAAGTGCATGTTATAATATCTTTCAATGGGAACTGAAAGCACCACAAACCAACCTGTTTTTGATGTGGTCAGATGCCCTGTCTGATATGATTTTATCAATCTTTTTAATGGCCTTCAGAGTATTCTCTGCAAGGTTTCTATCATATCTCTCCGGCCTATTACGTTTTCTCTCAAACTCAAATGTTGAATCCTGGTGCAAAAAGAAAAGAAATAGAAATCATGCAGTGTTTTGGTATAAGCATTGTAATAATGCAATAAAAAGTCCAAAATCAATGCCTTAGGTCTATCACCTGTGTCATGTCCTTTCCATGCAAACGCCTATAGGCCTTGGTCCATTTTACTTTACGGGGATTCCTCTTCATCTTGAAGTTCTTGTGGCATTTCGATTTACAGAAACGGAAAATCTGCAAATGTTTGGACCATCAGAAATTAAAATCAATGCAAACAGCACAAATGACATGTAGGGAACATAGTACTATAAATTATTTTAATTGATGCCCTCAATCTGGCATAAATGTTGCTGAAAACTGCATGTATCTGAACACTGCCAAGCATAAACACATACCAAGTATCAAATTTTAGGCCACTACATAGAGAAATGCAACAAAAAAGAAAAATACTGCAACGAGAGTAACTAAAAAATGGATGAGAAAGACAGAAAGGCGACTTCTGGACAAACCAAAGGCCAACTCCATAGAATCAAACCAAATGTGTAGCATGATAAGCCAATATGGATAATAACTAAATAGAAACAAACAAAAGCGAAGAACCTTTAAGAGCAATAAAGTAATATAACCTTTGAATACATGTAAAAGTAAGAAAGAAACTCCTACCTTGGCATCGTTGCGAACAAATTGAATACCATGCCCCGGATATACAGTGGAGGAACAAAACCAGCACTTCTCTAATCTCATTCTTCTTAAATTAACTAACAAAACACAATTTCCTAAACAGAAAATAACATTGACAATATCAGAAATCATTTCATAAAGAGACTAATTAGCAAAATTTAAGGGGGTATCACAATCTTAAATTGCATAAGTTGACATTAGCATGAAAAGAGAATCATGTATAACCTGAAGCATATGATACTTCCGTACATTCAATTCATCAGGTTTTCAAGTTTATTCGTCAGAAATTATCAAGCATAGGCGAGACATAAAAACCCTAATAAAGAAATTCCACCTAATTATTTTACCCAAGTGAAATATTATAGACGGTGAAGTATTAAACCATTCCAGGTACCATAAAATAGAAATAGGAGTCATTTCTTACCGCAAACTAGCTACAATAGCCAACACACAATCCCTTCTAGCTCCTATATAAACAAATAATCATTAATCCTATTCACTGCATCCCAATCTGACAAGCTTAGAGTAGTCAATAAACCAATTATTCATTAATGTATAATAACAAAAGAATCGAACATTTGGTCTCTATAATGCAAATTAAATGACAGCTTTAGATGAAATTAAAATAGGAGATACACTGTAGAACATACAAAGATAAGGAAAATAGTAGCAAATTATTTCTTACATGCATTGTAAACATGTTTGCGCCGTAAAGGTGGAGCACCTACTCACCATGTACTGACCAAACTTCTCTTTGATTGCAGGCAAATTAGCACCACCACCATTACCTAGCTCAACCTACTAGTTAACAATTATAAATTTTTTTCTACTAGTTAACAATTATAAATTTATAATTTTTTTCTCATCAAAAATCTTTTACCAAATTTTCTTATATTTTCTCATCAACCAAACACCCAAAATACAGAAATATTATTAACTCATGTTAACAATAAATGCGTTAACGATTAGAAATAGTATTCTTCATTTGGAAGCCAATGAAGCTACAGAAGGATGAATCATTAATTTGTAACGAAAACTGCATGGAACAGTGGCTAGGACAAAAAGGAATACAGATTTGAACTTAAAAACTGCATAAACTATATCAATGTAGGCATAAGTAGAAGGATGTTCTGGTTTTGCTTGTTTAGACTAGTTGAATTTTGAAATTCTTTATCTTTTCCCTCGGTATAAAGATGATATACTTTTACATGTATTTCTTACATGAACGGCACTAGTGGTATTTGAAAATTTGAATAGCAGCAACAATTCTTCAACAGTTATAGAAAATGGCATCAGCGTATATAAATTGTCTAACTAGGTAATGTCATCATTATTAAAAAGAAAAAAAATGACTATCAAATCTGTAGATATCTACCTGCTTGCAAGGTCAATACCAATAAGGTCCTTTACAGTATCTATATTTTCACTATAGAAAGAAAAAAAAAAAGACAGCGAGAGATTAGAATTTTTTTCTAAAAGAGATGTTTGCTGCTAAATTAGAAATATATATGCTAGAGAAGCATTGCAGTGGCAAAAGAACTATGCAAGGTAACACTGCTCCAAATAAGAGATCCCTAATTTTGAAGAAAAAGTTTGATAAACCAAAAGCAACAGCTTCAAACTGTTTCAGTTGTTTCAGTTGTTAAAGGCACCATGGACTTGCTCAAATTTTGCCAGTAAGTATAACTCAGTATATCTAAATGACAAATAACAAGAAACCTACCTAGAACCAGCTGATCGAAGAGACTGAGAAAGAGTGTATAAAAGTTGTGTCCAACACTCTTCAGCATCCTGTAAAAGACCCCAAATTACATATCAGAATATAAACAAATCTGGGAAGAACAATTACAAAAGAAAATGATAAAAGTTTGGGAAGAACAAAATAAGAATTGAATTTCATCATTTTTATTAAATAACGATAGATATGTACCAAAAGAAAACCAACAGTTCCATATTTACCATACAACCCGCTACGATGTCTGGTAAAAAAATATATGAATTAATCATAAATAATTCAATCTCACGGGCAACCATTAAACCTTACCACATAAGCCACCCTGATTAAACTTGTTTTCCATCCAAAGATCACAGTGCAATGAATCAAATAATAATAATAAATGAATCCCTCAAGTTTTGTTCTCAGTGGAAATAATAATAAATAGAAGCAAAATTAGCCGATAAACACATGAAACACATTAAAAAAGTGAAGGTAAAACAATTGATAAACCGAACTTTGTGAGATAAACATGTAAAAAGCAGATAAAAGAAAATTTGTGAGATAAACATATAAAAAACAGATAAAGTTTGTAACCCAAATTAAACAATTAAATATACCTGATTTCCTGTCTTTTTTTTTTCTAAATAAATAGAATGGTAAACCATGGTTGAATTCTTTTTCATTGAAATGGAAGGGAAGGAATTGAGCAAGTAGTATTGGAAACAACTGAAAGAGACACATTTTCTAAGCTGTCATTCAAAATTTTAGTCATGGCTGCTATTATTGCCTCGGCTTGCTTCGAAGGCAGACCTTCCGCCTCTGATCTCCTAACCTATAAGTATAAGCACCATGTCTTCAGATATTTTCAAGATTCCAAAAATCAAACAAAAGTACAGTTTCTAAAACAAAAGAAGGAATCATTGTAATTTACCAAAGCTAAAGTGTCGATGAGAAACAATCGCTTTCCATTAGATTTAACGAGCTGAGAACAGTGCATCCGCTGTGAAAATAGAGTGGGAGAAGCTAACAATCGAATCGCAGAGGGAGGAATCGCAGCGCGTCGTTCTGCTCCTCCAAATTTTTTCGATTGGGATTTTGTGAACAAATCAGCGCGAATTTGGGATTTTTTAGTTTTTGGGTTTTAGGGGGAAATTTGGGGAAAAAAGCAGCGCCAATTTTTTTTAAGCAAAATAAATTTTGTGGCGTTTTTTTATTGCTTATATATCAAATGGTTTAGAATAAATATTAGTATTTGTGGCGCTTTTTCAAAAACGCCACTAAAGTCTCAAAAACTCAATAAAATGATGTTGTTGGGCCTAGTTTTTTTGCGGCGCTTTTCTAAAAACGCCACTAATGCTCATTTTTAGCGGCGTTTTTCGAAAAGCGCCGCTAATGCTTATTTTTAGTGATTTTATTTATTTGTTTGTTAAAATTTTTTATTTTATTTATTAAAAATTATTAGTTAAGTGATTTTATTTATTTATTAATTTTTTTAAATCTAATATTTAAATATATCAAATGGTTTAGATTAAAAATATTTAAATATAAAAGCATTAATTGATTGTATAAAATTTCATCATTTAACAAATCTCAAATAAACCTTAAATCCTAAACCATTTAATATATATAAAGTTTATCGATTATCTCTTAAATAATTTAAACTATAATCATAATTTTAATATATTAAAATTAATATTATCTCTTTCACAATTATATAAGAAATTATTTAATATATAAATTAAAAAATACTAATTAATCTAAACCCTAAACCCCTATCCCCTAAACCATAAATCATAAAATATAACTCTAAACCCCTAAACCCCTAACCCCTAAACTTTAAATCCCAACCCTTAAACAATAAACCATAAACCGTAATTCTTAAACCCATAATCCATAAACCTTAAAATAATAACTCTTAAACTTTAAACCCTACACCATATACCCTAAACTATAATCATAATTAATTCAATATTTTAAAATTAATACTATCTCTTTTACGATTATATAAATTAAAAACAATCAATCATGTACCAAGAACACTATATTTAATATATTAAATTATTTAATATATAAATTATTTATAAAGAATTTAAACTATAATAATAATTTTAATATATCAATTTAATATTATCTCTTTTACAATTATATAAGAAATTATTTAATATATAAATTTAAAAAACTAATTAATCTAAACCCTAAATCCTAAACCCCTAACTCTTAACTCTCAACCCCTAAACCTTAAACCTCAACCCTTAACCTATAACATTAAACCATAAATCACAACCCTTAAACCCTAAATCTTAAACCATAAACTATAAACCATAACCCTTAAACTCATAATCCATAAACCTTAAAATAGTAACTCTTAAACCTTAAACTCTAAATCATATACCCTAAACCAAAAACCTTAAACTATAGAGATAATTAATTCAATTTTTTAAAATTAATACTATATCTTACGATTATATAAGAAATTATTTAATATGTAAATAAAAAACACTCAGTAATGTACCCAAAAAACTTTAAAATTATTTTAAAATAATAGTATTTTAAATTTTCCATTTTTAATAAATATTTTTCTTTTTTTTATTTCAAATTATTTCTAAGTGTCATTATTTCAAATTTATCCATTTTTAACAAATATTCAATTAAAAATAAATAGAATTTTAATTAATATAAATAAACAAATTAAATAGTAATTAGACAAATAAAATGTTTTTGCGGCGCTTTTCCAAAAACGCTGCTAAAGACCAGAGCATTAGCGGCGCTTCTCCAAAAACGCCGCTAAAAACCAGAGCATTAGCGGCACTTTTCTAAAAACACCGCTAATGTCCCGAAAGGTCGATCTTTAGCGGCGTTTTATTTAAAGCGCCGCTAATGCTCGATTTTTAGCGGCGTTTTTTACCCAAACGCCACTAAAAATGCCGCTAAAAGCCTGTTTTGGTGTAGTGAAGGGTTTAACTTTAACAATGAACACCAACCAAGTTTAAGCAATACTCAAACTTGGTTATAGGAAGTGACTTAGTCATCATATCTGCAGGATTTTCATGAGTACTAATTTTGCTAACAACAATATCACCACGAGCAATAATATCACGAACAAAATGATACCGAACATCAATGTGTTTTGTTCTTTCATGAAACATTTGATCTTTTGTAAGGAAGATGACGCTCTTACTATCACAAAATATTGTACTGATTTGAAGGTCTTCATTGAGTTCATTAAAGAGTCCCTTCAACCAAATAGCTTCTTTACAAGCCTTAATAATCGTTATGTACTCAGTTTTAGTGGTAGACAAAGTGACTGTAGTTTGCAAAGTGACTTTCCAACTGATTTCACAACCTCCAATTGTAAAGACATAACCTGTTAAAGATCTTCTTCTATCAAGGTCTCCAGCAAAATCAGCATCAACATACTCAATGACTAAATCTCTAATTCTTCCAAACTGTAAGCAAACATCAGTAGTACCTTGTAAGTATCTAAAAATCCACTGAACTGCTTTTCAATATTCTTTACTGGGTTCACCATGTATCTGCTAACTGCACTGACTACATATGATAAATCTGGACGTGAACAAACCATAGTATACATGAGAGATCCCACTGCACTAGAGTATGGAACATGTGACATGCACTCAATCTCATCATCGGATTATGGAGACAAAGCAGATGAAAGTCTGAAATGGGCTGCTAAAAGAGTACTAAAAGGCTTAGCACTCTGCATATTGAACCTGCAAAGAACTTTCTCAATGTACCCCTTTTGACTTAGGTACAATTTACTTACTTTTCTATCTCTGAGAATCTCCACACTAAGTATCTTCTTTGCTGGTCCCAAATCTTTCATCTCAAATTCTTCACTTAGTTGGGTTTTGACCTTCCTTATCTCTCATTTATCTTTTACTGCTATCAATATGTCATCAACATAAAAGAGTAGATACACAAAAGAATTATCACTGTTTTTCTTAAAAGTAAAGAAAACTGTTAAAACTACTTCTTTTGAAATCATGAGAAGTCATAAAGGAATCAAACCTCTTGTACCACTATCTTGGTAACTGTTTCAAACCGTAAATGAACTTTTTCAGCAAGCAAACATAGTCCTCTTTTTCTGAGACTGTAAAACCCTCTGGTTGTTGCATGTAAATATCATCATCAAGTTCTCCATGTAAAAATACAGTTTTTACATCTAACTATTCAAGCTCCAAATCATGCATGGCCACAATACCAAGCAAAGCTCGAATCAAACTATGCTTCACAACTGGGGAGAACACATCTGTGAAGTCTACTCTTGGAATTTGACTGTAACCCTTTGCAAAAAACCTTGCTTTATATATGGGTTTTTCAACTCCTAGAGTCCCTTCTTTCTTTCTAAACACCCATTTACAACAACGAACAGCCTTTTTTTACTTTTAAGAAGTTTCATAAGATCTCATGTTCTATTTTTATGGAGTGATTTCATCTCTTATTGCATAGCAAACATCCATTTTTCTGAGTATTCACAGCTAACCACCTCAGAATAATTAGATGGCTCTTGGTTTGCATCTATATCTTCAGCCACATTGAAGGCATAAGCAACTAGATCATCTCTAGTATACTTCTTTAGAGGTTTAATTTCTTTTCTAGTTTTATTTTTGGCGATAGAGTATTGTGGTGAAGAAGCAACTCTATTCAAAATTTTTGTACTAGCTTGAGGAGCCGACTTTGTTGTAGATTTTGGATTAATCTGATGCTTCATCTGATTGTGATTTTCTTTATTGGAAGAGTTTTTAAAAGATAAGTTAGGTAGCATAGCAGTTTCATCAAAAACAATATCTTTGCTAATCAGAACTTTTCTATTTTTTGGACACCATAACTTATACCCTTTTACACCAGTTTTATAACCAAGAAAAACACATTTAATGGATCTCGATTCTAATTTTCTATTATTAACATGAGCATACGCAGGACACCTAAAGATCTTTAAATCAGAATGGTCAACAGGATTACCAGACCGTACCTCTTGTATAGTTTTTTTCTTAATGATAATAGATGGAGATCGGTTGATCAAAAAATATGCAGTAGAGGCTACTTCGACCCAAAACAACTTTGGTAAGTTAGCATTCGACAATATACATTGAACTTTCTCCATGATCGTTTTGTTCATTCATTCTGCAACGCCATTCTGCTGTGGAGTATGACGAACTGTCAAGTGTCTTACGATTCATTCTAACTTTCACAGTTTATTAAACTCATTAGAACAGAACTCTAAGCCATTGTCTATGCGGAGGTATTTTATTTGTTTTCCCGTCTATTTTTCAATCATAGTTTTCCAAGACTTAAATGCGGAAAACATAATGCTTTTCTGCTTCAGGAAGAACACCCAAACTTTTCTGGAAAAATCATCAATAAAAGTTAGCATATAATTAGCTCCACCTCTCGAAGGCACTCTAGATGTCCCACACAGATCAGAATGAATATACTCCATCGTTCTTTTCGTGTTATGGATTCCTCTAGTGAATCAAACTCTCTTTTGCTTCCCAAAAATGCAGTGCTCACAGAACTTTAGTTTGCAAATTCCTTACCCATCAAGAAGTCCTCTTTTGCTCAATTCTGTCATGCTATTCTCACTAATATGCCCTAGGCGCATATGCCAAAATTTAGTAATATCATCATCTGAAAAGGAAGAGGAAGCGACAGTTGTATTATCTGTAACAGTAGATCCCTAAAAAATATATAACTTGGCAGTCTTTCTCTGCCCTTTCATCACAACGAGGGAACCTTTGGAAATAATCAAAACCCTAATTCAGTTGTGTATCTGTACCCTTTTGAATCAAGAGTACTTAACGAAATTAAATTTCTCTTCAATTCTGAAACATGTCGCACGTCACTAAGTGTTCTGATAACTCCGTCAAACATATTAACTTTAATCGTTCCAACACCTATAATTTTACACGAAGTATTATTTCCCATCAAAACAACACCTTCAGACACTGTTTCGTAAGTTGTAAACCAATCCCGATTGGGACTCACGTGGAAGGTGCAGTCCAAATCAATGATCCACTCCCCGTTCATTTTAGAATTGTTGACAAAAGCGAGTAGAAGTTCACCATCGCTGGAGTCTTCTACAATATCAGCTTCACTGGAATTTTCTGGTTGTTTTCCCTTCTGATTCGCAGCCAACCTTTTGATCTTGTTCTGTAGCTTATAACACTCAGATTTAATATGTCATTTCTTCTTGTAGAAGCTACAAGTTTTACCACTGTTTGAATACTTCGATCTACCCTTAGATTTACCGTGAGGATTCCATTCTTGTGTCCTTTCACGATCATCTTCAGCATTCCATTCTTGTCTCCCACGAACAATCTCTTCCTTAGAGTTGAGTTTAACCACAAGATGCTTCATCTTATCATACGAGGTCAAAGAATTATAAACTTCATCAATTGTGAGAGACTCGTGGCTATATAAAATCGTGTCTCTAAAGGTTGAATAAGACAGGGGCAACGGACAAAGTAGAATCAACCCTAGATCTTCTTTATCATACTGAACCTCCATGGCCTCCAAGTTTGAGAGAATTTCTTTAAACACTGTTAAATGTTCGTGCATAGACGCACATTCCTCCAAACGATGAGCATAATGACATTGTTTCATATGCAACTTACTGGTTAGAGTTTTCGACATACATATTTGTTCCAACCGCTTCCATAATGCAGTAGTGGTCTTCTCCTTCATCACATCCTGTAAAATTTCGTTAGACAAATGCAGAAGTAATTGTGTTAATGCCTTTCGATCCTTACGCTTTTTCTCTTCATCCGTTAATGTCGAATGCATCTTATCTATCCCTAGTAGGCATCTTCCAGATCCATCTGTGTAAGAACTGGTCGCATCTTAATCTGCCACAACATAAATTTGGTGTTGCGATCCAACAGTGAAATTTTATACTTCAAAGACGTCATTACCATGATTGAGATAAATAACCCAAAATTTCTGATACCAATTTATAAAAATAGAATGTTGGTAATGACAATATATCGCAAAGAAAAGAGAAATAAAAACAAAGAACACACAAATTTTTACGTGGAAACCCTTTCGGGAAAAAAACTATGGGTAGATGAGAAGAAAATTCACTATGTCAAATTCGAATTATTTCAAGAAGAGTTTCAACTACATCTATTTATAGGTTGAAGAAACCTAATTCTAATCAAAGTCAAATATATTATGCTTATAAATGCTAAATATATTATACTCATAAATACTAAAACTTCTAGAAAGAAAAAAATATATTTTTTAACTTGACTTGCAAGCGATTTCTTAGAATTTGGGTCATACAACTCTAACAATTTCACTATTATGTCTTTTATATTTTTTATGCATAGCGAAAATATGACAAGCAAATATTAGCTCATTGATTGTCTAAGTTCAAACTGAAGATAATTGGCATTGTAAGAACGTTTACATTGCGAGAAAAATAACTTACTTTAGTAGGTAATTTAAATAAGTCTGTAATCTCGTAAAAGAATCGAAGTGAGCATTTGATTAAAACATTGAGAAAGGCTACTATGTCGACTACAATTCCAATTAGGGAGATGGTTAGTCTTGGCTATCAGAGCATTTAACTCCACGAGTAAAGACATAGATGTATTGATTGGTAGAATGATACATTGGACTAGACCTAAGATGAATTAATTCTGAATTCGTTTGTGAATTAATTTACTTGTGATGTTCATGATATGATTTACCTAAATCCTAAGTTAGTCACTGACCATGCGTATGCAACTTATGTGTTTTGATATAAGTAGAGGTTTATGCTCTAAAGATGATCGAGCCTATAGCCGGTATGTTAGGTACATATCTTGTGTATGACATGACTTTACTAGCAAAAGTGGAATTTATAGCTCAATTAAAGAGTTAATGATATCCTTTTATTGGCATTGTCTAAATTGATAAATTTGGAACGTGGCCACAGGTTTCTTGTTCTCGAACGAATAATTTATCACAGTCATTTGTTGACAGTGATCATATTAATTATTAAGAAGACCCAATGGTGACAATGAGATAAAATAGGATTGTATTGAGTGAATGGATTTAACTCAAAAGCATCAATGATATCATATAAGGGTAACACGCACGTGACAAGGTCATTGGACAAAGCAATTGGATGAATTACTTTCATAAAGAGTATACAATAAGGAGTTTTCGATCATGGTACTTCTTGTGGACTGACTACATGACTAAGTAATTACGAATTATCAGAACTATGCTTATAGACATAATTGCAATTACTATAGTCTAATTGTATATGTCTGATTGGTCCCTCCGCTAGCTCAACAAAAGCTTGATCGGACTGCATTTGAATCAAAAGAAATTTCTACGATTTTGAAAATAATTTAATTGAGTTGATTTATTTGATGTAGAATTAAATTAGGTGGTCGTGATAATTGTTCAACTAGAGAAATTGATTAAAGAATTTTCTTGAAAAATCTAAGTGATTTTTGGAAAAATTAATTTTGATCAAGTAAAATTAAATTAATCAAATTAATTAAAATTATTATGATATTTTTAAAAATTCATTTTCAAGTCAGACAATTGACCTAATGAGTAATTGATCTTAAAAATTAGACCTGAGATTGTAAATTAGGTCTGGGAGCCCAAAACCAATACTAAGACCCAAAAACTGGTCGAACCGGGTCTGGAATGTGAAACCGGGCCAATGGTCCAACCGGTGGCTAGACCGGATTGGTCGGGTCATCACTGACCCGGATTGAACTGACAGAAGCTGAACCGGCTTGGGGTGCCGTAAGGGTGTCGCACCTGTATCACCAGACATGACAATACCGGCAACTGCAACGGTGGTGTCCCGGTGGCCGGCGACGGTTGGTCTTTAGTGGTGGAACAGTGGAAGAGTTACGCTCCTATTGGGACTCTACCAAAGAATTTGATTTTAGATTAATTATTCCAAAAATAATATTATTTTAATAGTTTAATATTAAATTAAATTAAATACTTATCTTAATGGTATTTTATTAATTTAATATTAAAGTGGTTATCTTAATATTAAATTAAATTAAATTTAATGTTTATATTGTAGACAAACATTCTATTATTTTGATAAGATTTAGTATTAAATTTAATCTAATATTTATCTTGGTAAATATTATATTAATTTAATATTAAAGTGATTAAGTTTAATCATATTTGAACTCTCTAAACTCTCTCTATATAAAGAGAGTCTTGGGTCATTATTTTTCATATACTTGAATTCAAGAGAAAGTTGTACAGAAAGTTTTTTTTAAGAAATTATTTTAGAAAATTTCAAGAGATATTTTTTAATTTACAATTGAACCCAAAAGTTTAGAGAAATTTCAAAATTATCCCACTGGTAATTTTTGTGAAAAATTTTATGATTCAAAACAAACCCATACTCAGCAAACATAAGCTTGAGGATAGCGGAGAAGAATACTCGGTCGAAGCGCTCATCCTAAACGAATCAAAAATGTACAATTTTGATTAAATGCTTATTATTTTAGATATCACAACTAAGATCTTATTTTGTAAATTTAAAACTTTGTTTTCCCTATATTTATTTTCCACTGCATTTTTCAAACTCGTTTTTTCCAACAAAATTGTGTGGGCCCGAGCGTTGTAAAGATCGGACGGCCTTCGTTGGCAAGGGGGTGCACTTTCGTGTGGCAAATCATAAGCGTTCGGACCAGCCTCCGGTGTTCCTATAGGTGTATTGAAGAAACTACTAAAATCGTATGTCCCATTATCAGGGGTGGGGTATTGCAAAATCTGAGGTGCCGAGTCAAAGATGTCCTCAAAGGAAGGTGGTTACTATTAGGGATCAAGATGGTATGAGTACATTCTGGAGGTCAAATGTTGGGGATCGAGATCGGGGTCCAAGATAGGTTGGATTACACTGGACGATGAACTTTGACGATGGCATGCTTGAGTCGGGTCTCGTTGTTGTCGAAACCCCTGTCGACACATGTGTGGCGGCACCACCATATATTGACCATTATATATAAATGACTTCTCGTATGCCATGTACCAACTTTGGGACTCGGGTGAAGGCATGAAGCCTCTAACACAAACATGTAAGCGAGGTCGCCTCTTAAGTCGGGAGTTCCAGAAAGAAAGGTATTGACTATTTATGACAACCCAATTCTTGTTGTCCTTACCTTTTTTGTTAACTTTGTGGTCGTCATCGAAGTTTTGTAGAGGGTTCGAAATATGTTGAATGCACCCAAACTGTCTCAAAACCCGGTCAACATTGTGCCACTCAACCGTCGAAAAATTGAGCAATGGGGCATTGGTTGTCTATACTAGTTGCTATTGGTGGACCCACACTGGAATGGTTGCCACAATGTCTTCCCCCGAATACGACATCCATACAAACTGCACAATATCGACAATTTATATAGTTAAATAAATTTGTTTCAAATGTTGCAATAAAAAAATATTCATAGTACTTAAATATTGTAATTTCAAAAAAATAAAATTCATAATAGTATTTTATGTTGTCCTAGAGTGCGCTTCAATCATTTGGCGGTATGCAGGCATTGTCGCTTACCTCCCAATTCTCAAAGTCGTCATCTATCTGAAAAATAATTCATAATTTTTCCGTACAATTCGCACGCACAAAATATAATTATATTGAAACAAATTTAAAAATTTATTTTTTCCACCTATTAATAAGTGGCCACACAAGTGGTTGGTGACTCACGGATGCCATAAATGGCATTCGGTGTAAAGCCCGAGACAGTAGCAGAAGAAGGCAATCGCTTATGTTCTTCATCTTGTGATTTGTCACGCGACATTGCTGGTAGTACAACATCGCTAAAACTGTTGAGCGCCAACTGTATGCCCGGGCACTGTTAAGATCTTCCAGTAATGACAAGTATATAATGTGGACTTTATTCTTATTCGAGTTTAACATCAATACCCCACCTATCAACAGTAGAATATACGCTCGAGTAGCGAAAATAATCTCAGACTCAGTAGGACTGCTCGATAGTGTTTCAAAATTTTCTCTTAACCAAGAAAATTTCAAACTGTTTAATCTTTCATCCTTATCGTCGAGGGGGGACCCGTCCAAGTAGTTGGTGGCAAGTTCCCCAAGGATCGGCCACTTTACTATACCCCATGACTGCAAGTCCATCAGTCGAGAGCCCTAGTTGGACCAATACGTCCTCTAGCATTACCGTGCACTCCTTACACAAGATAAAATGTGTGGGACTCTGGGCACCATCGTTCTACCAGCGCATATATTAAATCTAACCTTAAGTAAAAAATCTTAATGAATGTCGTTATGCCGAACCCGGCGACATCCAAGTATGGTATAATCCTATGGTCGGGAAAATATCCCAGGGCATGGAGTCAATGCCTCAAAACCCGATACCCATCCTGTACACATAATAAACCCCATGATTTTTATTTTTCCAAATTTAATTTTCATAACTAATGAATAATTATTTTTTTAAAAAGAGACAGACTACACAAACAATTTAAAAATATATATATGGTTTTATTTAAAATTGACTTGGACCACATTTACCTGATTGTTAATGAATTTCGCTATGTGGTTGGTAGCTCGAATAAGAGAACTCATTCTGATTTTTGCATAAATAATCAAATAAAGTATCAATCACCATAAAAAAATAACAACAAATAATTAAACAAATCATTCAAATTAACAACATGCTAAATTACCTTAAAGCTTTAATCTTAATACATGAGAAAAAATGCAAAAAAAAAAATCTAATGAATGTTGGTCGGCTGACCAATGGACGGTGGTGGTGGATGGCCATGGAGGGACCATTAAAATATATATAGTGGGAAAAAAAGAAGAAGAAAAAGGGAAAAGAAAAAGAAAAAAAAAAGTGAACAATACCGCCGTGACGGTCGGGTCACATAGGTGTCAGGTGGCAGGCCGGTGCCGGCTAACATCCAATTATTTTCTCTTTATTTAAAAAAAAGCATAACATTAACAAAACTTTTGTATTCAATTCATGCGTTTGTTTAGCATTATTTAATATGAATTTTCCGTTACTTGATTATTTGTTTAGTATTATATTTCGTATTTATAAAAAATAATAAAATTGGTATAATATTAGTTTTTTAACTATTTTTTTATGTTCTTAAAAACATTATATCACGGCTTCTTTTATTATTTTCGATTTTATATCAGTTCAATTGCAGATAAAATTTACGAACTTATGAATAATAATTTTTTTATAACCTAAAATCAACTCCTTCTGTTTTTATCATACTGATATTTATATTTAAAATTACTTACAATTTTATTTCCCTCTACTATTGTCATTTTTTTACAAAATTTACTTAACTAATTTCATAATTTATGAAAACTCTACAGGCACAATAAGACTAACTAAATTTGGATTAATTAAATTACACAGTTTGCTAATGCATTTTGAAAAGTATTTCATCTAGCATATTCATCTTCTGCTTGAGTCAAGTCTATCGTTGCGCAAAAATCACAACGACTTCTGTTATTTGAGCTTCTGACCAAACAACACTAAGCCGGTCTTCAAATGGCTCCATTGGGAATCTCATACCCTAAGTTTGGGAATCTTGTGATACAAGGTTCGGTTCGCGGAGACTGCCACCAACTTGTGTAAACCGTAACCGGCATTTTTGCCCTTTAATAGCATAATGTTTGCGGTTCTTATGATAGTATATAATTCATCTCTATTAACGCATCACTACCAATACATAATAGAAATCTCCAGTTAATGGTATACTCCCCAAACAGATGAAAAAAATTCAATCTGTCTCTCTCTCCCTGTTTTTTTCTCTTCAGAAAGTCAAAAAATGAAAATTTTTCTCATTTCCCGTTTTATTAGAAGCCAAAGTGCATCCACGGCTCATATATATAGCCTATTGATGTCGGCAAAGAAAAAACTGGCACCAATTTTTTTTTAAAAAAATTTACTAGGGTGCCGACTACTAAAAACACGACACCAAAATTTCTTTTATATTGACAATGACATGAATGCCGGCCACCACAGCGTCAGCACCAAAAATAAAATTGAACTGGTTATTGGCGGTGTCGGCCACCTAGGCGCTGACACCTAATAAAAAAATATTTTTTACTAGTTAATACATGTATTTTAAAAAATATATATGGAATAATACATACGAGTGCATTGTCGACACAAAAAAAAGTTCCTAGCAATCATCAGGTAATAATGGAAGAATTTCTGACTTAAGTGTCGGTCATGGGAGTGCCAATATCGGTGTGTACTGTTCATTTTAAAATATTTTTATCATTAATTTTGAACTTGGATCATTCTTGTAAATATTAAAAAAATTTGAGTTAGTTTGGTAAAAAAGCTGAAATATATATATTTATTTTAAATGAATGTTCGAATTAGAAAATCAGGTTGGTTTGACTTCAATTAATCCGATATATTTCTTTAAGTCCGTTGCGATTTGGTTGAGGTATGATGGGTGCAATGCAAGCTACGCAGGTTTCCAATTCCAGTCAGCGGGTAGTATTTCCTCTTTCATTTTTATACTAACTTAAATCGTGATGCCCACGCAGTTGGTTACCAAGGAGAGACGCACTTTTTCATTAATATATGCTATTTTCATCATTACTTCACTCCTACGCTCTTCTCTTTTTTAATCAGGGATATGCAAGTCGAAACCTGTTGAGGTAGGGAAGTGGATGCGAAGATCCCAATCTCTGACCCGTTGACGAACTTCGACAACACGTATCCCTCCACCAATCACACCCCAGTCTTATCCCATCTAACCCTTCTCCTCTTTCGTCCGATCAAAATCCAACGGTCAGCAAGCGATGTTTTTTTAAACGAGATTCGAGATGAGATTAGGGAGGGAAGGCAAACGAGCGTGACATTTTGGGATTTCCCTACCTCCCGCTCCCGCCAGTAAATTAAAATAAAACAATAATCCTCCAACTTTTTAATTTATTTAAAAAAAACCAATATGCTAAAACATAATAAATTTACAAAAAAAAAAATTGGTATGAAAATCAAACATAGTTTTGGATTCAAATTTCGTCATCTGCATGTGTTTTTCTAAATTGTATATACCCTTAAAATTATATTTGTTACTTTATAAAAATATTAAATTTTAGATAATTTCACAATTTAGTTAGAACTTGATTGGGATCAATACTAACTCACTTAATATTTTAAGTAATAATCTAAATTTTTAAATAGATAATAAAATAAAATAGACTAAACAATTTTTTCTAAAATAAATTAAATAAATTAATATTTTAAATTTATCAAAAATATTTTAACCAATTAATTAATTATGATATGAAAGAAAATGATATTACTTCATTTGTGATAATAACACAAATTAAATTTCACAAAGCAACACAACTTAAATATCAATAAAAATACTGATTGAATCTTGAGGTTTAGTTGGAATACGGAATATCCTATTTTGGGCTGACAACCTCTTCTCTCATTATTGAAACTCTTAACTAATCCTATAGTTTCCTCAATACTTTTAATTTTATATATTTAGTCCTCCATTTGTCTAAGATGAAATTAAAATTCAATAGAGATCTGACTTCTATTAAATTCAATTTATTCACTATTAATAGGACTTTAATTTTCAAATTATATTTTTAATTATTAATATTAAAACAAGACATTTAAATTTAACAAAAAACTCAATTATAATATTATAAATTAAACTATAATTTTTAAATTTCACAAGTGATAAAAAATAAATTTTAAAAAAAAAAACTAATAATAGAATTAAACCTTTCTAAAATTATCTTATTTTATCTATAATTTAAAATTTTAAAATATATTTAGTAACCAAATTTGACGGATTCCAGTATTTCACCATTTCACCGTTACCACATCTTCGCCTCCTTCTTCTCTAGCAAGAAAATTATCTTTGGCGCTTTTTTTTTTCATTTCCATTTCTGTTCCTCTCTAGCATTTTAGAAATAAAAGAAAAAAAATCAATAAAAAATAAAACCTCTTCTTCCTCATTTGTCTGTATTGATCAGAGTTCTTTAATTTCTCAACCACTCGCAAATCTAAAAGAAAAATTAAAAAAAAAGTTCTATTTTGGTCCTAAATTCGAAGAGGTTTTAATTTGTAAGCCAAAAGACTCCTTATTTTGGTAGAATTCTTTTGTTGATTGCGTGGGAGTGAAATTCGAATATGGTTTCCGATGGAAATATAAGATCATAAATTGGACTTTGATTATCGCTCAATCCAGGTTTTTCTTGCTTCACCTTATTCTTTTTAAAATATTTCTTTTTTTTTACTTCTTTTGATTCGTCGCAAACCTTCGTTTTTGGTTAGGCTAGTTTTGAGGGATTTAAAGAAAAAGAAAAAAAAAGAATTTGAGATTAGGAAATTTTATATTGATTTTATTTTCCCGGGTGCATACAGAAGTCAGTTACGCCGCCGTTTTTGTTTTCCCTTTTTTGGGATTTTTAGTTTGATGTTTTGGTATTTTAATGCAAGAAACACTCTGTGAAATTTTTGATGCCTTGTTTTAGTATGCCATCCAAAATCGAGGGTTTTTCTTGTTAGATTAGATCCTCTGCTAAATTACCCCCTTTTTTTATGTTTTAATTTTGATTTTCCATTTTTTTATAAAAAAAAAGAGAGAAGACAAAGTGAGGAGGAAATTTTTTGGGTTTGCATTTTAAGAAAGGTCGTTAGGGTTTTTGGTTAGAATTACCGTAGATATTGAGGAAAGAAAGATTTGGGAGTTGGTTGTTTGTAGAACAATGGCGTTGAATTTTTCCCATCGGCCTATCTTTCCTGCTAATATGACTGAAGACAATCTGGTTTCTCCTATGAGAATCGCCAATGGGTACCTTCTTGAAGGTATCCCAGAGAGGAATGGAGATGGGTGTTCAAAATCTTGGTTTTCGAATCTTGAGCTGGAAGGTTGCTTTGATTATGGAAGAGACAAGAGTGGTGACCGAGGTGGTTCTCAGGAGTCTTCTTCTGATGATATTGTTGATCTTTTGCCGTCTGATCCCTTTGGAATGGATATAACCACTACTTTCACTGCAATTTCTGGTTGGCTTGAGGATTTGGAAATTGATTATGGCCGCTGTGTGAGAGATGAGGTGGGGACTGGTGATGGGAGTTATCAGTTGTTTGCCGGATTGAACTTTATTTGGAACAACGCCATGTGGTTCCAAACCTTCCCTGGAAGCATGGGATTTGAATGTAAGGGCAGTATGTCTGGTGGTTTTGGCGGTTTTTCTCATGCTAAGGAAGGAGGAGATGTCTCTGGTTGTGCTGGCCATGGTTCCCCGTGTAATGTAGAGGATGTTTTGTCTTTTGGGGATGAAGATATGGTTTCGGTTGATCAGGAAAATGAAGAATTTCAGGACTGTGAGGTTCGTGCTGAGGGACATGAAGGAGCTCCTCACGAAGCTCTTATTTTGGCGCTTGGCTATTTGGGTGTGCGGGATCTTTTTGTTATTGAGAATGTTTGCACATCTCTGCGATCTGTAGTTCAGAATGATCCTCTTTTATGGAGGGATATTCACATAAATCCGCCACTGAATGAGAAGATTACGGATGATGTTCTTTTACAAATAACTGGTAGAGGCCAAGGTAGCTTGCAATGCTTGAGCCTGGTTGATTGCCAAAGGATTACTGATGAAGGTCTTAAGCGCGTAGTTGAAAATAATCCAAAGCTAATCAAGGTAATTTATTGGTTCAAATTTTTATTCTTCTGTTGATTTTTTGAATCCGGGTTGAAGCCTTGTCATGTTATAGGTTTATTTGCCCATACCCTTATGCTTAAATATGTTGGTTGGTCTTCATTTGGGTTAATCATATTATATGTAATAATTATATAAACTGGAATATGGTGGATCATGCATTGATGGTATAGTATGATTTAATATCTTCTTATATTCCAGCAGAGTGAAATTGCTATTTGCTCTCTGATTTTGGTTTTATGTGATGATGTTTGTTTCCTACAGATTGATTCAAAGAAATTATCAACAGTTATGAATCTAAATCCTAGCAGTAGTTATATGAACTGGAATATGACTGAATATGCGTATTTCAGCAGAGGGATATTACTATATACTCTTATTTCTTTTATTCATATAGACTAATTGTTGGCTACACGTTGCTTCAAAAGAAACAAATTATAGGCAGGTATAAATCTAAATCACAGTTCCCTACAGTTTTTAGACATCCGCAAAATGATAAATGTATATTCCCTCATTATATGTGAATATGTCAAACCAAAAATTACCTTTTTCCTAATAGAGGCATGTAGAAGAGGAGGATTTTAGTTTACTATGCCTGTATGTTTTATGCTCAAGGAACACGTTTAGGTCCAATGCATTTACTGAGTTGCTTAAACTGGGAGATGTGCTGGATTAAATATTTTAGCTTCTATTTTGCTAATATGCCAATATTGACTGGTATCGTGCGTCTTGGTTTGCTTTTAAAACTTAATTGGGTAGTTTCATAACTGTTTTTGTTTTCTTTTGGAAATTGGTTTTTAATTAAAGTAGCTTCAATTATGAAATATTTTCCTGCGTCTTTGTACTTGGATTAATTTTTCTTTTTCTTTTCTATTGTAACTTCTAAGCTAACTAAATATTTTTCTTCTTGTAGCTGAGTGTGCCTGGATGCACAAAACTAAGTATTGAGGGTATTTTGAAATGCCTAAGGGCTTTGAAATTTATGGGCTCACAAGGAGTGAAGCAGTTGAGGATTGGCAGTCTCTATGGTGTGACACAAGTGCATCTTGAAGAGCTGAAATTCTTGTTGGGTGTGGATGACCAAATTCAGCAGCTCGTGCACAAGCCTCACTTTTATAGCAGAAGAAATGTATATCTCCCTTGTGAAGATGGTCGTGCTATTGATATTGAAATGTGCCCAAGATGTGAAAACATGAGGCTTGTTTATGATTGTCCTGCAGAGGGTTGTCAGCGGGAAGGGCATGCTGCTCAGTCATGCAGGGCGTGCATTATTTGCGTATCACGGTGTGCTCAATGTGGTAGGTGCTTAAATGACAGTGAGTATGAGGAGAACTTTTGTTTGGAGTTACTTTGTTCAGATTGTTCAAAGCCACAACTTCCGAAGTGCGGGGTGAGTCGGAATGGAATGATTGTCATGTCCAGTTCGTTCACTCTTCAACAAACTAGCAACGTTCATCTCCATGGCTAGACTGAAATATTTCACATTTTTATGGTTTTGAAATGCGGTTAACATGGTGAGTTCCTGATAATTCAAGGCAGCCAGAAAGCAAATATAAAGAATATGACCTCTCTCCATCTTTCTTGTTGCCTTTTTAATCTGCTAAAAATTTTAGTCTCTTACTGGACTTAGCTTGAATAGCCTTGGGGTGCTCTGAGCTAAAAGGTCAGGAAACTGCACTTTTGCATGTCTTGTCCAAGAAAAACAATCTCGCTTTGGTGGTTTCTGTTGGTTCACAGTTTTGGGTTTGCTTATGGATGGTCAAATGCCGAAGTCAAGAATGAAGGTGGAAAGTTCGACACAGTAAGGAAGCACTTTTAAGTATATTAACTTATGTGGTCGATAGTGGACTTAACCATTCTGCTCAGGGCTGGGAAATCGTAGCAGCTGAATGCAATATCTGCTCTCTTGATCGTGACTTGTTGACTTAATAATCACAATTTATTTTTAATGTTTCATGTGATGAGCTATGGAATGATACAATGGTACTTGTTTACAGAGAACTTGCTGTCATTAAACTTGTTGGGTTGTATCTGTTATCACTTAGTATGCTGCCTTAAATCGAAGACATGACCATGATTGTTGTCTACTTTACTAATCTTGGAAATGTGGTGCGTTCTATTAATAAGAATTGAACTATGTGGTGCGTTCTTTACATGGGAGGAAATCATGTTTCGGTTGGTTCTGTAGTTTTTATCTAAAGATTTGACTCTTTTTATAAACTCCTTACTAAAATATCTTCTTTTTAGTTCATTGATAAAACTCCAATTAGTATACAATTCATTAGAAAATAATTTTTTTGGTGTGAAAAAAAATATATTTTTTGTATCATTTCCCCAAAATTTGCTAAATTGGGTGGATAGGTAAAATGTATTTTTTCTTTTCCATCACTTTGACATGTATAAAACAAATATTGTGAAATTTCATTTTTATAGCATTTTCAACCCGATCATTTTGTCGATTCTATCGTTTAGAATTAAAAAGAAGTGTCACAAGAGGTTTTTCAATTCATAATAAATATATATATTTTAATACGTGGTTCAACCAACATTGGGTGGAAAAAACTAATCAGATGCTCACTGTTTTAGCTTGGGATAATCTATAGAGTTCAACATGACCTGCAACCTACCTACAAAAAACATTTTCACTTCACCGACTAACAGATTCAGACGAATCTAGACATTCAGAAAATGGCAGGAAAGAAGGTTGGTTTCATTCTATACGAAAACTCAATTACAACAACAAAAAGAAAAACAATACGTTTTGGCATGTATCCAGACAATAAGAATATCACTTTTATTTTGGCATAGAAAAATATATATGATTAATAAAGAGTTATTTAGATTTATTGATACCAAAATATAATTGTAGAGGGCCACCCATCTATGTTCGTGTTCATGAAATCCAGTTCATTTCAATGGCAAAAAGTGGCTAAAAAGTACATTTCAATCACGCATCATGAATGTTTTCTCGGTTTGACTTTGAAACCCTGGAAAACAAATTTGAAACCATAACCTCTAAAGAAAGATGAAATTAACAAAAGATATGTAGTTCAATTCTTGATTATATCACAACCATGCACAAAAAGCACACCCAAAATAATTCTATATCACCCCTTTCATGGCTACGTGAATAGTAGATTCACAGATATCAGCTAAAAGAAGTTTGAAATCACTCTACTGCTCCTCCCATTCGTCGTTCTTGTATGATACAAGTGTGTCAACCTTGTGTATCTGCAGGAACACCACACACACAGTCACAATTTAATCAACAAAGGAGGTCAACCTTGTGTATTTGCTGCTTTTGCAACATTTAGTGTACCTTGGTATCAAACGAATGCAACTTCACCATTTGAGGATTTGCAATCAACTTTGGGTCACTCTCAATCCAAGTGAATGGTACTGCTACATCTTTATCAGTGTATGCTAATACATCAAACACACCTATGAACACACAAAGTAAGATACTACAAAACATCTTGTTCAAGAAGACGACTCAAAGCTATGTTGCTGTTTGTCATTAACACACATTCGGGCACGGAAAAGCTTTTAAAAATTTGAACTCAAATACTGCTCTTACATGGTTCATCAAGGCATGGCAAGTAAGTGATACTTGAAGCAATTTGTCTCATGATTGCCTGTATTTCTCTCATAATTTCTTTGTCACTCTTTTCCCTTGACACACTTCAAAATCAAACACCAAATCTCCTAGATTTCAAATTAGCTGAAAAACTAAGCCTGTCAAGCAAAAGCTTTAAAGAAAAAGAGGATCAACTATTACCCTTTCTCAACAACCTCACAATCTGTTTCAATGCTAAAATTCCACCTCTCCAAGACCTCATTGGTAGCCTTACTCATGATAACCAACACAACCCTTTGTAGCTTCCCAGCTTCCAGCCATTCTTTTTCCAATACAATTAATTCATTTCCAGAATGTGAGAAATGCCCTACAGTTTTATTATAAGAAAACCAACAAAATATCCGAAAACAGGGAAAACATTTTACCAGAAAGCTGGGCTGTCAGGTTGGAAATGAAGGATTTTACACCTTCATCTTGGGTAAGCAACATTGGAAGCCCATATTTCTTCACTTTGGCAAAACTTTCTTCTGGGTAAACCCCTCGGTTGTACAAAATGCTAAACAAAAACATAAAATTTTTAATTAAACCCTAAACCCTAATTAAGAAAACAAGAAACCCAGAAGTATTTATCGATTCATCTTTACCTATTCGCTGCATAACCTGAAAAATGAAACGAACAAAATCAGACAAAATTTCTCAACAAACCCAGGAAACCAAAAGAAGGGTAAAAGAAAGGTTTATTTGAGAAATCACATACCAAAAAATTCGCTTACGATTGCTGCTGAGCCTCGAAGAGTGATTATATCTTTGGCAACTGTTCTTGACGCCATTCGACTTCTAAGATCAAAATTCCTAGTGTAATTTAAAGGAAAACTTGCCAAAAAAGGAAACAAAAATTCTAAGGTGTGAATTGGCGGTTAATATAGTAGAAAAGTAGGGTTTGGCTGAGATGAGAAGAAATTTGAGATAGGAGAAATAATGAAAAAGGGAAGAGAAAAAAGAAGGCAGAGTAACGGCTCGTTTGTTGATGTCCCGTCTTGGAGCCAACGGTAACATTTTAAATTGCGCCTGTAACGGTAAAAAGTGGGTCCGCCATTTTTATTTTTGAAAGTGCGAAGCGTGCGGCCATTTTCTCTTTCAAAATTTAATACTCACTTTTATTTTATTAACTCATAAAATAAAATACTTTATCATTCCCCAGTCTTATCTCCATTTATATATCTGGTGCCACCCAAAAAAACAATGAGTTGCAGTAGGGTAAAGGGTTTATTAAATTCATTGGCTAGAATGGATCATTGATTAAAAATTAATTAATTTAGGTTTATTTTATAAAAAATAAATTAAGTCACTCTTAAAGTTTGAATTAGATTTTAAATCTTTTCAACAAATAATTAACAATCAAACACCCATTTATATGGATCATGAAATAATTAATAAGAGAATTAGGAAAAAGAAAAGTGATTTATCATTAAGAAAACAAATATGTTAAAAGGTTGAAGAAGCTTGAAATCTTCGGGGAAAGGGGGTTAGGTCTTAGTACAATCAGAGCTGAAGAAGAAGTTATTTAATGAATAATTTTAATTTTTTTTTACAAGCTTATGCCTCGACGGAATTCTTACATGTATTGAATACTATCATTTGGTTTTCATGTCAGTGTTTGGACATTGTCAAGGAAAATCATAGCTCATAGTTGTTGATGCTAAGTAGTGTGCTCGATTTCTGATTTTTGGTTTTTTTTTTTTTTTGCTCTCTTATTGAACCAGTTGATGCGTAATTGGACCTTTTTTTTTCTCATGCTTTTATGCAGTGTTCTTGCTACAATTCCATTTTTGAGTTTTAATATCAATTTGATACTAGAGTTTGTTATCTTTTATTTAAACAGAATTTAATGTTTAATTCAATTTTTCTTTTTTCATTTAGTTACATGTCAAACATTCATTAGGTATAAAATTAAATATTAAAATCAAAGTATGAAATGATTATTAACCCAAACTTTTATAATGACTGGAATAAAAGTAACAAACAAATAGTTGACCCTTTAATTTACTCAAAACCCAACTTACATGAAGATGAAATATATCAATTTAATTAAAGAAACATAAATCACATTAAAAATGATGCAAGTAAATCACTTCTAATAGAAGTGACATCTATGAATGCAATGGAGAAAACCCCATAATGACATACATTCTATAAACAGGAAATTGAAAGGATTTATTTTAGCAAGGCACATTTTCATCTTCAAAATACCAGCCAGCTACAAGAACAATCTGATATTCTTATCCATTTACAATAATATGCAACAAATCTTAAATCTGAAACATTCGACCAACTATGTCAGCCAACAAAACAGCATTATTTAGGTTTTGACCCGTCTTCCAAACCTTAAAATCATCTGGAAAGTAGTCGAGGTCCATCCAATTTTTCAGCGACAGGAGAGAGAAAGGACCCTGTATATCTCCCTGAGGGTCTTGATAATGCCATATCAAGCTTCTCACATCATCCTGTGCCTCGGTTTTGTTTGAATCCTCATGTTCTTCATTGTCGTCATTATCATCATCACTCAAATCAATCACTTGAGTGGTATCCAATGCTTTTAAAAAGTCATGTTTGACTATGGCGCCGTTTTCTTCTGGTACATTTCCAACCTGTGTACTCCTGACATTGTTGTCTCTTGGGCGGATTAGCTGCTCCTGAACATCATGGCAATGAACTGCAACAAAAGGAATGAGTAACTTAGAAGGATGATAGAGAAAAACATGCAAAACATTGAACACTTCTACCATGATGGAGCTTTCTCTCTTGTTTTAAAGTGCATACAAGCCCAGAAGAAAAAAGATGCATTCGGGACACTTTTGCCATCTTAGCTCCATACAAATCTTTGTAGATTTGCCAGAACAGAAAATCGACCACCCAATGTAAGAGACTGGTAGATATGTATACACGTACACACAGGCTGATACGTCTATTAGTTGACAAAATGAGATGGATTATAAGAACTAGCATATGGGCAGTGTTGAATCATATAGCACATTTTCGTAACCCTTCATTTGGGTGATGAAACGAACAAAGTGAAGAAAGATTGACCAAAAGAACATCTAATTTACTAAATGTTGCTATTGCATTCCTTTTCTGCCTACTCTATATGGTTAGCAAAGGAAACAAAACTCATGCATACCTGTATCGTCTTTTAAAATTATGGGGGAAGATTGGGCCACTGCAAAAATGAAAAAAAAGAGTAAATTTTTAAAGCGATAGATGAAGGCATTGAGTATGCAAGATTAGATTAAAATGACTTCAAGGGCAATTTTGAGGAAATAAATGACAGAAGTTTATGTATGTACCATTACCTGGTTTTAAGGGCAACAAGGTTGACAATTTTCCATTTGAAACTGGATTGCTAGGAATTTCCAAAGTTTCCCTCACGGTTGATATCTGTGAGCTATCCTTTTCATGTTTAACATCTTGCGGTACAGTTTCAGGTTCTACTTCCTCTGCAATAACATTTGGAACCCCACACAGCAGTCGTGACTGTTCCTCTGGAGTCTGAAGCAGTTGTCTCCTTTCCATGTACTCGAACATTGTAAGAGCAGAAGCAAGTTAAGAAGTCATTTACACTTAAGGGAAATGCTTCATGAAAGATACCAACATGGTTAATCGGATCGTGGCTTCAGTCATAAAAGCAAAAATAAACTGTTTTACTGAAGAAACCCGACACATAAAGGCAAGGACCATGTAGATTCCCTTGCATTAAAATAAAAAATCACGATTTCAACAAAATCAAAGGCAATATGCAAACTCTACATCTTTCGAATGTATCCTAAAGAATTTCTATCATGAATGTAGTAGAGTTACCTGTAATCTTGTGAGGTACAACAGTAAATCAGCAGTTAACTATTTAAACAAACTCAAGTTTTATTTTTGCAATTATAGTTTAGGTATTTTAGTCCCTTCAAAAATGTATGTTGGAAGAACTTAGTTCAGTAGCAAAATTATTAACCCTCTAATATTGCATTTTCTTATCTCGTCATAATACCTAAAATCAAACGGGTGAGCTCCATAATTAGTCAAAGCATGTACGTCTATGCATGTAATCAACAGATATTTCAAAAAGGATATTCTCTGCGCCATCCCTTTTCATTGGCACGGTCTATGAGCTTTGGTAACAAGGTAAGTTCTGCTGCAAGCCACTGGAAAAAAAATACAGAAAACCAGAAGAAAAAATTTAAGAATTCATTACCACGTTAACAAAGTCATCAGAAGCATTCCCAATAAAGAGTGCCACCAAAATATAAAAATAAGGTCCCTAATACACGAAGTACAAAACATGTGGTAATAACATCACCTTAAGACAACAACTATTAAGGTAGCAGCTTTACGACTTCCAAAAATTTAGATTTTTCTGCGTCATCTCGTTTAATTATTTGATAAAACACAAACCATAAAAGTTCAAAAAAAAAAATCAAAACAAAAAGAACATGTTTGATAACATATTTTAGAGACTCAATTGAAGGTTTTCCATGAAGAAGTTTTGAAAAATGCTGGAGTTAAAACCTATAATTGCACAATCTTATATTCTCTCCCCTTTTTTTTCAATGTAAATATCAACTCAATATTCAACTTTCAGAAACATTTGGTGGTATAAATTTAATACACTAATTTCTTATAACTAAAAAATTTAGCATTTAACTTTTCAATTTATCGAACATCACCTAAGGAACAGGTAACCAGTAGCACAAGAGAAACTTGGCCACCAATTGACATTAAGAAACACCAATTACAAAAGGATATAAGATTCAATTGTTCTCTGATAGTTAGGTATGGTGAGAATGAGAATACATACATGCTTGGTTATATCTTCATGTAAAGCCCGAGCCTTTGCTTCAAGTTCCGCCTATCAACAATATAAAATAATTTTGACATTTGTAAAAGCGAAAAAGTCAAAAAGAAAAAGAAAAGATGATGGGGGCTAAAAACTAAAAACACAAGAAGATAAAATCAACGAGTAAAACAGGGACTGGAGGATAGAGAAATATACGTATAAGAATTGATACAGACCATCATCAACTAGTAACCAAACATGACAAATGAGAATATTCACTATGCACTTTATAACTTAATATCTAATAAAAAAGCTATTAATATGTAGCCAGCTTAATGGTCAGTGCCATCCTGTGACAACATGCAAATTCAGTTTCGTAGAACATCGCCAGTGCCCATTGAAAGTTTTGCTATTTAACTATAAAAGGATTAGGCACACCACGGACCTCTTCGTGGGTACCAGACGAGAATATAGTCCAATCTGATTATTGAAACTGTCTCCAAGTCAATATCCTTTGTATCGATAAGGGATTATCTGACTGAGGCTTTCAGTCCTATGGAGATGGTCTGAGGACTAACAGGAAAGAACCAACACCAATCAATTGTCAAGCAGTGAGCACAATCAGGTTAGTTCTGGTTTTTAAACATTCAGCAAAAGTAAACGGAACGAGCATGCAACAGATTGTTTTGACCAAAATCTCATATCTAAAACCAGTTTAGTTTGACACAAAAATTCCTATGTAACTATATTTTCAATCACAACTATACCTAAATCAAAGAAACAAAATTAAACCTAAACCCTTAACAAAATCCAAAGACAAGCAGGACAAAGAACTTGATTTTTAGGCACCATATAGAAAATCAATCACAAAATCTTACACCCTTTCCTTTTTTTTAAGATGATAACAATCAATGATTTTTATCTCAAGAAGTCTTAACTAGGCACAAACTTCTAGCATCTACTGGGACAAGGCTACATCCCAAAAAATTCCATAGCATTAAGTTCCCGGTTAACACTTCATCCTATCTAGTTTCAAGTTAACCTCCATCCAGTTATCATATGAGAGTTAAAAAATGGACAATCTAGATGTAGATGGTTTGAACTGCCCAACATAGCCCTAAAAAACATAATTTGTTAAATAAACAACCAGTTCCCTTCCTCCACTAGAATGTAATATTATGGATTGTGCAAAATGTACAAGAGCTTACAACGGTTGGTCTCTTCAGCAAGCCCTTTTTCATTCTCTGATGCAAATCTTCACATTCTTCCTGCAAAAAACAAACAAAAACACTAAAGACAAGCTCATACATCCTGATCTCTATACCAGTATATAAAGCAGCCTGCTACAAAAACAAACTAAGATCTTTTAACACCATAAGCAGTTGCTATATCAATGCTAAGGCACCATAACTTAAACTATGCTTGTTTGTAACATATAAGGCAGTAAGGCACATATGCTATAAATATAAAACAGATTATCCTCAAAGGACCTTAGATAAAAATTAAAACCAAATATCTAACTATCATCAAGACAATGTTTATTTTGTTCTGGGCCAGAAGAAAAAAAAAAATCTGAAGGTCTAGAATAACAAGTCATAGATGTGACTTACATCAGCAGTCACTAAAGAAACCAGCCTATATGTTTCTACAGTTTATGTATCCCATAGGCAAAGTAAAATATATGTAAGGGAATCATTAATGTTTTCCACTTTATCTCAATAATATTTAGCTTTCTTCAAAAGGGAACCATCACCAATATTCTAAATTACATTTCTGTTCAGTTTGGGTAAAAAGAATTAGCAATAATTCATCAGAATATTCAAATTTCCAAATGAATTGCATCCAAAATAGGAAGATAATAGAAAACTAGAAAGTTCAGGTCTGCATTGAAATATGTCAAATTCTAGAGCTATTTGGATGAAATAGCAAAAACTGTAGCATATACTGATTACCTGAGAGAAATCATCTTCTGAAAGCATGGCAATTCTAACATCTTTCACAAAATTTGAAACCTGAAGGAGAATGTCTGCATTTACATCATTATTCCCAGAGACCTTCTTCATCCCTAGACAACAAAGAATGCTAATACCGTGAATAAATTATTTAAAACAGACAACATAACATAAGATATAACTAACAACAGAAATTCTGCATATATTAATGCCAAAGGAATTAACAACTGTGTGCCAATTGTTTACATAAAATCTTGAATGAGCTCCATGTGTAGTTATTTGGGATATTAAGAAAAATGTATTATCTCAGCATCAATTATACAATTATCACTGGTCAAGAGTAGTATAACTGAGTGAGATGATAAAAATATGCAGACTGCTAAGGATATGCTTGCGCTCATCCAGGAGAAAGAAGAAAAGGAGTCAAGTTGTTCCCAACCATAGTGATTGATAGAGAAGCACCAAGAAGCTTGCAAGACAAAAAGCGCTACTCAACTAAGATTTATGCATATCTAGATTCATGTTTCTCAACTTCCACTGCTTCAACTTCAAGTCAGGGACAACAAATTTAAAATTAAGTAGAAACTATGTCTGCTCAAGGACTGAGAATTTCAATTGCTAAATATACAGACACATGCGATCGCACAAGCGCACAATGCAAAATATAGAATGAAGCTATTTATTACAGAAACATCTAGCTCATTAAATCAGAAATCCACTTAATCTACTTCCAATGCCAATGTCAGGGTTTTTTTCTATTTCCTCTCTCATTTTTGTTTGTTAGATTAACATGCACAACAGCACAATATATTATTAAAAAAGAACAGCACTTCACAACCAAAATTAATTCCGAGTAAATAACTGATAATTGCTACCCACATAATCCACAGCAAATTACCTTTAACAATCACAAGCTGATGAGAATTTTTCTGAAGGAAGTTATTAGGATCTGATTTGATCCTCACAAAGCTATCTACCACTTTAGCTTCAAAGCTTCCAAAATCTTTTGAAAGATCCAGAACTAAGCTCTTTTTCAAGTACACTAGTTTAATATTCTCTGGTATTATTGCAGCAAAGCAGCTTTTCGGTGTTTCAAAACCCCTTTTCTTCTGGTAAGTTTTTTTCTCCAATCTCAAACATTTCTTTTCTTCACCAAGATTCTCCTCTTCTGAGCTAAAAAAGAAGTCATCATCCCATGCATCTTGGTTTTCTAAATAGTGTGTCTCAAGCAAGTCATAGACTTTGATTCGGCTTATTGTTTTTCTTCCAAAAATAGAATAAAGCCTTTCATCACAAAGAACTCTCTTCTTTTTTGCTGGGTTAGTAAGGTTATTGTCATTAATATATTTGCCTATAATGTCACTAACATCATGCTGAGAGATCTTCTCGGTGGTGTCTTTACCAATAGATTCAAGAAATTCAATGAGTGGTTTAGATCCCCAGCCATTAAACTCCAGTTTCTTCGATTTGGCCTTTCTTTTCGAACCGACAGGAGTAAGTGACTTCCCACTGTATTCTTCCAACCAAAAGATTGATGCTGCATTTCCAGCCATATTTTACACTCAAATAGAAACCCTAACTTCCTCAACTTGAAATCCTTCAGTTGGACATGTACCCCAAATAGGCTTTACAATGCAGTGCATTCATTTTCCATGAATAGAGAGACATGATCGACCACCCTGAACATATACTATGCCCTGCAACTGGAGAGGAAGATAACCATGTTAACAATGACCATAAATGAACAAGGTGGTAAAGCCTATGTTTATGTCCTATCATTTTGCGGTTATTCAGTCCCCAAGTAAAGCAAGTGCTGGGCAATTACAAGACAAGTAGTCCACCAAAAGAATGAATGCAAAAACATATAGACACTAATGTTGCATCAGAATGGATGAGGGTCTCAATGGTCATACAAAAGACTGTACGGATGAAACCAACATGTGCAGAAATAAGTAGTCAGTAGTCGGTACACAAGAATCAAATAAAACACAATCACTTATGGTCATCAAGAAATTAAAATATTGTACTAACAATTGTCATTTTAGAACAAAATAGTAGTAGCACTGTAGCAGTAATAAATCATAATACCTTTTTAATTACATCATAACTGAACAATACAAATTATATCCCCACTATTTATCTATAAATAAACTACATATTGATTATTACAATAATAACAATAGTCATCATTTTGTGTTCAAAATGGAAATTAAAAAAAAATTATTTCAAAATTAACACCAAAAATTTGTCATTTATGCTTCTTTCGAAACATGAGGAAAGAAAGTGGGCATTCCAAGAGTCCCCGGCCCGCATTTTAATGCTTTGTTTCCTCTTTCAATTAATTAAGTAACTAATGATGATAGATAAGGAGTAGAAGAGAAGCAAATGATACAATAATGATGAAAAAGTAAAGAATAAACGAAGAATCAATTAAAATGAAGATTTGGGAATCTTGGGTTTAGGGTTTTACCTGCAAAACCTGAAGTCCACTGCAATTCTCTCGAACCCTGAGTTTCAAATGAAAAAGAATGCAAAGATCAGAGTAATGCAGTGTCAAATTCCGGAAGAAAAAAAGAACACAACTTCAGCAAAACAGGAATAGAAACCCAGATAGGAAAATTGGTTCTCAAGGCAAACAAATTTCACTAAAGAACAAGAAGAAAGAAAACAACTGTAATTGGAGAAAGCAATAACAGTTAAAAACGAAGCTAGAGCTTCTTGAAGTAGAGGTGAAGTGGAAAAATACTTGTGTTCAAATCTTCAAGCCATACCAGTGCCGATCGCTGGACAACCCCTGCTCCTATCTCTATCTCTTATTAAAAAAAAAAATTTAAAATGCCGCAAGAAAGGAGAGAACTGAACAAGAACGGTAAGAAAAGTAAATTTGTAAAAGATTAAAGGGGTAGGGTCGGTACCTTCGAAATTCAACGGCGGATTTGTTGCTTTGAAGGGTTTGGGTCCGTAGACGGGAACTTTGTTTTTCGAAAAGAAAAAATTTAATGCCGTTTCTCTAAACTCTAGTATTAAATTCTTTTTAGTGCTATGTTTGGATTTGGGTAATAGAAGAAAAGAAAGGAA
Organism: Gossypium hirsutum; assembly: GCF_007990345.1. Lineage (NCBI taxonomy): Eukaryota > Viridiplantae > Streptophyta > Magnoliopsida > Malvales > Malvaceae > Gossypium > Gossypium hirsutum. Next base: position 57,893,535 of record NC_053438.1, on the reverse strand, counting down.
GAAAAAAAGTATATCTAAATTTTATTTGGATACTTCAAATTAAGGGAAAATTGCTTCACAAGTCATCCTAAAAAAATTGTTAATTTAATTACCACCATTAATAAATTTGAACAAAATGATCACTCATTCATTTTTTCTATCACAAAATGCCGATCGAGCATTCCACGTAATATGTGGTGCAAAGTGACATCTAACAACTCTGAACTTTTACATGCTTCTCTTTTAGTCCTTTAAGATGATATCCATATACTTCAATTGAGCCTTCTTCCTTCACAATTTATAGGCAACCAAACAGCAGAGATACCTAAGAATCAGATCTTCCACCAGAATCCAAATCTCTCAAAATCTTAAACCCTCTTTTAAATTTCTAAGGGAAAAAAGGAATTTGTTTCTAAGCTCTAACATTTCCCTGCGATGTTTTTAAATATAAAAGAAAACAGATAATTGAACTAATCCATATAATTTATCAATCGAAACAGAACACACAACATTGAACTTCTCATTTCTTTTCCTTATTCGTTTCGTTATTAGATTTCTCGGCATCCAAACAGAAAAAAAAACTAATGAAGACATAAAAGAGACGGAAGAAAAGAATCAAAATGAAGAAGGAAAACAAAGTAGAGCGAGAGAATTACCGAATTAAAATTTCTCATAAAAGAGAAATCGTATAATTTGGGGGATTAAAAGAGAACCTAGAAGGGTTTTTTTTTTCCTCCAAGAAAGAGAGGGAGTTAAATAAAACCCTAAAATTTTAACACCAAATGTTTACAAGGCCTTGTATACATCCTCAAAGCGCCGCCATGTTGGATCATGATAAATGCCAGATCAGCATTTCATTAGGGAGAAAATCGAGAGTGATCATTTTGTTCAATTTTATTAATGGTGATGATTAAATTAATAAAAAAATTATGAGAGTTACCAAAATAAATACAATATTATTTTAAGATTTTTTTTTACCTTGAATTTTATTGATTCTTTCTAGATTTTAGTTTAGCCTTTGTTTGATTTTTTATTTGTATTAGTTGAATTTTTCAATTTTATCAAAATTTTAAACCATTTATGTAAAATGTTAATGGTATTTAATATCTTAATTAAGAAACTACTTTCCTTTTTCAACTTCTTTCCCAAATTGAGATAACCGAATATTTCAAGTGAAAGTAATAAATATTGGGACACTTTTGACCTTTTCTTACTGGAATAAAAAATTATTTAAACAATGAACTTAATGCAATCCAAACATAAGAGAATTTTAAAAACAAAACTTAACGAAACTTGTTTTGACTGAGTGAGTGGAAGAATTACCCATGAGTATACATATAGATTAAGAGCTTATTTAAACGCTTAAATGATGGTTGATAGAATAATAATCCTAAAAATATATAATAAAACAATTTGAAAATCATTCCTATACTTGATTCATATTATAAATAAAAATATTTTCTTGAAAAGCATAGGGATTGAAACATAATTAAACCCTTTTTCTCACGTTCTTGCCTAATCCGCATTCTTTCCCTCCAACCCAAACAGAAAACCTTCCTAACGTGTCATCAATTAGAGGCCTTACTTCTACAGTCTATCATGCATGTTGTTTTAATATATTGTTATAGATTTTTAATTTTAAAAATTTTAATAAATTTATCATAATTATAGTTTATTGATATTTTGAATGTTCTTAGACAGTAAAGTAAAGGGCTTTCAGAAAAAAGTTAAAGCTTGAATCTTGAATAGAGGGCCCGACGGCCCGTCCGAAATATAGGAGGGTTCGGATAAAAATATAGGCCCGAAATATGGGTTTGGGCAAAAAAACAAGGCCCGTTTAGAAAACGGGTCGGACCTCGGGCACCACTTTTTTGGCTTGGAACCGACTTGGCCCGAATATATAATAAATATATATTTTTATTTTTTAATTTTAAAATACTTTTTTATTTTTTTATTTTTAAAATAAATTTTTGGTGTTTATTAAAAAAATGGGTCGGGCCGGGCTCGGGATTAGGAATTTTTTCCCAGGCCGGGCTTGGACAAAATTTTAGGCCCATATTTCGGGCCGGGCCGAGCCTGGGCTAGGACGCGAGTCGAAATTTTTTTCTGGGCTCGGCTCGGCCCATGATCAAAAACCAAAACATAAATGATAAATCCCTTTGAATGTTTGGTTCTTTGAATAAATATCCCATTGTGCAGCTTTGATAGCAGATAAGAAAAAGGAAGAAGAAGAAAGAGAAAAAGAAACGGTGGTTCTAGTTTAAGAGAAGATTCAAAGAAGAAACCATCAATGCTTCGTCAATTACAAGAAAACAAATTCAGGGAAGCTCTTGATGAAGCATATGAAGATGGGTCATTAATAAGCACTCATATTTTATGTGAAAAATAAAACGTCTGTAATGACAATATATCGCAAAGAAAAGAGAAAGAAAAATAAAGAACATACAAAATTTTACATGGAAACCCCTTCGCGAAAAAAACCGTGGACAGAAGAGAAGAAAATTCACTATGTTGAATTCGAATGATTACAAGAGGAGTAGACTATGTCTATTTATAGGCTTGTAAAACCATATTCTAATAGGAGTGTAGGAAGATTGAAACACTTTATTCTAATCAATATCAAATAGATAGAGTTTAATAAGGTTTAAAAACATTATTCTAGAATAAAATAAAAGAAGTGTAGTTCTATATGGATTTTACTTTTATTTTATTTTACCATTGTATTTTATTTAAATAAGGATTCAGGTCACTCAATTCTAACAATCTCCACCTTGACACGAATTCTCAATGAACAAGTTTTTCATCGCGAACTCTCAACGAACCAGTTCTCCACCTATTCTATAAAACCCCTTAAAGGTTTAACTTCAACAATGAACACCAACCAAGTCTAAGCAATATTCAAACTTGGTTATAGGAAGTGACTTATTCATCATATTTGCAGGATTTTCATGAGTACTAATTTTGCTCACAACAATATCACCACGAGCAATAATATTACGAACAAAATGATACCGAACATCAATGTGTTTTGTTCTCTCATGAAACATTTGATCTTTTGTAAGGAAGATGATAATCTGACTGTCACAAAATACTGTATTGATTTAAAGGTCTTCATTGAGTTCACTAAAGAGTCCCTTCAACCAAATAGCTTCTTTACAAGCATCAGTAATTGCCATGTACTCAGCTTCAGAGGTAGACAAAGCGACTATAGTTTACAAAGTGGCTTTCCAATTGATTGCACAACCTCCGATTGTAAAGACATAACCTGTGAGAGATCTTCTGTCAAGGTCTCCAGCAAAATCAGCATCAACATACCCAATGACTCCATCTCTAGTTCTTCCAAACTGTAAGCAAACATCATTAGTACCTTGTAAGTATCTTAAAATCCACTGAAGTACTTTTCAATGTTCTTTATCGGGATTCGCCATGTATCTGCTAACTGCACTGATTGCATATGATAAATCTGGATGTGAACAAACCATAGCATACATGAGAGATCCCACTACACTAGTGTATGGAACATGTGACATGTACTCAATCTCATCATTTGATTATGAAGACAAAACCGATGAAAGTCTGAAATGGACTGCTAAAGGAGTACTAACAGGCTTAGCACTCTGCATATTGAACCTGCAAAGAACTTTCTCAATGTAGCCCTTTTGACTTAGGTACAATTTACTTGCTTTTCTATCTCTGAGAATCTCCACACCAAGTATTTTTTTTACTGTTCCCAAATCTTTCATCTCAAATTCTTCACTTAGTTAGGCTTTAACATTTCTTATCTCTCATTTATCTTTTGCTGCTATCAACATGTCATCAACATAAAGGAGTAGATACGAAAGAACCATCATTGTTTTTCTTAAAGTAAACACAACTGTCAAAGCTACTTCTTTTGAAATCATGAGAAGTCATAAAGGAATCAAATCTCTTGTACCACTGTCTTCGTGACAGTTTCAAACCGTAAAGAGACTTTTTCAACAAGCAAATATAGTCTTCTTTTTTTGAGACTGTAAAACCCTCTGGTTGTTGCATGTAAATATCTTCCTCAAGTTCTCCATGCAAAAATATAGTTTTTACATCTAACTGCTCAAGCTCTAAATTATGCATGGCCACAATACCAAGCAAAGCTTGAATTGCACTATGCTTCACAACTGGAGAAAACACATCTGTGAAGTCCACTCTTGGAATTTGAATGTAACCCTTTGCAATAAGCCTTACTTTATATCTAGATTCTTCAACTCCTAGAGTTCCTTCTTTCTTTTTAAACACCCATTTACAACGAAAACCTTTTTACCTTTAAGAAGTTTCACAAGATCCCATGTTTTATTTTTGTGGAGTGATTCTATCTCCTCTTGCATAGCAAACATCCATTATTTTAAGTCTTCACAGCTAACCGCCTCAGAATAATTAGATGGCTCTTGGTTTACATCTATATCTTCAGCCACATTTAAAGCATAAGCAACTAGATCAGCATCGGCATACTTCTTTGGACGTTAATTTCTCTTCTAATTCTGTTTTTGGCGATAGAATATTGTGGTGAAGAAGTAACTTTACTTTGAATTTTTGTACTGGCTTGAGGAGTCGACTCTGTTATAGATTCTAGATTAATCTGATAATCCACCTGCTTTTGATTTTTTTATTGGAAGAGTCTTTAAGAGATAAGTTAGGTAACATAGCAGTTTCATCAAAAACAACATCTCTGCTAATCACAACTTTTCTATTTTCAGGACACCATAACTTATACCCTTTTACACCAGCTTTATAACCAAGAAAAACACATTTAATGGATCTCGGTTCTAATTTTCTATTATCAATATGAGCATATGCAGGACACCTAAAGATCTTTAAATCAGAATAGTCAGCAAGATTACCAAACCATACCTCTTGTAGAGTCTTTTTCTCAATGGCAACGGATGGAGATCAATTGATAAAAAACATGCAGTAGATGTTGTTTTGGCCCAAAATGGCTTGAGTAAGTTGGCATTTGATAACATACATCAAACCTTCTCCATGATCGTTCTGTTCATTCGTTCGGCAACGCCATTTTGCTGTGGAGTATGACGAACTGTCAAGTGTCTCACGATCCCTTCTGATTTGCACAGTTTATTAAACTCATCAAAATAGAACTCTAAACTATTGTCTGTGCAGAGGTATCTTATTTTTTCCCCGTTTGTTTTTCAATCATAGTTTTCCAATATTTAAATAAGGAAAACACATCACTTTTCTACTTCAGGAAGAACGCTTAAACTTTTCTGAAAAAGTCATCAATAAAAGTTAGCATATAATTAACTCCACCTCTTGAAGGCACTCTTGATGGCCCTTACAGATTAGATTGAATATACTCCAACGTTCTTTTCGTGTTATGGATTCCTCTGGTGAATCAAACTCTCTTTTGTTTCCTAAAAACGCAATGCTCACAGAACTTCAGTTTGCAAATTCCTTACCCATCAAGAAGTCCTCTTTTGCTCAATTTTGCCATGTCATTCTCATCATATGCCTTAGGCGCATATGCCAAAATTTAGTAATATCATCATCTGGCAAGGAAGAGAAAGCAACAGCTGTATCACCAGTAACAGTAGAACCCTGCAGAATATATAACTTGGCAGTTTTTCTCTGCCCTTTCATCACAACGAGGGAACTTTTGGAAATATTTAAAATCTCATTTTCAACTATGTATTTGTACCCTTTTGAATCAAGAGTACTCAATAAAATTAAATTTCTCTTCAATTCTGGAACATGTCGTACGTCACTAAGTGTTCTGACAACTCCATCAAACATCTTAACTTTAATTGTTCCAACACCTGTGATTTTACACGAAGCATTATTTCCTATCAAAATAATACCTTCAGACACTTTTTCGTAAGTTGTAAACCAATCCCAAGTGGGACTCATGTGGAATGTGCAGCCTGAACCAAGGATTCACTCCTCGCTCACTTTAGAATTGTTGACAGAAGCGACTAGAAATTCACCATCATTGTTGTCTTCTACAACATCAGCTTCACCGAAATTTTCTGGTTGTTTTCCTTTTGATTCGTAGCCTCCCTTTCGATCTTGTTCTATAGCTTATAGCACTCAGATGTAATGTGTTCTTTCTTCTTGCAGAAGTTACAAGTTTTACCTCTGTTTGAAAACTTCGATATATCCTTAGATTTACCACGAGAATTCTGTTCCTATATCATTCCACGATCATCATCAGCATTCCGATCTTGTCTCCTACGAACAATAAGACCCTCTCCCTGAGAGTTGGTTTTAACCACAAGATGCTTTATCTTATCATACGAGGTTAAAGACTCATAAACCTCATCAATTCTGAGAGACTCACGGTTATATAAAATTGTGTCTTTAAAGGTTGAATAAGACGGGGGCAACGAATAAAGTAGAATCAATCCTAAATCTTCATTATCATACTGAACCTCCATGGCCTCCAAGTTTGAGAGAACTTTTTCTTAAACATTGTTAAGTGTTCGTGCACAGACGCACATTCTTCCAAACGATGAGCATAAAGACGTTGTTTCATATGCAGCTTGCTAGTTAGAGTTTTTGACATACATATTTATTCCAGCCTCTTCCCTAATCTAACGGCGGTCTTCTCCTTCATCACATCTTGTAAAATTTCATTAGACAAATGCAGATGTAACTGTGTTAACGCCTTTCGATCCTTGTGCTTCTTCTCTTCCGCCGTCAATGTCGAAGGCATCTTATCTACCCCTAGCAGGGCTTTCTCTAAGTCCATCTGTGTAAGAACTACCTGCATCTTTGTTTGCCATAACGCAAATCTGGTATTGCGATCCAACAATAGAATTTCATACTTCATAGATGACATTACTGTGATTGAGATGAACAACCTGAAAGCTCAGATACCAATTTGTGAAAAATAGAATGTCGGTAATGATAATATATCGCAAAGAAAATAGAAAGAAAAAATAAAGAACACAAAATTTTACATGAAAAACCTTTCGGGAAAAAAACCATAGGCAGAGGAGAAGAAAATTCACTATGTCGAATTCGAATTATTACAAGAGGAATAGATTATGTCTATTTATAGGCTTATAAAACTATATTCTAATAGGAGTGTAGTAAGATTGAAACACCTTATTCTAATCAATATCAAATAGATGGAGTTTAATAAGGTTTAAAAAACCTTATTCTAGAATAAAATAAAAGAAGTATAGTTCTATATAGATTTTACTTTTATTTTATTTTATCATTGTATTTTATTTAAATAAGGATTCGGGTCACTCAATTCTAACATTTCATATTTGGAACCCTTGTTACTTTTCTTTTTATTATTTCATGAGTGAAATATTGTATTTTAGCTTTGTTTGTCATTTTTGCATCTGAAGATGAGTCATTGATAAGCATTCACAACTTAGCGTCGTGACATCAACTCAATACAATAGTTGGCGTCCTAGCCCAGCATCCAACGCCTCAAGCCCTATGCCATGACGCTGTTTCACTAAGCTGCGGCGCTACTATTCATGCCTTGTGGGTCTGTTTGTTGTTTTAAATCTGAGATGTAAGGCTACTTTCATCTTTTTGAATATTTAAATCTAAATCAAGTTTGTAACCCTAGTTTGAAATTAATTAAAACTACATAAACTCTGTAAATATTATCTTAGAAGAGAGATGAATTATCTCTGCTTTCAATTTTAATTCAATTTGCATTTTTTTCTTATGGATTGCTAAACTCTTCTTTTATTGTTGAAGTAATATTCGAAGTTTGATTCCACAAGTTTATATTTGCATGCCTTCTAGTTTAATTAATCTCTATGGATTTTACCCTACTTAGCTCTTCTACTGATTATTTTTCTTCAAGTAGTTTTATTAACTGTACAGTCACTTTCAAAACCTTAAGACATTGATCCTTCATCATTGAACCAAGATGAGAACAATGAACGGTCAAGATCATTAGCTAGGCTTCGTGCTCGAAATGAGTTCTTGAATGCTACTTCCATTGTTGCAGATTGTATTTTTTGCTCTCAAGATTCAATTCTAGGCTTCAATGATGCTCTTTTCAAGTTCATTACAGTGTACCCTAAGTTTCAAGCTACTTAAAGAGTTGATCATTTGAGAGTGGAGGAATATGGGCACTTGTCTAAATCTTCTGTTAAGGTTTATCTTGATTGTTGTGGTTTTGGGTTGTTTTCTTATAACCAAACACAATAGAATTGGGATACAACTATGTTTAGTTTGTCCTAAGTGACAACAAATTTCAGTAACCATGCTTTATGTAGTGGTGCTGAGAGTGGTACTTTGGATCATTTGAACATACCTGTTAGTAGCGGGTCAACTTTTAAATTGTTGGCTGAAGCTTACACCTTTTAGACTAATAAGAAACTATTGACCATGTTTGATCATGAGAGTCAATGTGTGATTTGGATAGCTCAATGTGCTAAGGTTTATAATGCTTGGTTTAAATGGCCTTCATTGAAGGGAGTTGAAGAAACTAGGGGGCCTCCTAAAATGAAAACTTTCATTTAGGCCTTTTAAATTTTTTAAAATTTTAAATTAGTAAAGGTAAAATTACATTTTAACCTCCTAAAATGATAAAAATTTGATTTAATCCTTTAAAAATTATAAATATATAGGCTATTCAAATGGTGAAATTGTATTTTAACTATCATAAAAATTACAATTAAATTTCAACCTGCCTAAAAAAATTTTCTGGCTTCACCTCTGTAAGAAAGGTCATGCTAATGGTCTTTTTGTGTTCCTAGTTATGTCTAAAGTGGCGGGCAAAGCATTCCTATTTGAAGAAAATTCTGAAAACGTTAAGGTTAAATTCATTGATTTTTTTAAAAATTAGAATTAATTAAATTTTGGAACAAATTGATAAAATTTATAAACAATGGAGGGCTAAATTTATTATTAAGCCAATAAAAAAAAGCCTAGGTTAGCTTAATGGTGAGTGATTAATATTTTAAAATTTAAAACATTAGTGATGAAATTGAAAATTTTTGAAATTGGGTGATCAAAATAGAACCTACCCAAAATTTTAAATTTGTTATTAATCACCAATGAATGAGCAAAAACTCAAAATAATATTTAGAAAATTCAGGTGACGGTCCAGCCGGCCCCATAAACTATGGGCCAAAACTTAAAATCTGGCCCTGCGTCCGGGATGAAAATTCTTACTTCATTTATATATATATATATATATTCATTTATAGGAGAAATTATAAAATAAAGATTAAAATAAAAACAAAAAGTGAATATTTAAGGATTTAAAATACACTCCTTAATTAACGATATCAAATCTAAATTTGTTCTCAAACATCCAATTTAATGCAAGTCTCGAACTTTTGTCGTAATATAAGAAATAATGGATGGAACACTCCTTTTTCTTTTTTCCTTTTTGGAAATAGAGTGGTTAATATTTGTTATCCTGTCGTGGTTTCATTTTCACGATAGTCAGTTTCAAATCTTCACAATTTCATCCCCACTCCATTTTCTAAAAAAACAAGTGTGTCAACATTGTGTAGTCATCCATTTCCTCATTTTCCCATTTCGTAATACCATTATCTTGTCTTTTTACAAATAATGTGGGCAGTCTTTTAAAATAAAATTAAGGTTACAAGGACTTAAAACAAAAATAATATTTGATTAATGTAAATATTTTAATAGTTTCAAACTGTTAGTAATTTTAATAATCTTGTCTGGATAATTCGGTTTTATTCTTTAGGTCCTGGCAGTGGCAGTATCACCCTTGGCTTCGACATCTTGAAGAGTTGCCAACTTTAGTGATCAAGGTGGTGTGCAAGACACAAACAAGTGGACAAAGGCATCTGCAAATATGGGGGTTAAACTACAGTACCAGTCATTTATATATCCTAATTTATTTTATTTTTCAGCTTAGTACGTCTTGGTTAATTTGGTACTTTTGAATCTTTTAGCTCTAATCATATTCTCTATAGACGACTTCTATTGTCATCAAATCAAACCATTTCGCTATTGAATTAATGTTATGAGTCAATTTAATTAAAATCATTTTTAAATGAAAAATTAAATATTAATATGTTGGTATTTTCTATTTCAACTTCAATTTTTGATTAAGTATAATTTAATTATTAAATTTTTCTTTGGTTAAAGCTGTTTCATTGGAATATCATTTTCCACAAATTTCATGCAATCAAGATTTTCCTAATTTATTTTTTAAAATATCATTTCTGATGCAATCTTGCATTTCTTTTCCTTTTTTAGATTATTATCTAATTTTTATTTTTGAAATATTCTAAATTTGGGAGTTTAATTTGACATACGAGTTAAAATGTGACACTATATCATTGTTTTACTACATTCGTACGTGCACTTATGTATGCAATATTGACTCGTTTATTGTTTGGTTATAATAATATATGGTCCAAACTCATGATTTTTCTCGGTTTTTTTTTCTTTAATCAAAATTGCATAAAAAAAAGAGAGTAGGGAAGCCTTCATATCAGAGCCTAACCCATTTTATTTGATGTTATAAATGTGATCGCATGTCTATTTTAATTTTCTTTCATACCACATTAAGTTTTAAATTCAAATTGCGGGTGTTATTTAGATCTATATAACTCATTGTATTTATCAATAGTGAAACATTAAATTCCAACATAATCACTAATTTAACTCGGGTAAGGTTAGAATTTAAAGAGGCTGGGGCCTATTTTTTTTGGGATGTAATTTGGGTCTATTAATACTTTTATATTCCATTAATAACATAGCAGAATGATAATAATAAAAAAACTTATGAAGTAAAAATTATACGCAAAAACCACTCCCATCTCTGTCTCCAAGTTATTTTTAACTTGTATTTTCAATGAAAGTGGTAATATGTAGTCCTGGTTGGATTCATCGAATTTCACGCGGTAGTGATGTTTCATCTACGTTATCATTTGATTTTTTAGAAAAAATTGTTATGTTTTAAAATTATAGTTTACCTCCCCTAACATGATTTTCTGGTCTTGCCCCTACTTATAATAACTATGTGTTAGTTTTTTTAACGTTTAGAGCCATGGTTTAAGGATGTAAAAGATAAGTATCAAAGTGAGAAAATAGGTATAGTTTAGTGGCTAAAATAAGCATTAAGCCTTATATTATGTCTAATATATTAATAGTTATAGATTTTGAGATATTTATATATATATATATATATATTCTTAATATGTTTAGTATTATTAGTTTTATATTGTATTTGTGTTACTTATTAAGTTATTTTTTGATTGATTTGATGTCACAAGTTAATCAAACACCAATTCAATTGTTAACAAAATAAAAAATTTAAAAATAAAAATAATAAAGGTCTTCAATAGTTTTTGTTTTGTTTTATGTTGTTGTAAGTTAAATACCTAGATAATTGATTAAGTTAAAAAAGGTAAGACTTTGTAGGGTGAATTTGATCAGTAATGTTGATTTTAAAAATTCGTGCATATAAAGTTTAATATAATCCGTAATTTCCAAAGAAGCACCCATCCCGACAGTTTTTATTTTGAATTATGAAGAACAAAAGGGGTAATTGCTGGGACCATTAAAACAACTGTTTTCTTTTTTTTATACAAACGAACAAATGTGGAAAGTTGATCCAAACTTAAATGTAGGTATGAAGTGACAGTGTGGAATATAATGGTGATTAAGGAAACCATGCTTGGTCCAATCTTATTAGGACGTTAAAGCCCAAATAGATTCTAAATTCTCCTCCATTTGCCAGCTAAATGACTCTTTCGAACACGCAACATTTGTCTTCTTCTACCATTTGGTCAAACCTGGATTAACGAATAACAGGCTTACTTAATTCCAATCACATTTTTGCTATTAAAATTAAATCCATGTTTTTTGGAGCCGACTATTATGTTTATTTTAATATTAATTTTATATTCTTTTAAACCACAAATATTCTTAAAAAGCTTATTAACACATGACATCTCCCCACAATTCCACACTCCTCATTCATATACACCACGTGTTCGACGTGTAGCTCCATAGGTCGCCACTATGTTAAAAACCGAAATTCCATGCCATGTGGGCAGGTAATGGTTGGCCGCACGCCAGCGTTGGGTGAGTGACACTGACATTGAAACTCAAAGGAGTCACAAGCGGCATGTTCCTACTACTTTACCCATTGACGATATCAGATATTTCCATCCATGATTTTATGTAACCAAATAAAGATACGGTTTCCATGGCGGCTTGTGAGACTCAATAATTACGTAGCCGCCTTTTCTCCTTTCAGAACCCTAGTTCCGTACCAATTTGATATCATAAAATATTAAATTCAATTTTAATCTAATATTAATAAGTTAAATACATAACATAATTTGTAAAGGGGTAAATTACTTTTTATAAGTAGTAATCATTATCTTAAAAGAGACCATGATTCTGTGAATGATATTACCTACTTATTTTAGGGTAGAAAAAATCTCTGCCAAGTTGCAGTGTGCTCAATTGTGGTGGCAATTTTCCTTAAATTGACCATACCAATTAAGCTCAGTCTCCCACGTTTCTTCCTTTTCTAACACCGGATTGCTTGGTAGGTTCCTACAGGTAAATTCTCTGATTATTTAAAAAATAATAATAACATTGGGATTAAGATGCTATCAAATATATTCTTATTGTCCTCTTATTATTTGATTCCATTAACAAGATAATATTTGATGTATATCTATTTATATGCGCACACACATTTAGAATTATGACTCAAAGTACAATTCAAGATGTGCACCTACTCATTTAAAAATATTATTAATAATTATTTAATTTTAATTTTAAAATCTTCGAATGGATATGGATACTAAGCTGACATGTGACTGGATGTACATAAAATTAAAATAGTTCTATATTTTCTTTAAAAAATTGGACGCATCATTTAAAAACTATAAAAAATTAAGTTACAAAAATAATTTTAATTTTATATTTCGAGCCAAATACTTGCGAGTAAAAATGCATAAGGATTATTCTAAATAGATAATTTAAAAATAAATATATGCAATCGCATATAAAAAGTAAATCCACGCATATAATTGGAGACTAATCATGACAACATGAATGGATAGATTCTAATTTGAAATCCACGTATGTTTGCGATGGTGATTATAAAATAAAGAATCTATTGGGATGTTTATAAGTCCCTCCTATTAACTATGTTGCATTCCCTGAAGTAAATACAAAACATAAAGAAAATAACAAAAATAATCATGGACCACTAAAAGTGGGAACATAGTAATAAATAAGAGAACAATGAGATTTCTCAATATAACTCTTCAAGGTTTAAAGATAACTTATGTTATCAATGTGATATGAAAGATTATTGGCCACATATGTGACGTATGCCCAAATAATTTGTTTCTGTTAATATTCTTTGAGGCAGGATTGAGAATGTAGTAATGAACTCTATCATTATAGATAGAAAATATTTATCTTATTTGATACTAAAACAAACAAATATTATTTCAATATTTGATAGTACAAAATTAGTTGAAAGCTCTGAAAGAGCTAATTTATCAATATCTAAAAAGCACAAAATTATAATGAATATCATATTGAGATTGTGAATGAGGAAAAGATTATATAATATTCTCATTATGTCATCATTGTTTTTTGGATATTTGAAGATTTTGGCATATTCCCTAAAGCGAATATTGCATATAATTGTTTGGAAATTATATTTATATTGTTGACTTAGTGACATTATAAACTTCACATTGATTTAGACATTTCCAGTAGTAAATGTCACAATAGTACTTAAACGTGGATACAAAGTAAAAGGAATGACAGTAAAATTATCAATTTGTCACAATTTATATTGACATTATTAGTATAATTGAAATGCATGTTAAAGTAAACCAGAAGTTTACTATACAAATGCATTTACTACTTGGCGTGACCAGTTAGACCATCTTAGATCATATATGATGCGAAAATTAATTGAGAATTCATATGGACATTCATTAAAGAATTCTTATTTGTTGTTTGTTCTCAATGAAAATTAATTCTTAGAAACTCACTAGCTAAAGTTGAGATTTAATGTCTTGTATTTCTGAAATGAATATGGGCCTATTCATCCACCATGTGGATGGTTTTGATATTATATGATTTTCGTAGATGCATCTACAAAATAATCATGTATGTGTTATCAACTTGCAACCTATCGTTTGCAAGGTTGCTTGTTTAAATAATTAATTTTAGATTATGCAATTAAAACAATTCATATTACTAAAGCTGATGAGCTTATATATCAGTCTTTTATTGATTAAGTTTGAAATTTTTTTGTAAAAGTTTGTTATTTATGCGTATAATGTTTTAGAGAAATTATTGATTGAACGCCTTTGATTAATGTCTAAACCATTACTTATGAGAATGATAGTATGTTTATTTTGCATATTTTACGCGCTCAAATAAACTTGTTCTTGAATTAATTCCTGCTAATTGGTGAATTTTATGTTTAAATCTTGTCAGGAACGAAATTCAGATGCTTTAATGCAAAAACAAGTAGAAAATGATTCAATTGGAGTATGAACAATAGAAGAGGGGCCAAATCACAAATTTGGAGACATTTAAGGGCTAATCAGATTTTTGACCTTGTAAAAGCCAAATTTAGAAAAAAAAAATCTGATATTTTATTTCATGTAATTAGTGAGTAGTTGAGATTAGCCTAATTTTAGTATATGGTTTGTATATAAATAGGGTGTATAGTGGACTTGAAAAGACAGACCTTGAATACTTGGAAATTAAATAAAAAAATCAATTCATTTCTTTCTTTCTTTTCGTGAAATAGTAGCAAACATTTTGCAAACTTTCTTCTCCTTTTCAATATTTAGGGTTAATTATTTCCCAAGTCCTTCCCTTATTTCATCTCCCACCATTTCCATTTAAGCTAATTCCATAAACCAACAAAAGCATGATTAATTTCATGCTTCACTAAATCTCTACTTATCTTTAGGTCGATATTCTTTTCGGTCAAGAATCGTGAGAAATGTATTCGTGCTAAAATCTTTCATAATGATATTCATTGTCTCTCCGGATTATTGGGATCGACAAATTTTCATCTTTTAAAGTTAACTCGATTTCAACTCAAAAGTGCTCGTTAGGTTAGAGTCATTTTGACGTACAATTGGGAAGACGAGTCGGCCGTGTTGTAGTCGGATTCCTATGAACAAATTGGCGTATCCTGGAGGGGTCATACTAGTGGGATTTTCGTCAAGGGAAATAGTGATCAAATTTAAACGTCTCGCGCTGTTGAGGCTGTTAATTCGAGTTGGGTTCTTCAGAACGTAAGGCTATCGAGGTCTTGAATTGTGAACACGTGTGTCACTGTTAGATAATCGATAAAGGTTGATTTGTAGGGCATACCAGAATCAACTACGAGAGGAAGAATTGGCGATTAGGACGTTCTTACCGCTATAACTAGCTTATTGTTTGGACGAGAAAACTTATTTTCGATGATCGATTCGGAAACCGAACTTCACCAAGTCTAATGCTAAGGCTTTGTAATTCTATTTACAAAATTCAAATTCATTTTCTAATTTTATTTTATTTTCAATTTACATAATTGTTAATTTCTACTATCTCACTTATTTAATTTCTAGACATTTTCAACTCCCCTAATTTATTTTATTTATTTTTCAGCAGATCCATTGTCGTGGGCACTACTATTGCCACAATTATCAACACGACAGAAATTCTGTTTACAAGAAAAACACGAAAGTTCATGATAAATATCAATCCCTGTGGACTCGATCCTACTACTTTTTACTACTATTTAGAGTTATTTTATTGTAGGAATTTTTATTTGGTGGTTTCGACGCCCATCATAGAACTAAACTTCCTATTTCAACATGAGATTATGTTGATTTACGTGCTGTACGCATCAAGTCAATAATTTATAAATACTCCCCATTACAATTGACTTTTAGTCAAGAGCTAAATATTTATTGTCTTTGAATTTTTGTATGTGCGTATATGTTCCAATTGCTCCACCACAATGCACAAAAATGAGTGAATCCTCAAAAAAAGTTGAGAATATGTATTAATTACAAGTCTCATTGTATTATTAGATGTTTTGAATGTATTGGAGATTCAATTATGACATGATTTGTAATTTCTATTTTGATTTGATAGTTTTCCAGATATTAGGGGGAGAGAAATAATAGCTGAATGAAATTACTACTTGTAATGAGTTATCATTATCTAGATCCTTATAGAGAGTAATTTGAACCAAAAGTTCAAAAATGATAACTCACTTTATTACAAGTTAACTATCAGATGTATTCACAAACTTAATGAGAATAACCAAGTATTATATACTATTTAATATTTTAAATCAAAGTCCCAGTAGGACAGTTAGTTAGAATAAATAATAGATTGATTGGTTCCAAAGATGAAAATTCTTCTAGATGGTTATACAGTGGAGACGGGTACTCCAAAAGAGATTCAGGTACCTGAAACTGAAGATTAAAATAGTGAAAATAAAAAAATCTCGATACGTTATGTCAATTCGAGAAATTTTGGAACCGATAATAAAAGTGGCCGACAATGGTTTTGCATGCAATGTTATTGTTGAAATAATGAAATAAAAGGAGAATCTTGAATAAATCTATTGAGAAATATAGATATGAAATAGATTGTTCAAAATAGAAAGACGCAACTCAAGTACAATTAAATTTGTGGAGTTTCTATACCAGTAGTCCAAATATCTAAAGGTATAAAGCCAGTGGGGGTACAAATGAAGTAGTTTTTCAAAAGCAGAATAAAAATATTAAGTGTTTCACTAAGTCCTGGCATTGATTATGAAAAGATATAATATTCTTTTATGGTGGATGCAATAACCTTTAGATATATTATTAAACTGACAGTTCATAAAATATTTAACTTGCGTCTAATGGTTGTTGTTACAACCTTTTATGAATCACTATATAGTAAAATTTATATTAAAATCCTTGAAGGATTTAGAATGCTAGAAGCATATTAAAATTTTCGAGAAATTGTTCATTTATATGAATTGAAATAAGTTGAACATATGTGGTAAATTTGACTGAGTGAATAGTAGTTGAAGGAGTATTATAAAATGGTCCAAAATACCTAATTGTGTTTTTATGGAAGAATCATGATTAAAGTTTTCTATGATAAAGAGATCAAAATATATTTCCCCAAAATTTTCACTCACTCATGACTTTCAAAAGAATGTTGATATAAATACTTAGCAAATACTTTCAAATGGTCATTTGAAAACCTAGTATTCAAGATTGAATACGTAGAATATGAGATATTATGTGATGTTTTCATGAGGAGTCCATACGCGTTGTACTTTTTTCTCCTTGACCGATGTTTTGTCCCATTGGGTTTTCCTGGTAATATTTTTAATGAGGCATCATATTATGCATATTATAGAGATGCATACTCTTTTTCGTTCACTAGAAAAATTTTTTCCCACGAGGTTTTTATCTTAGTAAGGTTTTAACGAGACACATTATCTACAAATGGATATCCAATGGGGAGTGTTATGAGTATCTATTATTAAGTAGATGTCTATCAAGATCAAGATAAGTTTTGATGTACTTTAAATTGTAATAGTAATTATAAAATAGAGTTCTACTTTATTTATACTTCTTATATCTATAAATATAGACTTTGGAGAAGCATTGTAAATATCTCATTGATAAATGAAATACGCTCTCTCTTTACTTTCCCATTCTTTTTGTTGTTTACTTTTTGTCTTTTTATTTTATAACAAGTTCAAAATTTGAAAACAAAATTATTGAGTAGCACAACCACGAACCCCAAATATGGATCGTATAAGTTAAGTTAAGAAGTTGAACCATGATTCAACCATTTATTTACGACTAATTTTACTTTGTTTTGTCTTTTTTAATAAAAAATAATTAAATCATGTTTATTGAGTCTTAATTTAGTAGACATCGTTGTTATTGTAACAATCAAGAAGACGAGGGTTCGAGCATACTTAAGCGCGCCTTATCATTCTATTTCAAATCCATATCCTCCAAATTATTACAACAATAATGATACTAATTGAATCAAGACTCAATCTATCTTTTTAATCCATATGTTAAGTTTGTTTTTTTCAAAAATTAAACCTTGAACTCAAACAAACAATTATAATTCTAGTTAAAACATTTTTTCGTGAAATATCTTTTAAAAAGATTATTCATTTAATCGCATTGAATAGTTTTGGACATTGAATAAAATAACATCATCTTTTTCTTTTCTTTTTTCTCTATAGTTATATTTTTGAAATAAGAGTAATTTAATCTAAAAATAGAGTTAAAGTAACACCACTAACTCGAATCCATCGCCAAAACAGGGTTATGGAGCATTACCGAATTTTACAGATCAATTAATCAGACATTTCATATATTATAGCATTCATATCAGAAATGTATTGAAATCAATCCTATTGTCCCATATATGAGCCCTCAAGGCCTAAAATACAAGTTAGAAACAAGTAGGGACTAGATCGGGTACTCAAAGAATTATTCAGAAAATATTGAAAATTTTTAAAGTTGCAGGGGACACACGCCCGTGTGGTTAGGCCGTGTGATTCACACGGCCAAGAGACACGCCCGTGTCTTAGACCATGTGAGCATTCGAAATAGGGACACACAATCGTGTCTTAGCCCGTGTCCATGCCAATGTAACTTTCTGACTTGGGTCACACGCCCGTGTGCTAGGCCCTGTGAGCATACTGACTTGCAATTTTAATAAGATACAGGGGACACACGGCCGTGTCACCTGGCTATGTGTCACACACGGCTAAGACACACGCCTGTGTCTCTATTCGTGTGGACAAAATAGACCATTTTCAAAATCATATTTCTTACCCAAATTGACATCAACCTAACTCAACATTTTTACACAACAGTAAGCCATAACAAGGCATTCAAATCAAGCTAAAATCAAATCTTAAACATAAATATCATCACATATATTCAAGTATCTAAACTTACCAAATTGACCAAATACATATATATGCATATTTTTACCAAACATACCAAATCAAACCAAGTCTCAACATACCTATAATTTTCCATCATTCAACCATTCCAAACACACACCAAACATGATAAGGCTACTTATATACAAATCAAAATATACCAATCACAAGCCATACAAATGGCTAATTTCACAAAACACTTATATGCCAACATTGGCCAAAATAATATATACATACCATTATAACCATAATTAATTTATTGAAGGTACCAAAAGGGCCGATGGATAGTGTGAAGTTGCTCCGACCAACTTCCAACCAAAATAAGCTTCCGAATCACTGTAAAACATGGAAAATAACACATAGTAAGCATTTAAGCTTAGTAAGTTCGTATAACATGGAATTTAACTTACTATTTAATAACATTTAAGGTAAGCATACATGACATGTCCAAATCAATTCGGCCAAAAGCCTAAACATATATCCTCATCATGTTAGCCATGTAAACATATATAATAACCCATAAACATGGATGAACATAGTCATCTAGCAAGTTTCATACATGTATCATCATTCATCTCATACTTCATTATATCATGTAATGTCATTTTCATGTATTTCAAATATATACCTGTAATAGTTCGTTTCAAACTCATATTGTCTCATATCAGAACTTTGCTCGTTGAACCATGTAAAATATCGTTGGATACACGGGTAGGACACTCAAAGTGTACAAAACTATAATCTGTCAATTCATGTACATGCATGCTCATACAAGCATGTAAACGGAAAGCTCTTCCGAGCTGAATAACGGGAAGCTTATGAGAGCTGTGGTGTGTCTACAACACATGCAGGAACACAACCAAAATGATAACCCTAATGATATGTCATTTGTATCCTCTGAATTTTTAGGGTTCAAACGAGACTCGATATTTGTCGGATATGTGATCGATAATTATACATGGCATTTATATAAATCACACACTATAATATTCAATTTAAAACATATAAATGTACAATTTAGTTACACGAACTTACCTCGATAAGTATATGTAGATACAAAGGCTACTAATCCGATACTTTTTCTTTGCCTCAATCTAACTCCGTATTAGGTCTATCCGGGTCTATACGAATGAATTTAACTTAATTTAATATAATTCATATTCAGTTTAATCCAACACATATTTTTTGAAAAATTATTATTTTCCCCCTATACTTTTAATTGCAATTTAGTCTTTAGGCTCGAAAAATAACTTTCATGCAATTTAATCCTTACTTAAGCCTAACTGATTTTTATACCTATTATTAGAAGTCTATATATTTCATAAAATTTACAATTTTACCTTAAACTTATCATCTTTTCAATTTAGTCCCTAATTGATAACTTCATCAAAATTTTATTTACAAAAGTTGTTTATCTAACAACAACCTTTCATTTCCTATGATAAAACTTCATAATTCAAGTATACTCATCAATGGAAAAACCCTAATACTTTAATGATTTAGTA
Organism: Gossypium hirsutum; assembly: GCF_007990345.1. Lineage (NCBI taxonomy): Eukaryota > Viridiplantae > Streptophyta > Magnoliopsida > Malvales > Malvaceae > Gossypium > Gossypium hirsutum. The sequence continues at coordinate 57,873,126 of NC_053438.1, read as the reverse complement.
AATTAATCTCCGAGATAGCTAGATTAAGTTACTACGATCTCAGAAACATAAAAATGATCAAAAACGGGACAAAATTACTTACCCAAATGAACAAAATAAGCTTGTTAAAACTTAAGCTTCCATGGCTAGAGTTTCCATCTTTTTTTCTTTTATTTTTGGTATAAGATGATGATAATAGATTATAATAAATTAATTTATTAATTTATCATCACTTTATCATTACTTTTTCCAAAATTAACCTTAACAATTTATTAAATTTTCAATGATGAATAATCATACTTATCCACTAAACATTTTAATGGTCTAATTACCATATAAGGACCTCTAATTTACAATTCTATAGCTATTTAATACCTTTAGCTATTAGAATTCAACTTTTGCACTTAATGCAATTTAGTCATTTTCATCAAATTAGGTATGTAAACGGTAAATTTCTTAACGAAATTTGTATACTGTATTTCTATCATACAGTAGACCATAAAATAATAATAATAAATTTTTTCGACTTCAGATTTGTGGTCCCGAAATCACTGTTCCGATTTCACTGAAAATAAACTGTTACAGTTAACCAAAGAAAACCCAGAAAGGAAGATAAATTTGTCTAAAAATTTTGATGGTGGAAGTGGAATTGAAGATCTAGGAAGAACAAATTTGAAGTAGAGACCTAACTGATGAAGAAAAGCTACAACAAATTAGCTTTTGGCATGAGTTGTTCAAGTTACAATGAGGAGGCCAAAATGAGGAGGTGAATAAGTGTTTAGAAACCTATTTGAGGTGTGTTGTAGAAGAACAAGCTAGAACTTGGTGTAGGTGTTGGAAAAATCAGTTAAGAAAACGGTTTATATATACAACAGAAGATTTAAAAAATTTCAAAATAGGCTATTTGTAATATTTATAGTAATAAATCCTAATCGAATAATACTTGTGCTTTGTGCCAAATGGATCCAAGTCGATCTTGGTTTTCAATCGAACGACCTTCTCTTTTATCCTTGTACCATGAATTGTGTCGAGTGTAGGTCGAGCAAGACGAACCAAATCACAAAAAAGAAAATGATTTAATTACTTTTAGTAGGAAAGTAACCCCTCTCTATAAAAATCGAGAAAGATTGTAATTTCCAGAAAATAGAATTTATTCTAAGTTAATAAATTTCTACTACTTTCTGGTAGAATAACGATAACTTAATAATTATGAAGTATGTTTTTTAGGTCAACCGGTGAAATTTATTTGTAGAGAGAGATACAAGAATCCTAGTTGAACAAGCTCTTCACAAATAATATTTATTTAATAAAAACACACTCCTACTTTAATTAGAATAGGAAGGGGCGGTATAGCCTAGTAAATGTTACTAGATCTATATAAAATAAATAAAAAATATTTACTTATATACATACTTAGATCAATATAAAACTAATCCAAACCATACCTACACAGGTGTAACTAATCACATTCAACTTTCTATAAAATTTACATTACTTAATCAACCATTAAGCTCATCATTCTATCATCTTAGCATACAAGCCAAACCATTTCCAAATGACATACTATAACACCCATACCTGGCCTAGACGATAAGACCAAATCTGGAGGTTACATTGAGATATTAAGGGAAACCCACCTTTAAATACTTTAAAATCTATTGAACAATGATCATTAAAATATTCAAACCGACATGGAAGTCTGAACTTATGAACCGAAGTCTGAAATAAAACATACGATAGTTCAATTTTAAATAAAAAATAAATTATCTAGAAAATAGAAATGACCGAGCTCCTAACACGCCGAGCCTCCTAAGTCTATGGGTTACCTACAATTCAGTCAACAACCAAAGTGAGTTTATAACTCAATGTGTGTAACAGATAATAAAGCAAGACAACAATATACATATAACAGTAATTTCCCAAACTCAAATACATAATCAGAAATAGAGGATGCCCAATATTATCGTAACAATTCAAATAATGTACAAAAAAAATCAGATACAAATGTAGAACAGATCAGAATCAGATGTAGTTTCCTACCCTTATCCGTTACACACCATATCTAACAATCCCAACACACCATATAGGGTACTGAGTACTCATCTAGCCCTACACACCACTTAGTGTTGGTATAACACATTTCAGAGTGATTACAAATTAGCTATCAGATCAATATGTGATATATCGCCAGTATCAGACATAGATTTGTGGCTTGGCCACCCAATTCGATAGATCATTAAACTATCAGAACTTTTTTCTTTATACCAATCCGACCTAATGCAGATGCATATTACATATATCAGATATCAAGGATGTACATATAAAATATCAATTATTTAACCTCAAACCATTGGATATCAAGTTATACAGTCTAATTCAGATCATACAAACCCTACGAAAAGCTTACGTTCGATTTGAATGACTCTTACGACCTTAGGGAAATTTTAACATTTTGGTCCACACGTCCGTGTGGAATCACACGGCCTGGGTACCGATCTTAAATTCATCTTTCAACAGCCCTCTATTATTTAAAATTATAGAATTTTTACATGAATTTTGAAATTTATGCACTTTAGTCCCTATGTTCAAAAACTAGTAATTGAACATTACAAACTAGCCATTTTTCAATTCTAAGCTTAAAATCTAACAATTTAGTACCAATTTCGTCAAGTCTTCATCAATGAAAGCTTTTGAAAACTTTAACAATTTTACAAATTGGTACATGGGCAAGCGAAATCAAACTCCTAAGACCTCAAAAACTTTAAAATTACAAGAAACCTAATAATAAAGAGCCGAATGTCTTGAAGCTTAAATTACTTTCTTTAGGTTTTCTTTGGTGTGTATATGGTGAAGAAGAAGGAGAAATAAAGATGATAAGCACTTTGATTCCTTTTATACTTTAATTATAATTAATTAATTAAAACCTTAATTAAAATAAACTTAACCATGATCAATAAGAGTCTGTGAATTCCAATCATTACCCACCACCATTTGCCATATTCTAATGGTCTATTTACTCAATTGGTCCTTCAATTAAATAAAAATTCATAGCGATTAACTTTTATCATTTTTACCATTTAGTCATTGTACCTTAATTAACTATCTGATTAACAAAAATAATGATAAAAATTTAATTAAAATTTATACTAACCTCGTAAATATTAAATAATAATATTTATGGGCTCGAATATCAGAAATGAGATTTTGAAACCATATTTTCTAACACCATTAACTTTCGGATTGTTACATGCCAAATTAGTTATTAGCCTTTAAGTTAACATGTCATGTCATCATTAATTTAATGACTCTTTGTATAGTTGAAGACCTCTCCAATCCCTCTCAATTTTAATATTGAGCAAATGGGTCCCTTTAAAAAATCAAATCAATTTAATCATTGTTAATTTTGAATGTGAGCAATTAAGGACAATTAATTACAGCATTAATATCTTCCATCAATTATAAAAATTTGTTTAGTATTGTTATACATGTACATTTTGATCACGATGTGGGTCTCACCAAAAACCCTTATATATACCCTTGTTAGGATTAGGATAAAGGGAGTTTTTTTTGTGGTTTTTCCTCTCTTCTACTTTACAGTAGCCAAATGCTTTTATCCATATTTTCTCCCCTCATTTCCACCATTGACGACTCTCCACCCTACAAGGGTGAACCGTTCTAAATCCTTCTCCTCCTCCTCCTCCTCCTCCTCGTTTCCTCCCTTGTTGATCTCTTGAGGTAAAATAGTAAATTTAACCTTCAAAGTTTACACATTCTATCAATTTGATCTTGATTTAACAAATTTAGCCCACAAGATTGGTATCTGAACTTGACACTTTTTCTTGGAAGATAGATTAGCTAGCATCAGTGTACTTTTCCTACCTTAATTCTTATTTAAAGGCTTAATATAACATTTGGCATATGAATTTGGCACTTTTTCTTAATTTGGCGCCTACATTTTTTTTGTCCAATTTGGTACCTGAACTTGACTATTTTTTTTCTTCTAATTTGGTACCCTATCTATTTTTTTGTCCGATTTGATACTTGAAATTGTCAAATGTTTTACAATTTACTCCAATATACTAGAAATGTTATTTTTTATGAGTAGCAAAAATAATCAATCTATAATTGACATGTGGCAGATGATATATATTTATTTTTTGTATTTTAAATGTTCAATTACTTTTAGTTTTATCTATTTATTTGTTTATTTTACTAATTTAAAATAACGAATTTCTTTTATTTTGGATTTTTAAAACTATTTTTTTCTTATCCAATATTAATTCATTTAACATAGCTCAATGCCTAATTTTTTAATGTGAATTTCCTCCAATATTGACGATATTTTTTTAGCATAAATTTTTTTAACACTATTAGTATTTTGAGTAATTTGTATAACATTTAATTTAGTTTAGGTATCAAATTAGGAAAAAGTGCCAAGTTCAGGTATCGAGGCGAAGCCATTTTTTTTGTTGGGCGGAATTAAATTGCATATTTTTATGATAGTAAAAATGCAATTTAACCATTTTAATAGCTTATATTTTTATAATTTTTAAAAGATTAAATCTAATATTTATCATTTTTGAGAGACCAAAGTAAAATTTTATCATTATTAATTTAAAATTTTATAAATTACAAAAGGGGCCCCTATTCAAGTACCAAATTGGGCCCAAAAAAAGGTTTACGTATCAAATTAGGGAAAAGTGTCGAGTTTAGGTATCAAATTAGATAAAAAAAATTTAAATACCAAATTGAAAAAGATAAATTTAGATATTAAGTGTTATTTAAAAAAAAGATATTGAAGGAGAAAAAAGTATAGCTCTCATTCAATTTTAGTTTGCATAAAATATGCACCCAATTTCTTAAATAAAATTATGGTTAAGATGTTATTTTCTAAGAAGAATCCTAATTTAAAATTGTCTCCAGCTCTGGATTCTATCTTAAAGAAAGATTCCTATTTAAAAGACTGCAAGTGAATCATAGTCGACAGAGAAATGAGTTGGTAAGTAAGGTGGACCCACTTACGGTGGTTTTATATGCTAAGGCCCCCTTCTGGTGAGCTTCCCATCCTCTACTCCATCCCTAACCCTTGATTTTTGGCTCTTCTAGTTTTACCCATTCTTTTGGCCATTAGGTGACCGATGAAGCCACAGTCGAAATGATAAAATTCTTATTTTAATGAAAAATAATTATAACTGATTTAATTAAATCGATTTGATAGATTTCTAAAATAGAAATTAAATATAATAAGAATGGATGATATGAAACTGTGATTCCGTGTTATTCCTACCTTTTTTTCAATATGAAAATCATAAATTAAAATTTTCTCTTGGTTTTCAACTTTTTCCTCCTGCAAAATTCAAATTCAACTAAAAACTTTAAAAATCAAGAGAAAAATTTTGACTTATCATTCTCCTATTGGGAGAAAAATCTAAACTCCTATTGGAAAGGGGAGAAATGATTGTATGAAATTGTAGTTCCACGTCATCTCTATCATTTTCCAATAGGAGCATGATAAATCAAATTTTTGTTCTTGTTTTTTAGCTTTTTCCTCTTGAAAAATTCAAATTCAACTAAAAATGCTAAAAGTCAAAAGGAAAAATCTGATTTGTCATACTCCTATTAGAAATGGATAGGAATGACATAGAATCATAATTTAATACAATCATTTCTCTAAATCTAATTATTTAAATTGCTAAAATATATTACCACTTATTAAAATATTAAAATCATTAAATGGTATAAAAGTTAAGTTTATAAAAATAACGAGTTAAAAAAACATAATTTTTTTTACTATAAATTTAGCTTTTAATATTTATATTTATTATTATTATTTTAGCCATTATTTTTTTAGTTAAATTTGGCTCTTAACCTTTTAAAAAGAGTCAAATTTAACCATTAATCTTTTTAAAAAGTCGAATTATTGTTTTTTTAACGAAAATTCTGTCTAAAACATTGATTTTTTAAACATGATAGTTTGCATGGCAATTCGTATGTATTTTATGATTTTTTAATGTTTTTATAAACTATTTATATTTTTAAAATTTTTTGAATATTTTATAATTTTATAATTATTTGTTGATGCGGCATATAAAATAAATAATGTCATATTAGCATGAAATACACGTAGACTATCATGTGGGTTGTCACACCAATATTGTTACAAAAATAATATTTTAGTAAGCATTTCTTTTTTTAAAAATCAATTTATTTTTTTAAAGGTTAAGGGTTGAATTTAACAAAAAAAAAAAAGGAAAAGAAATTAATATATATATATAAACGTAAATTTATCATTATACTAAAATTAAATATATAAAAAGAACTTTTACTTTGTTGTCTCTGCCTACCAAAAATAATTTTAACCCAACACCCTATTTTGTAATTTTGCACGTCCCCACCCCCCAAAAAGTAGAGAGAAATTAGGAATGTTAATAAAATGTCGACATAATTTAAAGAAAACTGAACTACCTTTGGAAACATATTTTGGTTTAATTTCCATCAGTCCTTGTACTTTCAGCTTTTTCAATTTTAATCTTTTAATTTTTTTAAAATACATGATTTAAAAATTAACTGAGCATTAGGTTGTAAGGCTAATGATAGACATCTTGATGTATTAAAAAAAGTGTACCTTATAAAAACATTCAAATTTAGCAAAAGTCAACAAACAGTGCTATCTATTGATCATTTTTGAATAAAACAAATTGTTGGAATTAAGAGTAAAAGGACTAACATTTAAAAGTATTAAAAAGTAAAGGGACTGTAGTCACAATTAAAGCATATATTTTCCATATTTGCTGAAACTCTTGCCATAAAAAGAGACTGGTCCAAAAGAAAATATTCGCTAATAAAACGTTATAAAAGCAAGCTTAAGAGGGCACCCAAAGTTGTAAAACAAAGATATCGATCCGTTTGTTTTAGCACAGTGTTAGGGTTTGTGAATTATGGGGGAGAGATGGCGACTGTGTTGGAGTGTTTTTCTTTAATGGCTTTATAACTTTTATAAAAATTGCTTTCGAAATTATCCCATTGTGTACAAAAACACTGAAACTTTTCACCTTTCCTTCGTCAGCAACCTTGCAAAGAGCCACGTGCTATGTTCGTACATTCAAATGCCTTTCTCCTAAACCCACCGCGAGTGTTTTTGTCTTTTTCCCATGAATGTGAGTGACCGATACTTTCAGTTTTGTGTTCTTTATCTTGTTATTTGAATTGGGTTTTTTTATTTTTTATTTTTTTTGTTTTGGTCGTCGAGCACTGAAAAAGCCATGGTTGTTTTTGCAGGCTTAACTTCACTTACTGTTTGGTTTTTGATTGGGGGAGAATAGGATTCTGATCCAGCTTTCATGGAGGTGGCTTTAGAGCTTGTCAATGCATCATTTGTTTTAGCTTTACTATCATGGATTGTCATAGATATTTTGAAACGTAGGAAACATCACAACGGTAGCCATAGTCATAGTGATGTTATACCAGACTTTAAACACAGTGTAGGAGGAGGAGGAGTAAGAGCTTCTGGGGCTATAGTTGCTATATTTAATGTTATAATCTTTATATTTTATTTGGGTTTTGGGTTTTATGATTATTGGATTCATAGTTTTGTCTCTACAAAACTTGTATGCTCGGCTGTCACTTGGTTTCTAGCAAGTTTAGTTTCAGTTCTTTCAAAAAACAGGACTTTCAGGGAGCGAAAAAGATGGCCTTTAGTATTGGTACTTTGGTGGGTGTTCTCCTGCATTCTTGTGTCGTTTTCTGTAGTGGTTTACGTTATCCACCACTTGAAGTCCAAAGATTTGCCTTATTATTTGCCGGAAGCCAACATTGTTGATATTGCTTCTTTGCCTTTCTTGCTACTGCTTTGTTGCTGTCTGCCTCTTGCTGTTAACCGAAACAGTGACCTTCAACGTCCCTTGCTTCACAAGGAGGATGAAAAATTCTCCAAAGATGATGATACTGCTTTTGCTAGTGCTGGCATATGGAGCCAACTCACATTTAGATGGCTAAACCCCCTTTTTGAAAGGGGTCGAGTTGAAAAACTTGAATTGCACCATATTCCTCAGGTTCCGGATTCAGAAACCGCTGATAAAGCCTCGTCGTTGCTCGAAGAATCGCTTCGAAAACGGAAAGCAGATTATTATTTATTGCCAAAAGCAGTAGCTCGTACTATCTGGAAATCCTTGGCTGTAAATGCAGTTTTTGCAGGTATTTTCTTCTCGATTCATTGAATCAGTTTTCAGGTTCTGTATGCAGCATCTTCCAATGCTTATGTTTATGTTTTGTAGGACTTAACACCATTGCCTCCTATATTGGACCTTTCCTTATCACCAGCTTTGTGAATTTCTTAAGTGAAAAACATGATGGTTCAAGCTACCAGTATGGACTGGTTCTTGCATTCATCTTCTTCTTTTCAAAGACTGCGGAATCGCTAACTCAACGGCTGTGGTACTTTGGTGCTCATAGAATTGGAATAAGGGTTCGTGCAGCTCTCACGGTTTTGATTTATAAAGAATCTCTGTCAACTAAGTTCGTTTGTTACAGCAATGGTAAAATCACAAACCTCATCAATGTAGACGCTGAGAGAATTGGGGACTTTTTCTGGTACATTCATGGAGTGTGGTTGCTACCAATCCAAGTCTTACTGGCCTTGGTAATACTGTATAGGAATATGGGTGCGGCTCCTTCCTTTGCAGCCATCTTTGCTACGATTTTGGTGATGGTGAGTAACACCCCATTAGCCAGTAGGCAAAAGAGACTTCACTCCAAGATCATGGAAGCTAAGGATGCAAGAACAAAAGCAACTTCAGAGACTCTGAAAAGCATGAGAGTCTTAAAGCTACACTCATGGGAACCCACTTTCTTGAAGAAGCTTCTTCAACTTAGAGAAACCGAGAGAAACTGGCTTAAAAAGTATCTATATACAAGCTCAGCTGTTGCCTTTCTGTTTTGGGCTTCACCAACCTTAGTGTCTGTCATCACGTTTGGTGTCTGCATTTTGGTAAAAACACCATTAACATCAGGAACAGTACTTTCAGCCTTAGCAACTTTTAGGATTCTACAAGAACCTATTTACAACCTTCCAGAACTCATTTCCATGATTGTTCAGACAAAAGTCTCATACGATCGAATTCAAGAGTTCCTTGGAGAAGAAGTCCAAAGGAAGTTCATATCTGATCATGGTGCAAAGGCATCTAATGTTGCTATTGAAATTGAGCCAGGAGAGTATGCTTGGGAAACAGATAGCAAAGACATAAAGAAACCAACCATCAAAATCACTAACAACTTGAAAATATTGGAAGGTTACAAGATAGCTGTTTGCGGCTCGGTTGGCTCAGGTAAATCAAGTTTACTTTGCAGCATACTAAGTGAGATACCAAGGATTTCGGGTGCAGCCATTAAGGTTTATGGGAAGAAGGCTTATGTTCCTCAGAGAGCTTGGGTTCAAACAGGCAGTATCAGGGAGAATATATTATTTGGTAAGGACATGAAGAAAGCTTTCTATGAAGATGTTCTTGAAGCATGTGCCTTGAACCAAGATATTGAGATGTGGGATAATAAAGATATGAGTATTGTGGGGGAGAGAGGGATGAACCTCAGTGGAGGCCAGAAGCAGAGGGTCCAGTTAGCAAGGGCTGTTTACAGTGATTCTGATATTTTTATCCTAGATGACCCTTTCAGTGCAGTTGATGCTCATACAGGAACACATTTGTTTAAGGTAAAAAACAAAATCCTCTCTCTTTTCAGTTGTTAGTTGTTTTACAAGTTGCATTCTCATTTGTGATTTTTTTCCTGTTTTTTTGGCAGAAATGTCTCAAAGGACTGTTGTCTCAGAAGACTGTTATTTATGCTACACACCAATTGGAATTTTTAGATGCAGCAGACATTGTTCTGGTAAAATCCTTTGGTTGGTACACATACAATATACTAAGAACTTACCGTTCTAGGCTCTCATTCTGCCTTTTATGCTTGTTCCTGTAGGTGATGAAAGAAGGTCTCATTGTTCAGTCAGGTAAGTATGAGGAGTTGATAGTGGATTCTAATGGTGAACTTGTTAGGCAGATGAATGCTCACAGAAAATCACTAGACCAAGTGAACCAACCCCAAGAAGACGATTCCTTGACGGGTGGACTGTGCCAGATAAGTCAAACTGAAGTCATAGAAGAAAAACATGGAGAGCCCAACTGCAATGATAAGCTCTTTGAAAGTAGCCAAGAAGAAGAAACCGAAACCGGTCGTGTCAAATGGAGTGTTTACTCGACTTTTGTTGCAGCAGCTTATAAGGGAGCACTTGTTCCAGTCATCGTTCTCTGTCAAGTTCTCTTCCAGGGACTACAGATGGGGAGCAATTACTGGATTGCTTGGGCAACTGAGGAAAATCGCAATGTATCAAGAGAACAGTTAATAGGCATATTTATTTTGTTGTCTGGTGGAAGCTCCATCTTCATACTGGGAAGGGCCGTTTTGCTGGCAACTATTGCTGTAGAGACAGCTCAACGTCTGTTCCTTGGAATGATAACATCTGTTTTCCGGGCACCAATTTCATTCTTTGACTCAAATCCCTCAAGTCGAATCCTCAACAGGGTTAGTTTCTTTTTGTTTGCAACAAAGCTCAACTACTTTAAGAGTTTGACTAATTCATTCATAAGTTAAATCTCTCCATCTTCTGGTTAATTACAGTCATCTACAGATCAAAGCACGTTAGACACAGATATTCCTTACAGATTAGCGGGGCTGGCATTTGCTTTGATTCAGTTGTTCAGTATCATCATTCTTATGTCCCATGTCGCCTGGCAAATCTTCCTTCTCTTCCTTGCCATCCTCGGTATCTCCTTCTGGTATCAGGCAAGTACCAAATCCATCATGAACTCGGATTCTACTTGTCTCTCACAAGACATAAAAATGTCAAAGAAACTGCAAAATACAATGACTAATGCGACTTGCATCTACATGTATAAAGTTTATTTTATTTCTTTGTATTGTTACAAATTCTAAACGTGGTAAATTATCTGCAGAACTATTATATTACGACTGCTAGGGAGCTAGCCAGGATGGTTGGAATTAGAAAGGCTCCTCTTTTGCATCATTTCTCAGAATCTATCGCAGGGTCAACAACAATTCGTTGTTTTGGCCAGGAAGACAGGTTCATGGAGAAAAACTTGAGCTTAATCGATGATTACTCTCGTGTAGCCTTCCATAACTCCAGCACAATGGAATGGTTGTGTGTTCGAATCAACTTTCTTTTCAACTTCGTTTTCTTCCTGGTGTTGGTCATCCTGGTTAGCTTGCCGCGGTCTGCTATTGACCCTAGTAAGGCCCCCCTCTTCCTCCCACCTCTTCTCTTTTTTATCATCTCGATAGTTTATCTTTCCCAAGTTTATGCAGTTCAATATCTATAATGTCGAGTTTGTAACTGACTAGCATGTCGATGTCGTATCAGGCTTGGCAGGATTGGCAGCCACATATGGCTTGAACTTAAATGTATTGCAAGCATGGGTAATATGGAACTTATGCAACGTTGAAAACAAAATGATATCAGTTGAGAGAGTTCTTCAATTCTCAAACATACCTAGTGAAGCTCCCTTGGTGATCGAGGATTGTAGACCGAAGCCTGACTGGCCAACCAAAGGAACAATTGAACTTGAAAACCTTCAGGTGCAATACAAGCCTACACTCCCTGTTGTACTTAAGGGTATAACTTGCACTTTCCTTGGAGAAAAGAAAATTGGAGTTGTTGGCAGAACAGGAAGTGGGAAATCCACTCTAATTCAGGCTCTCTTCAGGGTGGTAGAGCCCTCAGGAGGACGTATTATTATTGATGGAGTAGATATTTCTACAATTGGTTTGCAGGATTTGAGGTCAAGATTGGGAATAATCCCACAAGACCCTACTTTGTTTCAAGGCACCATAAGGACCAATCTGGATCCTTTGCAACAACATACAGATCAAGAAATATGGGAGGTACATTTTAAAAACTTGGTCTCCCTGAAACTATTTCCATTAGATTTCCGGTTTCACTGACGTAAACTCATGACAGGTCCTCAACAAGTGTCATCTTGTAGACATAGTACGACGGGACCAACGGCTTCTTGATGCTCCAGGTTTCAAATTTTTAGTAATTTCAAATTATATATATAATTTGTGCTTGTGTGTGTATATATATATTCCACTTGACATAATTTCCTCTGGCAAAATTGTGCAGTGGCTGAAGATGGAGACAATTGGAGTGTTGGACAAAGACAGCTTGTTTGCCTGGCTAGGGTGCTCCTAAAGAAAAGGAGAATTTTGGTGTTGGATGAGGCAACGGCTTCCATTGATACAGCTACAGACAATGTAATTCAGGAGACAATAAGGAAAGAGACATGCAGATGTACAGTCATCACTGTGGCACATCGGATACCAACTGTTATCGACAATGACTTGGTTTTGGTTCTTGATAAAGGTAAGTCTGAAAGACTCTCTCCTGCATATTACCAAAGCATCAATATACAAAGTTATGACACATAGTTAATACTATTAAAAATGTATAAGTTAAATTTAGCTGTTTGTGTCAAAGAAATGGTTTGATTCCAGGGATGATAGTCGAATACGATAAGCCAAAGATATTACTCGAGGACAGATCTTCTTGGTTCTCGAACTTGGTGGCTGAATTTTTGAGATCATCCAAGAGCAACCACCCTAAGAATCTGGTTTGAAGGTATGTGGACAGCTTTTAGAACTCAAATGAAGAAATCTGTTTATGAGTCCTGAAGACCAACTTTCTGGGGGAGAATTCTAGTCAAGATCCATCAAAACATGCGGAAACAATGAATGGTGCATCATGCTGGAGGAGCATTACTTGCAAGTTACAACTTACTAAGCACCTGCTAATCCTTTTAACAATTTCTTTCAGTTGTAGGGTAAACCGCCATTAACAAGCAATAGTGTAAATTTCTAGTTATACTCACAGGGCCAAATTTTGTCTGCATCTTTTATGGCAATCAAAGTTTAGTTAGGTTCTAGTAAACCATAACATACACGCATATGTTAGATTACATACACACATATATAAAAAATAAAGTTTCTAGAGTGAGTAAAGATCAATTTTGTTTGGTGACAAATTTGTAACTGAAACTGCTGAATTTGAACAAGCAACTTACCATTAACAAGAGCTTGAAATCATCTTGCTTTGTAATGAATTTGAGAAGGAATCACAGTATTCTGTCAGTGATGCAAACCCCAGATTCTGGCTGGGAAAAACACTGTGTTGTTTAGTAAAAGGCGAAAGAATACTAGCTCTGTGCTCAATGCCCGGCTGCGTGCATTTTGACAGGTATCCTTGATTTTGGAGTATATAAAAATTGGTTAAATTTCAAATTTGGCCCCCTCAAATTTGAGTTTTTAATTTTATATTTTAATTTTGACTTAATTTGGTATCTCAATATTTATAATGCTATTAGTTAATCTAAATATCATTAGATGTAGGTTTGAATGTGCTGAAGTGAATTATCATTGTATAAAAAAAACAAATATAATTGCAACTTTTAAATTTAAATTATTAACCTGATACGAAGTGCAGGTTAAAAATTTAATTTATTTTCAGTCTGGTAGATGCAAAACTTGAGACAAATTGCAAATTATGTTTTTTAGCAGCTTGTAGCGAGTTGTCTATACAACAAAGATTTTTACTTGAAAATTAGTATTCTAGCTTTGTTTATATGACAGTTTTTCACTTCTAGTCACCGAAACCATTACAAGATACAAATAAATTGGTCTTTGATATTGTCACCATCCCCTTTTATCTTCATCCTACAGCTGAACAAAGATGCTTATAACCCAAAACTCAATTTAATTGCTTCATTCTATCATTCTTAAATAATGGCATACAACAGATTTTGAGTTTTGATTCCAATCTTTTTCAACCCTTGAGGCATTGTAGAGTTCTTACAATATTTATATGTAAATTTAAATAATTAAAAAAAAATCAACAGACAATCAATTTGGAATTTGGCTAACATAAGCTAGAAGCCTACAACAGAAGAAGAAAGGGAAAGGAATGAAATCTTATTATTTTAATTATTCAAGAAGAATATATTTCAAAAAACTTGGCAGTCAAGAATACAATCGTCTTTATGCCTTACTTTCATCCAATTTTGAAGAATTGTGCAAATGGATTTTATTTAGGGTCAGAGAAGAAGTTATTAACGGAGGGCATAATCTGAGGTTGTCTGTTGCGCACAAATTTCCTCAGTCCATGTTCTGCATATTTTTCACCTTCTTCAAAGTTGTTAAGAACTCCAGCTGCCCTGTTTTCTTTGGTTACCCTGTTTCACATTCATAACCATTTGCATTGTTATCTCAATTTTCTGTCAGACAGAGCTGCCATAATACTGCATATATGAGATATACCTGACTTCAGGGTTGGTGGTGATATTCCTGACGAGTTGCATGGCGCAAATGCCGACCGCCACACCCACCGATGCAAATAGCGGATACACCTAACAGCCATGGACAAGGAAGTAAAATTGTAAACATGACCGACATCATTAATGAAACAGACTTCTCAGTTTGTTAGACTTTCGATTCAGATCTGTTTGTTCTGGACAAATGTTCGGATATGATGTAAAACACGATCATTTGATTCATGAAAAAGCACAAATCGTAGTTACAAATGAGAAGCATTTAAGCAAACAGTAAAAGAACATAACAAGAATATGAAACCCTTAAGCCTTGGCAGCATGGTAGTTTGGTTACAAATGAGAAGGCTTAAGCAAACAGTAAAAGAAGATGAAAGAATCTGGAATTGGATCTAACATGGTTTTGATATACCCAACTGATAGATCTGATATGAACAAACAAACAAATTTAAGTTTAAACATGAGATGAATAAGTTATGAGGCTTTTGAGCAGACAATGAATGAAGAGAAGGCAAAAGAATAGGTACCTCAGGTTTGAGCCATCTGTTTGCAGAAGCCATGTAGATGCTTAGCTTAGAGATCTAAGAAGAGAGAAGAGAGAACCAGTGACCCCTTCTCCAAGAAACTTGTTAAAAAATAAAAGCAATGAGAAATACAGAGGGAAGTTGCATACAAACTCTTCATAAATCAATACAGCTTCTTATATATTTCCGAGTTTGACCCGTATTGGACGCGACTTTTTGAATTTAGTATAAAAACCCTTTTTTTCCTTCTTTTCACGCGATGCGCGGTAACGAAAAAATAGTAAGCAATTAGCAGCCGCCCAACTGTATGACCCCTATGGGTGTTACGAATGATTAGGTTAAACTCTCATATTAGTCCCCACTACTACGTTTATGTTTTGGATTTAGTCTTTCTATTTTCAATTTTAGTGCCTAAACTTTCTGAACTAATCATTTTTAGTTCTTATATTTTTAGAATTTTTAAATTTCAATCATGGCAATTAAATTCGTTTGGTTAAATTTTGCTATTATTGACGTTAGTGTTCAACAAGGAGGAGAAAGGGAGGAGAAGGCGGTGGTTGTTTGGGAAGGAGGAAGTTGTGAGAGTCTTGATTCTTAGGTAGAATGCTAAAGGGAGAAGAAGATCCCTTATTCTTTGTGTGTTGGGGTATATATAAGGGGAAGTCCCCTTGTCTGGCAGTGCCATGTCGTCAACAATATGAAGTGTGACCCGCTCGTGTGGTCAATCAAGCGACATGTTCGTTATATGTCAGTTGTTGTCAAGTGCAGTTCTATGTGGCCTTGCTCTAACATTCTCTTTACTGAGGTAGTACGAAGTTATTATTCCTTAGTGTTCTTTCAATGGTCCCTATGGGCAGTTCGTAGCGGGTGGCTAAAAGCGGTTCGTATGAGGTATGCCGGTGTAACCAGTCAGACAACCATTTCTGATGGAATAGGACAGGGAGCCATCCATGAGAGCCTTTCAAAGCTGCCTCCCGTGCTGCCAGGTGTCCAAGCCAAGGTAGGGTATAACAATTATTAATATTGTACTATGTGTAGGTTATAAATTTAGTTCATTTTCTCCAATTTGATCATTTTTAATCTCTATGTTTTTCGAATTTTAAAATTCAATATTGAATCAAATAACATTTGTTAAATCTGTAACACCCCTAACCCCTCTCCGTCGTTGGATTAGGGTCACGAGCATTACTAACAAATCAAAACAAATAATCAATCACAATTTAAACATGTAAGCTAGCCATTAACATTATAATATACAGGGGCAGGTCACGACAATCTAATACTTAAACTATTCAACAATGTCAACATCTAAAATCTTGAACAATACTAAAAATTACAACCTAAGTCGGTTAACTCTAGGTGACAGAATTCCAAAAACATAAAAATTATAAAAAAAAACTAAATTATACTAATTAATTTGGATTTGAACCCTAGGTCCCTTAGCCGTGCGAACCTTTCTCTCTTTTCTTTCTTTTCTTTTTCTTTCTTTTCTAATTTGCATGCATTCATCTCTTTCTTTCCACTTTCTTTCTATTTCATTTAATTTGTTTTCATTTTATTTATTATTATTACTTACTATATATATATAATATATATACATGTATGTTATTTAGCCCATGACCGGCCACATATACACAACATTAATTAAGTGGCACAATTGCTACTTTAGCCCTTTCAATTTATTTCAACTTGTAATTTAACTTTTAACCCTTACGCGATCTAGTCCCTATACTTTAATAACTCCTAATTTACAAAATTTACTAATCCAAAAATTAATTAGCTACTAAGCTAGCCTCGTAAGTATTTAATAGTTTATGGGTACAGAGTTCCGAAAATACACTTTTTGACACCCCTGACTATCAGGTCGTTACAAAATTCATTAATTTTTTTTTGTGAGTATCATGTGAAAGTAGCAAACTAACATAGTATTACATGTGTGATAATATATTTGTTGCCTTAGATTTTAGAAATAGCAAAATTTTTAATGAATTTAATGGCTACTATTTGATCTAGGGTTGAAATTCTAAATTTTAAAAAGTACATGGGCTAAAAATGATTAAATTAGAGTACAAGGGTTGAATTTACAATTTACACATAATATAGAAACTAAAAGCAAAATTTGAAAAATGAAATTGAAAGTTTGACCATTACACTCATACGTATAGTTAATATGTTTAAACAAGTATAATGTAGAATCAAAACTAGCACAAAGCACAAGTGACAAATAATTAGAACAAAACCCATTCATGGAATATGCATATATTGGGATTGAAGACCCTCACATCGCAATTTACATATGATAAAACTCGAACCTTAATACTTAAATATTTAAAATATCCACATTAACCAAAGATATTAAGGTGTAGTTCAAGAATGCTTTTTGGGAAAATTGGGATTTAGGTGCTTTTGGATTTTTCTTTTTGCGTTTTGAAGTGCAAATTATCAAAATACTCTTATTTGTATTAACTATTTAAAATATATTTAAAATTTTAGATTAATTTATATTTTATGTATCATTATATTAAATTATTTAAATACTATTTACAAATATTATTATATTAAATTATTCAAACACCTTAAATTAATAAAACTATATATTTTCATAGCACTTTCCGAAAACACTTTTTTTAAATCTAATTTTTCAATAACAATTTTCAAATGCAAAAGTAATGTTAAATAGACCTCAATGATGAAAATAGAAATAAAAATAAAAAGTTTCGTTAATATAACTGTTCATTTCTTATTAAAATTTGGGAGTATTATAATTGCTAGTGGAGCTGTGATCAAACTCTCATATCTTATTGTATAATATTTTTGGTATTAGATTAAGAATTTATTGACGGTTCATAATCATGAGTAAAGTTTTACATTTTTTTCAGTCTACAAGTTAACAAAATATACAATGCACTGACGTAACATATTTCTCAATTTTAAAAAATACTTATTTTATTAATTAGACTTAAATATTTGTGACACAAATTATGTTTGAGATTCATGCCTTTAGCTGGTGAGCTGTGACCACGAGAAAGATGGGTGTGTAACCATTGCCCAAGTGGGGCTGCCGTTAGCTGTATTATTCTCTTTTGTGATTCATGCCTTTTATTCTGTGCTTTTTGTGACACAACTAGAGTATTTTTAGTTTATTTTTTTTTGGTACAGTAAAACGACATAAACGAGGTAAAAGGACACACTAATTTAACGCAGACAGATTAGAATTTGTCAAAAGCAGCTCTCTAACTGAAGGCAGAGGTTCATCCAATAAATGAAATTTTAATAACTCTGGATATTCAATTTTGACCAAAAAATCTACCACTGTATTCTGCGTCCGAAGAATATGTCTAACACGAACCTCCCAAGATCGAATAAGCATGTAATGTATCAGTCAAAGTTCCGTCAACCTGATATTCACAGCACCACCTGTAAGAATAATCTCAATCAATAAAGTGTTATCACACTCCAATTCTAACTTCCAAAATCCTTTGTTCCATGCTAAGTGGAGCCCTTCAAGCATCACCCTTGCTTCAATTTGAAATATTGTACATTCTCCAATCTACATTGAAAAACCGCATTGCCGCAACCCATTAGCATCTCTAATAACACCTCTAACAAAGGCACAAACCCTTGAATTTGATATTTTTTAATAGGGGATTTACATTGTATGTTTAATGTGATACATATAAAATTATATATTTTAGTATTTAAAACAACAAAATTAAGTTTTTAGTATTTTTTTAAATATTTAACTAGTTTTTAGAATTAATTTGCTTGGTTTTACAATCTATTTTTTAGTTACATAATTAAATTTATCCCTCAACATTTTGTAAATCTCCAACTCTTTCGTGTTTTGTAAAATTAATTCATTATATGAAATTGATATTGTTGCTTAGAACTTGCTAGTTGGATTTTAAAAATAAAATTTAATGATTTAATGATTCAAAAATAAAAATTTTCGAATAATTCAGTTTTTTAAATAATTTAGTAACTTAAATGAAAACTTTTAAATAGTTTAATTACCATTTTATAACTTTTTAAAATTAAATGATAAAAATATGTTAAGTGCAATTTACCTTATATTTTAAACCCAATTCAAGCTCTGTTCCCATTTTGATTCAAAAACCTTTTTCCTAAAAAAAAGTAAAATCTTTATTCTCTGTTCATGTTTATTCTTTTCATTTAAGATATAACAATGTATCTAGCCTTCAAACTAAAAAAGTTATTTTAATCCTACATTTAATTTTTCACTTTAAACTTATTTAAAGTAAAGTCATTTAAAAACTTATTTATTTATCATTTATCTTGTATTTTTTTTATTAAATTACTATAAAATAGATGGAAAAATTAATAAAAATTAATTTTGCATGTGAACTGTCATATGGATGTTACATTAATAATTAATTTTTAATATTTTTTTATTCTTTTTAAATATAATATTTTTTATTTTTGACAAAATTTTTAAGTACTTTAAATACTTTTTATATTTTAAAAAAAATAATTGATTGGTTATGTGGCATTTACATAGTAATCTATGTATATGTCCACATTAACAAAGTTAACCTCCGTTAACATTTTCCTCTATTTTAAAATAATCTGATAAAAAATATAAATTTAAAGACTGAAATAGATAAAAAAAATTAAATGAAATGTTAAAAACATTTTTTAATTGAAAGGCTAAATAAGTAATTATAGGATTGTTTATACTATCCTTGCCCTCTGACCCAATGAGCCTCACCGCATGCGTTCCGGCCGATCATCCAGAGCTTTCCTTGAATTTTTCTTATTTCTAAATTTAAAAAAGAAAGTCAAAGTTTTTTTTACTGTTTTGAGAAAAAGTTGAAACTTTTGAACGTTTTTTTCAAAAAAAATTACATAAAAATCAAAGCTTTCATTTTTTTTAAATCTCAAAGCTAATTATAGGATTCTAAAAAGAAATATTTATAGAGTGAAACTATGATTCTGCACTTAAATTGTTTCTTTCTTAATGATACCTTTATTATAGGTATTTAATTAAATTAATTAATTTAATCTATGTACTATTAAAAAGAATTAAATAAGATCAAATTAGAATATAGTTAATTTTTACTATTTATATAATATTATTTGAAATTTGAAATTTTTTATTTGAAATTGAACTGCAATTAAAAATAAATTTAAGATATTTTTTATACAATAAATATTACCTTTGTTACAATTTGAGTTTATTTAATTCTTTTAATAGTATAATAACTAAATTGATCTGAAACTTATTTAATTCGGTCTCTACCGACCTTCTAGATACTTTAACGTACATTAAAGTCTCAATTTGACTTTTATATCCTTTTTTTTTAAAACCTTTTCCCCTATTTTTGTTTGATTTTGTCCCGTAATTTTTGTTTGATTTAGTCAATAATGTTGACTTAATTCATCAATTGGTATGTTGATTTAAGTTATGGTATATTCGATTTAGTCTATGCACTATTTATTCAATTTAGTCCTTGATTAAATTCAAAATATATTCAATTTAATGTTTTTATTTTCTTTTTCTGCATGTTTATGAGATCTTCCGTGTGTGCATCTGGAACAGGAAGATGGGGCTTCAGTTGGGGAGATTTTCTAAAATTTATTAATTTTATTTATTGAAATAGACAAAATTGAAAGGGGGTAGTGTTTCTATTTAAATTCCTAGTTGTTCATTAACTACCATTTAATTAGAAAAAATTATAAAAATTTATTTTTATAATTAAAATAAGTTATATTCTTCAATGGTATTTTAGTCCTTTTTTTATTTTAGAAAGCAAATACAAAATTTACATGTGATGGAATTTAAACCTATACCATTTGTATTAATAAAACCTTAATTTTATCACTCTTTTTTTTATTATAAAGAATTGATTTTACCATTCAAACAAACTTTAATTTAATTTGTTATATACATTTTAATTTTATTATCGTACATATTTCTTGTGTTATTATTAATTTTATTCTTTATTAAATATATTATTTTTATATTATAAGTATGTAATTTTCGTAATAAAATTTCAAAATTCACTTATTTCTCTTCTGATTTTAAGGCCATTATTATAACACAGAGTGTGATAGGAAATACTATTAAATAAATAAATCTTTAAAGTATATATTTGAATTTGGGGCCAATATTTTCAATAACATCGACGTCAGGTATTAGATCACAGATTCGCCATCTCAGCTCAATGGTCGCCTCAAGCTTCATGCACGCCTAATGTTTGAAGAGTTTTAATCCCCAAAAGCTAGAAAGATTTTTTTAAAAAGAAAAACATGACTGAATTATTGATTTTTTTATACTTTTTAATGGTTGATAATCACATTAAATCTGATTAAATCGAGAATTGAACTATGTTAATCTTTAAACGAACATAAAATTTTTCTAATAATGTTTTCATAAAACTCTAACTCGAATTTTTTTATATAATAGCAACGTATTTGAAAAAATATAAAGAGAATTTAAGTAAAAATAGGCTTGTATAAATTAGAAGAGTACACATTTATTTAAAATACCAATAGTTAATTGGACCTCTGCTCTTTGTGGCACGCGGTGTTTTCTGTCTTTTTCTTCTTCTTTTTTGTTTTTGAGAATTCAATTCTAGTTAAAGTTGGCCTATTAATGGATGCATATTTAACCAGGTTATCTTTGGAGGATAGGGAGGAAGAAGGGTGGGACGTTATTAGAGGAGATAGTGGATACGAACTAGCCTCTTACAAGCTTTGTTTGGTGGGAAGTTTTTTTACATCTAGTATTGTTAACTTTCAAGCTATGAGGAATATGATAGCAAATGTTTGGCACCCCATTAGTGGCGTGGCGATTTTTGATTTAAGTGATAAACGATTCCTCTTTCACTTTCTGTATGATGTGGATATTAATAGGATTGAACACGGTGACCCTTAGACTTTTAATAGCCATCTTTTGG
Organism: Gossypium hirsutum; assembly: GCF_007990345.1. Taxonomy (NCBI): domain Eukaryota; kingdom Viridiplantae; phylum Streptophyta; class Magnoliopsida; order Malvales; family Malvaceae; genus Gossypium; species Gossypium hirsutum. The sequence continues at coordinate 57,851,322 of NC_053438.1, read as the reverse complement.
TTTTCCATAGACTGAAGGAAGGTGAAGATCCCAAATCAATCCTATTGCTTTACGTAGATTTCTAGGTATGAATACATAATATATCGAATGGGTTGATGTCTGAAGTTTTGGCTAAACAATTTGGTAATTTTATTAGCCAGTTTATTGAGTATGATATGAAGGCAACCACAAGGAACTTTCAAAATCATATGAGAATTCGGGTTTGGATTGATATCCAACAACCATTGCATCGACGAAAGAAATTGTTATTAGGTGCACAAAATTCTATTTATGCTACATTCAAATATGAAAAACTCTCTCTTTTTTATTTTTTGTGTGGGAAACTTGGACACATCGATAGTTTTTGCTTGAAACGTATTCATAATGACGAATCAGAAGTGGTTATGAGATAGGATGCTTCCATCCGAGTGTTGTCTAGAAGGGTGGTATCAAATCATAGTAGGTGGCTCCGGGAAGATATAGAAATTAAGGGCACGAATTTTGTTTCCTCCAATTTAGGAAATGAGTTCTCTAATGAGCTAGATCTGGAGGATCAATTTGTTAATCAAATCAGCATCAATCTGGGTCTAAACATGGGAAGTGCGAATGGATTGGGCATAAATGGGGGCAAATTGATTGATTTTGAATCTGAGGATTGTAGCATGAGAATCAACAAAGGAAAAAAGAAGGTGCCGGTGAAATTAATGTCTTCTAAAGTTTCTGACTTTATGGATTTTGATAAGACCACACATGGGTTGACTATTGCTTGTTAAATGGGTCAGTCGGGCCCAATAAATATCTTAAGTTAGAACGTTCATGGGCTGGGGAAACCACAGATTATTAATAGACTTCAGCATTGGCTAAAAAAATAACCCCAAAATTAGTTTCCTAATTGAGACTAAAGTGTTGGATGTAAATATGAAACATATTAGATGTAGATACGGTTTTAACAAGGGAGTTGATGTTGACACTGAAGGACTGAGGGGAGGGTTATCATTAGGATGGAAAAGTGGTTTTTCTATTAACACTGAGGAATTTCATTCTCATTTTATCAACGTGAACATTACTAATGATGGCAATGGTAAAAAAATTGAGGCTTACCGGGTTTTATAGAGCTCTAGATGAAAGGTTTAGGAGAGAGTCCTGAAATTTACTAAGACAACTTGGGAAAAATAATGTCAGTGCATGGATGGTTATGGGGGAATTTAAAATGAAATCACTTATTCTTTTGAAAAAATAGGTGGTAGAGCTAGAAGGGATTGTAAAATAGAAGAATTTCGTCAGGCTTTGGATGACTGCTCGTTAGCTAATCTGGGCTTCAAATGACCCTAGTATATATGGGAAAGAGGGCAGAGCTCTGAAACCAATATTCGGGAGCAATTCGTCAGGATTTAGATGACTGCTCGTTAGCTAATCTGGGCTTCAAATGACCCTAGTTTACATGGGAAAGAGGGCAAAGTTCTGAAACCAATATTCGGGAGCTGTTGGATAGAGAGCGGTTGCTAATCCGTGTTGGTGGCATATGTTTCCTGATCATGATGTACAACATATTACGAGTAACATTTCGGATCATTCTCCGATTATGATTCAAACCAAAGTTTTAATGATGAGACGACGAAAAATTGATTGATTTAGATTTGAGGCTGCTTGGCTATTGGAGGATAACTGTGAATCTGAGATTAAACATTGTTGGAAAGCTAGTCAGTGGTTACTTCTGTACCGTCTGAAAATGTTGGGGAATCATTTGAAAAAATGGTATGCTAAGGTAAGAAAAGCAAAACATGGTTGGTTTGATGCTTTGCAGCAAAAACTTGAGAATCTCATGGAGCTAGAGCCTGAAAATGATGTTTTGGGTGATATTATGGAAACTAAATTAGCCATTAATTTGGAAACGAACAAAGAGAAAAGGATCTAAGAACAAAGGGCCCATGTGAACTGGTTGAAGTATGGGGATAAAAACACCAGCTATTTTCACAATTTTGCTTCACAATGGAGGAAGACAAATACAATGGGTCTTGAGAATTCTAGTAGTGGTTTTACCATGGATACTATGGAAATGGATTCCTTGGCTTTTACTTACTTCGAAAGGTTGTTTACTAGTAAAGGGAGGATGGATGCATCTCACATTCTTTCGGGTGTTAGTAGGTGTATTAATTCTAATATGAATTGGACTTTATGCGTGGAGTTCTGTGTCGATGATGTTTTACTTACTGTTAAAAGCATGCACCTTCGTAGACGTGTGGTCTGGATGGTTTGCCTGTGCTATTTTATCAAAGTTACTGGCACATAGTTGGTTTTGATGCGGTGGATTTTTGCCTTGGGGTTTTGAGAAAGGATATTAGTATTGATTGTGTTAATAGTACGACTATAGTTTTTATTCCCAAGATAAAGAACTCTCGAAACATGTCACATTTTAGATCGATAAGCTCATGTAATATTTTATATAAGATTGTGGCCAAAATGATTGTTAATAAGTTCCAAACGGTCTTGAGTGCGTGCATTAATGAAGCACAAAGTGCTTTTATTCTAAGGTAGATGATTACTGATAATGTTTTGATAGCTTATGAGATGCTTCATGCACTAAAACAAAAATAGGCTAGAAAGAAAGGCTTTTTTGCTTTAAAGCTCCATATGAGCAAAGCATACGATGGAATCGAATGACATTTTGTGATAGATATGATGAGAGCGATGGGGTTTGGAAAGAATTGGGTAGATCTCATCATGTATTGCGTTTTGACTGTTATGTATTCTGTTGCTATGAATGGGTGGTTCAGAGATCTGATAAAACCAACTTGTGGTTTATGGTAGGGAGACCCTCTTAACCCCTACCTTTTTCTTATTTGTAGTGAGGGGTTATTGACTGCATTGCGATTGGCTTGTAATGAAGGAGTATTGACAGGTAACTCTGTTTGTATAGGAGGGCCTTGCATCTCTCATTTATTGTTTGCCAACAATAGCATCCTCTTTGAGGAAGCTACAGAATGTAGGCTATTATTAAAGAGTACGAGATGGCTTCTGGATAATTGTTAAAATTTGAAAAATATCTCATATATTTTAGTGGCAACATTGGGGATTCTATGTAGGGCCATATTACTAATATTTTGGATGTAAGGGTAACAAGTAATCTTGAGCTCTATCTGGGTTTACCAACTATGGTGGGATGTGATTAGAAATTGATGTTTTAGAAGCTCAAAGATCAATTGCGTTTAAGGATTAATAACTAGAGTACTCGCTTATTATCACAGGATGAGAAAGAAATTTTTATTAAGTCTATTTTAAAAGTAATTTTCACATATACTATGGTTGTTTCTTGCTACCTAATTCCCTTTGTAAGGAGATGGGAGCTATTATTAGAAAATATTGGTGGCAAAAAGGACATGGTGAAAGGGACATTCATTGGTGTTCTTGGGATACCCTTTGTGACCTTAAGAAAAATAGGGGTTTGGGATTTAGAAGCTTGATCAGTTCAATATTGCTTTACTAGATCGTTGGGACTGACGATTATTTGCTAATCAGGGTTTATTACTTTCATATGTTTTAAAGGCCAAGTATTATCCTAACACCACTTTTATGGAAGCTAGATTGGGTCATTACCCTTCACTACCTTGGCATAGTATTTGTACCACGAGAGGGTTGTTGAAAAGTGGGACAAAATGGCAGATTGGTAATGGTAGCCAAATTCAGATCTGGGAAGATAATTAGCTATCTGGAGAAGGTCATAATATGGTTAGTACTCCTTGTCTTAATTAGGACATTATGCTGGTAAATGATCTCTTTGTGCAAGATACAAAGCAATAGAATGTACCTCTAATTAGGGAGATTTTTTGTGATGCTGATGCCTTGCATATCATCAACATCTCAATTCCTTGAACTGAAATTGAAGAGACGGATGACATGGTCAGGTGAGCCAACAAGGGAGTACTTAGTTCGAAGTGGTTACAAAGAATTATAGAAACTTCGCTTCGGAAGTAACAATCTTAATAGACCTATCTATAAAGCCTTATGGGACACTACAGTTCCTTCAAAAGTAAAGATTATAAACTGGAGATTTTTAACAACTACATTCCTAGCTATCATAATTTGTGGATTAAAAGGCTCAGGGACACAACAATTTGCTTGTGATGTGAGGCCGGTGTTGAAACAAACAGGCCTATTATTTGTGACTGTCCCAGGGGTAATTAAATATAGGATGCTTTGAGGGTTGAATAGACCTGCAATGAGAGACAATGAAAACTTTAAGTCTTGGTTTATGAGTTTGTTCAAAATCATGAATAGTTTGAATCGTTAGCTAACACTTATTACAATCTGAGCTATTTGGTTTTCTAGAAACAAATTGGTTCATGATAAAGTTGCTCAGAATACTCCTGATGTGGTCACATAGATTAGGCATTTTTAAGAGGAATTTAGAATTCATAACACTGTTGGAGCTAGGAATGACGACCAACAACTGACTATTTGGAAACTATTAGAGAGGTCATGGGTTCGTGCTAAATTTGACGCGTCTTACGATTCTGTAGCCAACATTCAATTTTAGGCATAGTTGTGATAAAAGAAGATGGGGTTGTAATAAAGGCCAGAGTGATAAGAAATTTTAACATTACTGACCTATTTTTTGCAGAAGCCATTGTATGCAAGCATGTGATAACTCTTTCTATCTTGTTGGAGTTCGCAGTCTCGAGGTTGAAGGAGACTCAAAAACCGTCATCAAAAGAATGAAAGCCACAACATACGATAGGTCAGTCCATAGATCAGTTATTGTTGAGGGGAAACAAATAGCAAAATCGTTGGATAATTGTAAATTTAAGTTTATTCTAAGAATAAGGAATCAACTTGCCCACCAAATTGCCCAGGAATGTCGATTTTTGCCCGGAAACACTACTTGGTGGGATAATTTACTTGTTTGATTGAAGAAGTTTGCTGATGATGATCGACGGAGATCCAATCCGTTGTTGGGTTGACATTTGGAATCGTTAATTTAGGCTTCCTTTGCAGATTTGTTTCTTAGCAGAGGATGGGAGACAACATTTTGTTACTTGCTAGTAGCTTTTTGGAAAGTGAAGAGTTGAAGCTTGTTTTTCTTTTCGTTTTATCTGTTCTCTTTATTGTTCTTTTATTACTCCTCTTTTCCATATATGGTTCATTTTTTTTAATAATATATGGGCTACAACTGGTTTCCATTCAAAAAAAAATGCCAATAGTTAATTAAAAATTTATCAGAATACAATACAACCATATTCTACTTGTAGAGTTGATAAAATTTTAATATATTGGTAGGTGCTAAAAGTAACATGTTTTATCCCATTCTTATTGCAATTTTTGGATGATTATTCGAGGTAAAATGGTGAATATTATGCTCCTAATCCTTTAAATTCATGTTTCTATACTTAGGAGAGCATTTGGGAGCAAAATGGGCGAAAAAAGACAATTGGAGCAGATTTCAGGAGCCACACGGGTTGGGTCATTCCACATGGGCTACACACATTGTCGTGTGAGCCACACGTCTGCCATATGGCCATATGCGCCACATGGCCATATGCCAGACCGTGTCGATTTCGTAAATTACACTCAAAACATGCGAAAAAACACAATTCTTAGGTTTTTCAGGCATTCTAAGACCTATATATGACAAAGATAAGGAGATAAGAGAAAGCCGTAAGAGAATATTGAAGAAAACAACTCGAAAAACACCATTGGAGCTGACTCCGGAGTAGATTTCCATCAAGCTTGAAGACCTCCTTTTGATTTCTTTGAAATTTATTTTGAGTTTCTTTATTTCTTGTGGTTATATTGTCTTTGGGATGCCTTTATTTGTGGTTATGAACTAACTTTCTAAATACCTAGGGGAGATGAACCTATGATGAATTCTATCTTTTAATTTCTATTTTACGTAATAAATACTTGGATATTGTTCTTAATTATGTATGCTTAATTCTTGGTTTAATATTTTTAGACTATTAATCCATGTTTATTGTGGTTAAATTAGAGGAGGAATAGACCCTATTTAAGAGTAGATCTAGCATAATTGAGTGAAGTTGCATGCAATCCTAGAAATATGACGATATAAATCTACCGGATTAGAGTCAAATCTAATAGGGGGATCCATAGATCGAGTTAATGCGATAATAGAAGTTTTAATTAGAAATTTTTTTTAATTGATCAACTTAGAGTCAGTTGCTCTTACTCTTGAAAGAGATATTAACATAATTTAGGGATTTTTACGAATCAAGATACTAAGTGAATAAATTGTTTAATTCAGATTGATAATGACAAAGGAAATCTAGGTGGATTCTTTCCTGAGTATTGTCTCGCTTCTTGGTTGTTAATAGTTTATTTTCCCGATTTGTTCTTTGTCGTGTTATTTAGTTAATTAATTTAGTTAATTTTATTTTTAATCAACTACTCTAATTTGTCGGTTAAATAATAGAAAGACGGTAATTACTAGTACTTTTAGTCTTCGTGAGAATGATATCTGTGCTCATCGTAGCTAAACTATTAATTGATAGGTGCACTTGCCTTTGTCGAGTTTTTAATTGGTTTAACACTGCATCGTATATATAATTATTTATACTTTCTTATGTATTATATAGTTTTTTAGATTCTAAAATTAGGTTAAAAGTGTTATGAGTGTTGTGTTTTTTCATATATTTAATTTTAACTTTTTTTAGCACACCTTAAAATTTACTTGTGGAGTTTAAAAAATTTAGACAGCGTATGAAATAATTTTCTTTTTTAATATGTCATATAAGACTTATGTCATGACGATTGAGTCTTAATTTGATTGACATGAACATTGTTGCCAATGTAAAAGAACGTGGGTTCGAGTACGTTAAAATGCATCATCCTCCTATTTATGGGTTAGGAAAATGCTATGAGTACTTCTAAGTATTGTGTTAAAAGGAGCCGATGAAAATAAGTACTATAAATAATATTTGCTTTGTTTATATATTTTCAGTTTTAGTTGTTGAGGTGTCACAAAGCACTAAAATATAAGATGTGAAGCCTGGATCTATGAAACAGGTGATGTCCAACTTCACGCTCTAAATCGTTCGTTGACATTAAAATAAAATTATAATATGGCGGGCCCAAATGATATCATATTTATTTATTTAAGTTGAAATGTTTCTAAGATAGAAAAATGATATTTAGAAATAATTGGATAAAATATTATATTTTTTAAAAAATAGAACAAAAAAAATGTTATGGTATTAGTTTAAGCCGGACACTATATTATTGGTAAAGTTTTTTTTTTAACTTTTTTTTATAGATTAATTATTTTTAACAGATAATATATTATTTAATTATATTAGATTAATATAATCTAATATAATAAAATAACACATATATATATAATACCTTTTTTAATGGATTCTTTATAAGTATTATATATATACATAAAATTTTTTTAAATTTATTTAAATATATTCACATGTAGGATAATTTGAAACAAGTATACTTTTAATTAACATTATAAATTAAAAAAATTAAAAATATCAATTAAAATTTATTATTAAATATTTAATCTAAATATTTATTAAGAATAAAATTTATTATAAAAATTAAATACATGAATATTATATTTTATTTAATAAATGTAAATTCGTAAATAATCATTATATTATTAATAAAGTATTATATAACTTTTCTAGTAATTTCATTTCAAAAAATCTCATTATTATCACTCTATCAGTAAGACTTAGAGAAGGTCTAAGCTCACGAGGCTCTAAACATTGTATGTCATGCAAGAAATCGAAGTGACTTGATATAGCAAGTAGTTATTAGCAACAGAAGCTGTGTAGGTCGACTCATCAACGTGGCAAAACCAACAACCAATGCCCATACACCAAACAGTCGTTCAAGTAGCTAAAACACTGACATGAATATTTAGACATTGTAATGTTCTGAAATTTGAGATCAGATTCGCATTGAATCCACATAAATTTGAATTTTTTAAATATAATATTTTCTCAAAATTTGATGAAATTTAAATCTTATTTGAATTTTTAATTTATTTGGAGACTAAATTAAATTTCTATTTTGTTTTAAGCAAGGTTTTAATTATAAATAGTTTAATCTAATTCAAAGTTTAGGAATGAATTTGAATCTAAATAAATAAAATTTGTTAGATTATTTTAACTTAGAAACTAGTTGAAAGGGCGCCTAATGCTTGGTTGATTTTTTATTGGTTATTTTTAGGGTAAACCACCTAAACTTTTAGGGGATTTTATTTTGGTCACAATTTTTTTTATAATTTTGTCACTTAACTTTAAGACATTTTTGTTTTAGTCACTTAAGTGTTAAATCTTTAATGGCAACTAATTGCATATGTCAAAGCATGTCTACATCATGTTAACACGTTCATTTTGGTTACTCGACTTTTAGGTCGCTTTCATTTTAGTTATAAAAAATATAATTTAAGTTTTGATCTTGGTAAAAAAATAAAGATTAAAGTGAAAAAGGGTAGAAACTAAAATAATGCATTAAAAATTTGTCAAATTGTACTTGTTTATCTCATCGTTGAAAATTCTAATTTTTTTTCAATATTGAAAATTTTAATTTTAAAACATTAAAATCAATTAAATAAATTATTTAAAATATTCATCCCTTGATAAAATGTTGACCGATTTGTTACCATAATATTGAAATTAATTGATTTAATCTCCTTCTAAAATTTGAAATTTTATTTTATATTTTCATTTTAAAAGCAAATCAAATAAACCCATCTTTAATAATTGTCTACAAAATTTAAATTTCTTTTGATTATATAATCTTTGAATATTTCATCTAAGCTAAAATCAAAGAAAAAAGATGCTTGCAATTGTTCTTTGTTAGGGTAAAGAAGTGATGGAAATAATTATAGGTTTTGTTTGGCATGTTAGATAAAATTAATTAAATTAATTAATTGCAATTATTTTCTTTGCTTTTAGCTTAACATAATAACAATGAAGATCTAAATTAGATAATAATAAAAAATTTGAGTTCCCTAAACAACTATTAAAAATAAGTTATTTGATTTGATTTTAATTTGAAAATATAAATAAAATTTTAAAATTGAGAAGGAGATTAAATTAATTAATTTAAATATTATAGTAACAAATCGGCTTTCGCTGTCAAGCGATAAAAAAAATTCAACAATTGATTTTATAGATTTTGATGTTTTGAAATTTAAAGTTTGAATATTTAGAAAAATTATAACTTTTGACATGGGGTAAACAAATACAATCTGGCAATTTTAATGCATTATTTTAGTTTTTATCGCATTTTTCTTTAATCTTTAATGTTTTTTTTACCACGATCAATACTTAAAGGATTTTTTTTGGTGATCAAAGTGAGAGTGAAAACATGATTTGATCAGAGATTTAATGCTTGGGTGACTAAAATGAAAACACCCTAAAAGTTGTGTGACCAACTGAGTATTTCACCCTATTTTAAATATGAGTTCGTACAGTCTTTTCGGCTTTGCCCTTAGGGTTGGACAGTTGAATTGTGCTAAAAAACTAATTGAATCAACAATTGCATTGGATGAATTGATTTTTTATTTTAATATTTTTTAATAAATCATTCAATTAAATTGATAATATAATAGATTCAACTATCAATTTAGTTATGAAAACCTTGATTTTATTTGGTGATAGATGATAAATGATAAAAGGACAAACAAATTTGCCTTTTATTGGAAATTGGACGAAATACAAAAAAAAGACTATTTCGAAAGTTCCATAATTTTATTTCTAAACGTAAGAACAAGATGATTTCGTGAATATTCTGCCCAAAATTCAAAAATGAAGAAAAACATGGGTCAAAATGAAGAAAAAGAAACAGACAAAGGTCAGGCAAAGAACATGATGAAAGAAGCTATTTTGGATTTTTTTACACCTACACCCATACAGTTGAAATTTATAACCGTAATTTTCACGCAGAGTGCGGCTCACGTGAGCCAGCTGCCATGCCCAAGCTCTCATTGCCATTGGGCATTGGGCAACTTTTCAAATCTTGTTTCATTTTTCTTTTTTGACTCCTCTAAAACCCAACGGCTGTGAGCCGCTGAATGTTCAAAAGGCTGAAATTTCCGATTCCCCTTCTCATTCAGGCAAGTGAAGGCTACCGTCTCCAACACTTAGTCCTTAAGCTTCTGCCCTATATAAACAAGTGAAATCAGATCCAATTACTGCGCGTGGACATTCACATTTCTAAATCCTAAATTAAATACAGCGGCTAATACAGTAATACTAGACTCAAGACAAATTTTTGGGACCCCCCCCCAAATTAAACACTATATTTTTAATAACTACAAAATAAATAAAAATATATAGTAAAATGCATTTATTTACTTTCGATAAAATATTTTTCCCTAATGTAATTAAAAAAATATTAATTTATATTAAATCACTCATGAAGGATTAAATCTACAATTTATCTTTTTCTTTGGGTGACAAAACAACGGCTACCATCTCCGCTTTTCTTTTGCCCCAAGGAAAATTAAACCCCTCTCATCACGTGACACGTCACGCTTCACCTAAATTATTTCTTCATCTCCACCCTTTAAATAACCTCACATTGCTCTTTTCTCTCTGCGCTAAATCTCACTATTAAACCTTCTGCTTAGCTTAAAAAATCTTGAATCCGTACTCTCCTACTTCCCTCGTTATCGTCAATGGGTAATTTACTTAATTTCTTATCTTTTTTTTTTGGGTTGCAATTATTTGGTTTTGTTAATATTTTTTTATTAAATTGAGTTTTCCTAATCGTTCGTTGACTTGATTTAAGCAGCTTCGGACAAGAAGATTAAGATCGGGATTAACGGTAATTATCAGATCTAATAAATTTACTTTGTTAGGGGAAAAATAAGTTAAATCAATGATTAAAATGTTGAGTAGATGCTAAGCATGGGAAAAATTAAAAATGGTGCAGGATTTGGAAGAATCGGACGTTTGGTTGCCAGAGTTGCTCTTCAGAGGAACGATGTTGAACTCGTCGCCGTTAACGATCCCTTCATTTCCACCGATTATATGGTATTAACATTTTCAAAAAGCTTTGTTTGCCTCTACTTTTATTATTATTATTATTATTATTTTTTGTATTAATTATATTGGCGGGGAAAACGCAGACATACATGTTCAAATACGACAGCGTTCACGGTCAATGGAAGCACCATGATCTTAAGGTCAAAGACTCTAAAACCCTCCTCTTCGGCGAAAAACCCGTCACTGTTTTCGGAATCAGGTAAATGATAGCCATGGAATCTCATTTCAAAGCTATGTTTATCAGTTTATCCCCCATTTTTTTTAATTGTATTGTTTTATGGTTTTAGGAACCCTGAGGAGATTCCATGGGCTGAAGCCGGGGCTGAGTTCGTTGTTGAGTCAACTGGAGTGTTCACTGACAAAGACAAGGCTGCTGCTCACTTGAAGGTTTCTGTTCTTTATATATATTTGCTTGAGTCAACTGGAGTCTTCACTGAAATTGAATGGAATTGATTGTTCGTTTTACAGGGTGGTGCTAAGAAAGTTGTGATATCTGCCCCTAGCAAAGATGCACCCATGTTTGTAATGGGTGTAAACGAGAAAGACTACAAGCCAGAGCTTGACATTGTTTCCAATGCTAGCTGCACTACCAATTGTCTTGCTCCCCTTGCTAAGGTTATCCATGACCGATTTGGAATCGTTGAGGGTCTCATGACTACCGTTCATGCCATTACTGGTAATAAAGCTCCTTACCTTTTATTTTACTAATATCAAAATGGGTTAATGCTCGTATTTAAATAAACAAGTTATTTTGGTCTACAGCAACACAAAAGACCGTCGATGGACCATCAATGAAGGACTGGAGAGGTGGTAGAGCCGCTTCCTTCAACATCATTCCTAGCAGCACTGGTGCTGCCAAGGTATATTTTGAATCTGATTTTGATCAGTTCCTTCTTATTTTGTTATGCTAGTTCTTATATATGTACCCGATGGTATTGAGAATACGTAGGCTGTTGGAAAGGTTCTTCCTGCCCTCAATGGCAAACTGACTGGAATGTCATTCCGAGTTCCTACCATCGATGTATCAGTCGTGGATCTCACCGTTAGGCTTGAGAAATCTGCATCTTATGATGAGATCAAAGCTGCTATCAAGTAAGTTTTATCATAATAACACCATCCCATTGCCTTCCTGCTATATTATTATTAAATATCTCATCCATGATCTCTAATGATTTCAGGGAAGAGTCTGAGGGCAAGCTTAAGGGCATTTTGGGTTACGTTGAGGAAGATCTTGTGTCCACTGACTTCGTTGGTGACAGCAGGCAAGTTGAAAACAATGATTTTTATTGTTTGTCAATGAGTTCTAGTGTTGTTGCACTTATTTATAACAATTCCCTGAAATGGAACACAGGTCGAGCATATTTGATGCCAAGGCAGGTATTGCTCTAAACAAGAACTTTGTGAAGCTTGTTTCCTGGTACGACAACGAATGGGGTTACAGGTAAAGAATGCTTTCCACTTTATTTCCTTTTTTGAAGTCTATGCCCTTTTTGAAATCCTGGTTATTAGACAAAGCTTGTCTTGTTTTTGCAGTTCTCGTGTGATTGATTTGATCGTTCACATGGCATCCACCAAAGCATGTTGAAGTTTCTTCAGGGCCAGTGAAGAAGTTGTGTTTCTGATCTAAAGAATATGAGGTGTTTGAGAGAAGCTTCTTGTTATATGGAATAAAAAACCCAATGATTTTACCCCTTCTTGCATGTTTACATTTCTGGTTTTGAAGGTGTAGTGAACAAGTTTACCAGTTTGATGTTATGAAGTAAAATGGTGTTTATACATCAATCAAATTAGTGCTGTCGTTTTTTTCCCCTTTTAATTGGTGCTATTTGCTTTCAAGTTTACCTAATTGAATGAGAAGGAATATCGGTTTTCGAATGATTTGGGGCAACCCATTTGGTTTTCTCAATTTCATTTCAGTATCGCAGAAACTATGAATTAGATATGAATGTTCATTATAATTGTGAATTTATGAAGTTTTTTCCTTTACGGAAAAGTAATTGTGAATTTTAATGATTTAAAACGAATAATATTTTGCAAACAGGTTAGGCGAGAACAATGAGCTTTCCTTAAATTATCAAGGCCCAATTTTGTAGTTGGGTCATAATGTACACTAATAATTGGATGGCTAAGATTTATCAATACTTTGTTTTATTATAATTATTATCGAGATACTATCATATGCAATTACCAAAACAGAGAATGCATATGAATAGAAAACTTGCATGCTTTGCTTAGTTGGGGCTGATGGCAGCGTTACGGCAAGCCCATGTAACTGCTTCATCCTTTCTTTCTCTCGACAGAGTTGGTGATAGGCCCAAAACACACATCTACCACTCGATAGTACATCTCCCAGTGTCCACCCTAAGTGATGGATTTCCAACATCCTCCTAAACCTTTTTTTTAATCAGGTACACTATGTTGCATTTTAGTTTCTTACTTTATTTTTACTTGTATAGCTGCAAATTTAACATTTAAGATTTTTCCTATATATATATATAAACCATTAAGATTCAAATCGGCAAAACCCAAATCTCAATTTTAATTATTGAATATAATTGCTAAAAGAATACCTTTTTATTTTTTACGAACCCAGACTTTTGAAAATGATTTTAGATTTTATATATAATTTTTGGAATCCGAGCAATGTCTTAGCCTTATATTACATGTTACTCGACAAGATTTGTCTCTTTCAATTGTTGATTGCATTTTCTGTGCGCGTGATGTTTTTCATGACTTTGCCGCTCATCTTGAGAAAACAACAATATGGATGGAAGATGTTTGATAGAATGCCTAAACCAATATGGAATTCTTTAATTTCATTTATGCATTGTATTTTTTCTGTCATCAAATTTGTTCACATGTTTGCCGCATCATGGCTGCCTGCATATATGGGTTAACAGAGTAGTTAGCTATGCCAGCATTTCTCACCCAAATTCGGCTTGAAACTAAATAAGTAAATAACAAGTGGTTATTGTACTGAATAAAAGAATAAGGGCTTACGTGGGGAGTTTTCTATAGTTCGAGGTCATATTTTATTATTTTGCTGTTATGGATTATCGATGAACTAAGTAGAAAGGCTAATGCTTTTATTCATTTGGATATGCAGTTGTAAGGACCAAACTGAATTTTATTTTGAGGGCACTTCTCCATGATGCACCCTTTACAGAACTGCCTTAGAAGTACTTGGTTCCTTGTCAAACCATCAATATTATGTTCCCTTTTCCATGCTTCCCATGAAAGTTCCAGTCTTGCTCTGCCAGTGGAAGCTTCTCACTACACTGGATCAGGTTCCGGAGTCGTAGGACGGTGTGACGTTGACATTCTCGTAAGTAAAGTTCATGCTGGGACCAGTGAGGATGAAGTCTTTCAGTGTCTCGTGAATGATGGAGAATGTAACTCCATACAGCTTTCCCATGATCTTATTGATAAGTTGCTGCACCGGTTCAAGGATGACTGGAAATCTGCATTGGGTGCTTTTAAATGGGCAGCATCTCGCCCAGACTATAAGCACTCTCATCAGGCATATGATACGATGGTTGATATCCTTGGTAAAATGAAACAAATGGATCGAATGAAGGACTTCTTGGAGGAAATGCGTCAAGGTCACCTTGTTACGCTTAACACGATAGCCAAGGTTATGAGAAGGTTAGCTGGTGCAGGGAAATGGGAAAATGCTGTGAGGGTATTTGATGAATTGGAAACTTTCGGATTGAAGAAGAATACAGAGTCGATGAACTTGCTTCTTGACACCCTTTGCAAAGAGAGAAATGTGGAAGAGGCCCGTGAAATTTTCTTGCTGCTTAAGTCACACATCGCACCTGATGCTTACACATTTAATATTTTCATTCATGGTTGGTGCAAAATCAATCGAGTTGAAGAGGCACAATGGACAATTCAAGAGATGAAAGGACATGGTTGTCACCCTTCAGTCATTAGCTACTCAACTATCATCCAGTTCTATTGCTGTCGATACAACTTTCAAAAAGTTTATGAACTCCTTGATGAAATGGTTGTCCAAGGTTGTCCTCCCAATGTTGTTACTTTTACCACTGTCATGTGCTCACTATCAAAGGCAGAGAGGTTTGAGGAAGTTTTGCAAATTGCTTCAAGAATGAAAGCTACCGGCTGTAAACCTGATACGCTTTTTTACAACTGCTTGATCCATGCGCTGGGGCGAGCAGGCCAAGTTGAAGATGCTATTAAGGTTTTTGAGGTAGAGATGCCGAAGACAGGTGTTTCCCCCAATACATCGACGTATAATTGCATGATTGCCATGCTTTGTCATCATGCTCAACAACAGAAGGCCCTATCTCTTCTTCAGGACATGGGGAATTTGAAAATTTGCAAGCCTGAAGTTCAGACATATTACCCCTTGCTTAAGTCATGCTTTAAAACTGGGAAGATAGATACCCTGTTGAGCAAACTATTGAATGATATGGTTAATAAGCATCATCTAAGTCTTGATAGTTCTGCCTACTCACTATTGATTCATGGTCTTTGTAGAGCAAATAGAAGTGAGTGGGCTTACAACTTGTTTGAAGAGATGATTAGAAAAGATATAACACCAAACTATCGGACATGTCGTTTACTTTTAGATGAAGTCAAAGCAAAGAATATGTACGATGCAGCTGAGAAAATTGAAGGTTCCATGAAGAAATTATGAACTTCTCCAAGTGAGCATTTATCTATTTCTCCTTAAATTCTCTGCTTTTACCAGCATCCAAACATAGACTTACAACTGTCAGTATTTGACTGATGCCTTTGTGGTTTTTGTCTGACATATTATGTTATATTTAACAGAATAAACCTGAAAAGCAAAAGAATCAAAACAAAAAGAAAAAAAATATCAGCTTGAACTAGATGTACCACACTTATACATCTATTCTGAGATGGTGTTTATATGTATTTCTGAATGGTTGCACATGTGCATACGTGGCTAGATTTGTTTGTGGCTTACTTAATAATTGTTGTTAGAGTTTTGGTTCTGGATTAGTCGGTATGCAGCTGCCTTTACCTAAGGCTGATATAGATAGTCTAGAGAAGTAGCTTTCCATATCTCGTCTTACCACAGTAATGACAGGGTCAATTGGGCACTTTGGAGTCCTAGTATTGGTTACTGCGTTGTTGTGAGCCCAATGAATTAAAAGTGATCTTTTAATCTTTTTTCTTTTTCTTTTTCCTTTTTCAGTTGATACCCAAGTGTTTGCGACTTTGTGTCTCCTAAAGCTACAATTTGAAAAACTTTTTAACACAACTCTTTGCTTGAATTATTTAGCTCATAGTTCAGATTGGATACTTATAAACTGTGTCATTTTCCTTGTATGTGCTTAAGAGCTATGACTTCATTTGAAATAGATATCTCTCCACAATTTTACTTTGTAATCTCAAAACAATCGAAGAGTCTGCTTATGTATGAATAATCAATGAATAGTAAGATTGTTGCATTAGATTGCAGACTCTTATGAACCATTGAGAACTCTGTATACCTTGTATTAGGTCTGCTAAATCCACATTACCATATTGTATCCTATAAGCTTCCCATCATTGTTCTCGATTGCTGTCTTCAGCAATCTTGGCAGCAAAATCTATGACTGATATAACCATCAACTTGGATATTGAAGGGAATCATTTTTTGTGAATCGTGATTTGTATGAACTTTTAGATCTCATAGTTTAGTTTGACTATGTGGGAAACAATGGGGAGGCACATCACGTGATCTTTGTCATTAAGTACCAATAAAGTAAGCCTTTTACTGAAAATCGCAACCTCGTGATCCAATGCAATTACTACAAAAAGTATAATAAAATAAAGAGCACTACTCTTGGCCCTGCAGGATGCAAGCAATCATATCTGGGATCCGATCCGAGCCTCGATGGAAATCATCTCTTAAGAGAAGTGAGTAAACCAGTCGAGTCGAGTTAAGTTTCGGATTTCCGGCGGTAGACTTGATACTACATCATGCTGAATAGTGATTTAAGGTGAACAGGTCCTTTCACCTTTCACGGTGTTTTAATGCTTGAAATTGTTACATTTTAGGCTTCAGTTCTCATTACCAATGATTTTTACAACCCATAATTTGTATTGTATCTCAGTCTTCTTCAATGTCAATCTTGTAAAATATAAATTTAATATAGGTGATTAAATGTATCTTAAAAACAAGCATGATACATGAATCATTAATCATGTTCCAATGTGTTACGTCATGTTTGTTATGTTTTTTTTTCGGATTTACTAACATATCGTGTGCGTTGTCCAAATTTGTGCGATTCAGTTTTAACATTAATAGTGGAAATCGAAATTAAAGAAAGAAGAAAACGAAGAAACGTTAAAATTGCAGAACGCAAGATTTATGGTTGGTCATAAAAAGCTAAAATAGGGGCTCATTTCTGTACTTTTACAATGAAATTATCGGAAAAAAAAAGAGAGACTAACAGCGACGTTCATATTAGGGTAATTAGCCAAGAGATGGGTACAACAGCACGTCCAAGGTGGAGCTATTAAGGGTAAAAGCCAACGATAATATTAGCCAAAAATCCCGCGTTCTTTGAAGTTAACGACACTTCGGTCTGAAATGAGTGTAGGTTACAGAAATCTATGTGATTTAAGTAAAATTATTAGGTATAATTTTAGCACATTTTCTTGGATTGATTTATTTAACAATGAAGATATTCTCTTTAAATTTAATTATAACTTATATAAGCAGCATAGTTTTTAATGGGTAATTGTTTAATATATAATTTAATGGGTAAGTGTTTCATTTATTTATATATTTAATTTTTCATTAAACTCTATAAAACTAATGTCACATCTCGACCTGAGTTGAACTTAGGTAAAAAGATAGAAATAATCGAGTTGTTATTTGGGCAGTTGATGGTCACTAAATTAACTATAAATACGATAAAGGCAAGTGCACCTATCAAACAATAGTATAGCTATGGTGAGTAGGGAATATCGTATCTACAAGGACTAAAAGTACTAGTAATTATTGTTTTTCTATTATTTAGTCGACAATTTGGAGTAATTATGTTTTAATCTAAATTTACTAAACTAATCTAAATAAGAACGCAACAGAGAATGAATCAAGGAAATAATTGAATATTAACCAATGAGATAGACAATACCCCAAAAAGAATCCACCTAGACTTCACCTATTATTATGAATCTGAATTAAACGATTTATTCACTTGTGCCTTGAACCGTAGAAATCTCTAAATTATGTTAATATCTCTTTCGAGAGTAAGAACAACTGACTCTAGGTTGATTAATTGAAATCTCTAAGTAAAACCCCTATTGTTGCATTAACTAGACTTGTGGATTCCCCTATTAGATTTGACTCTAATCCGGTAGATATATGTCATCCTATTTCTAGGATCGCATGCAACTCCACTCAATTATGATAGATCTACTCTTAAACAGGGACTTTTGCTCTACTGAAATAAGCACATTAAACATGAATTAATATCTCAAAAACATTAAAACAAGAAATAAGCATACATAATTGAGAACAAGAATCAAGTATTTATCATGTAAATCAGAAATTAAATAAAAGGATTCATCATAGGTTTTGTCCTCCCTAGGTATCTAGGGAATTAGTTCATAATCCTGAATGAAAACATTTCAAAGTCAGAATAACCACAAGACATAAAAAAAACTCAATAAAACTTTGAAAGAAATTAAAAGGAGAGATGTAGATCCACTTTCGAGTTGATTCCGATGGTGTTCTTCGAGTGTTTTCTTCGATCTTCTCTAATTGCCCATTTATCTCTTATTCTAATGGGTATTTATAGACTTTAGAATACTCAGAAACCCTAAAAATTGAATTTTTTTTGTGTATTTGGGAAGTAAGGTGCGAAATCGACACAGGCTAGCACATGGGCGTGTGGCTAGCCGTGTGGCTCACACGGGTGTGTGTCTAGTCCGTATGGCTCACACGGGCGTATGTCCAGCCCATGTGGCTCACACGGGCGTGTGGCCAACCCGTGTGGAAATGCCCAGCCCGTGTGGAAATGCCCAGCCCGTGTGGATCCTGAAAATAGCTCTTTTTGTTCGGTTTTGGCTAATTTTTTTCGCTTATTTCACTTCCAAATGCTCTCTTAAGTATAGAAACATTGATTTAAATGATTAGGAGCATCAAATTTACTAATTTGCATAATTAATCATCCAAAAACGCATTAAAAATAGGATTAAAATATGTTACTTTTATAGGTTATCAGCAGTAGATAAGTTTATATATTTGTATGTTTGCTTTTATTCAATTTTTTTTAAAAAATTATCTAAATATGTACAAAATGCAAACATTAACAAATAAATAATATAAAATAATATAAAATATAGTTACTAAATTGTCACATTGATTATATATTCATTTCATTTTTCAGATTCTTGCTCGACAACATAAAGTCACAAAAGTATAAAAATAAAAAAAATTGATATAATCACCATTTGTCAAGTAAAGTAATAAGAAATTCAATGTCCCTCGAGTAAGATTTTAAGTTTAAGCCTTGTAGATGGAGAAAACAGGATTGAGAAAGTTTTGCCTCCCATTTAAAAGTTCGACCCAACTTTACTCGAGATTTATTTGGAGTCCAACATGGCTACAAAATACTAAAAGATGGTGATTTTTGATGATTCAACCAATGGGTGGAGAGGCGTAAGAAGGTTAAGACAATCAAGACGTGGATGCCCAAAAAGGGTTGGTAAAGAGAGGGGAGAGTAGAATGTGCTAAAGGAATGAATGTTTTGGCCTTTTTTCTGTGTTAAGCCCTTCAAAAGATTGTTTCTGATAGTTCCCCAAGAGCCACATGTCATCCATGTATTAGTTTCAGACTCATTGGAATGTAGTCGATCTATTGATGTTTTGTCCTTGTAGTATGGGCTCTCATGTCTAGGGAACAAATATGTATGAATGGAAAATATTTTGTCCGTGTTAGGCATGCGGTCCTATTGATTTAGGCTTGTGAGGTCTTGTACTCACAAAGTGTATTCTTAGTCAAAGGTGTTGACTTGCGGGGTCGTGGGCTCACGAGGAGGGCTTGTGAGATGTAGGTATAATAATTCCCCTTAGTTGAAGGGAAGGTTATATAGTGACCTTCCCTGAGATATTAAACTTCTACGAGTTGTTACCTAAGATCGTAAGGATTTATTTGGACGTAGTGAGGTAACTTGTAATGATGTGAAGTAGCTACTGGTATGAGGTGTATCTTTCACGAGAAGTGTGGATATCTAGACTTAGATAAAATTGGAGAATATTTTAGAAGCTTTAAAGTTCACAAATATTTGAAAAATTTGAAATAAATGCCAATTTAAGGAGTGGGAGAAAAGACTATTATTAAGTGGTGGGAAATGTGTCACTTTTATTGGTATGAGGAGTGGCATATTTGGAAGAGCGTTACCACATGCTAAGGCGTTACAAAATGCCCACAAATCTTCCGGAGCATGTTTTTCTCCTTAGCCTTTATTAAAAGAGGTTGTTGGAATTGGGTTTCCATACTTTAATAGCTTTCTTGCTCTTTTTTCCATCTTTATGGTTTTCTTGCACTTTCTTTTCACATGAATGTTTTGAATTTGAAATTTTTTGAAGGTGAAGAGATGGTTTAAGAAAATTTTAGACCATGATATGGAGTTGGAGAGGTTATCAGGATGTAGTGGTTTGCACTTTCAAAACTACAAGTTTGAGTTTATCTGTCCTTGAGGTATATACCGCTTTAATGACCTACCTTACAATCTTGATGGGGGTCCTAGATTTGTTCTTCTATTGTACATCCTTGAGGTAGGATTTCAGCTACCTTTGCATCTTTTTTCTACAAGAACACCTCTTACCTAGCCCAGTCGCCAGACCTGAGTAAAGAGATGCTACGACAAAATTCAACAATCGATAACTACTTTAGTAAACAAAAACTCAATTATTTATAATTGAGATCCTATATAATAAAACATATTAAAAATTTAAACTCTATAAGTACCTAATCATAAAATCCAAGCATATAATATGATAGATTTAAAATTTTTTAAAGTTTTAAAGTTAATAACGAAAACCTGTAGTTGGTATCGATACCTTTTTGAAAATCAATACCAAAATTTAATTATGTTTTCTTTGCAAAATAAGTGTATCGATAATTATTTTATGGTATATTTTATGAAAAAGTATCGATACTCAAATAAAAATCGATACCATTTTGGCATCCTGTTTCTTTGAAAACTGTTCATATGGTCAATTATCGATACTAGATGCCAAAATATCAATACCTAAGTTCAAAAATGGCAAAATCTCATCTTTAAAAAGTTCATTTCATGCCAAATTCACCTATCGCACAAGAGACAATAATATAACATAATCAAACACTTAAAAATTTAACCAATGTGCCCTCATTGACATCACAATTCAATATCAATTAAATTTGCATTCAATTTAAACAAAGTCATACATTTCATCCATTCAAACATCAAGAAGCAACAAAATTTTCATCACAACATGATACCATATAATAACCTAAATACCAATTCAACTTGACCTTTATCAGACATTGCCAAAACAACCAAACTTTCAATACATGAAACAACTTTACATAAACAAGCATTTGCAACCTAAGTACAAAACATGTCCAAACATTCACAAAATAAGCATCCTATATACATGCCACATATAACCACTAACTAGGACTTCAAAATGTACTGATGATAGTTGATGATATGTGTGAGCTCTAATGATCCAATCAACATGATCTAAAAGTTCAAAATCTACAGAAAAAATAATAACAAAAGTATCTGAATTACTTAGTAAGCTTCCACAATTTAACACATTAACATACCAAACTCATTTAATAGCTATTTTCACATAGTAATTTAATCTCAACCTTATTACAACATAATCCAACGATTTCACGTCAGTAACATTTAAACTTACGGATAATCAGAATTCATAATTCATTTATTTCATTGAAATAGTTTCGTATCAATTAACCTTTATTCTTTCGATGGATCTTTGTAAAAGTATTTAATACATAAGTCCAAAAACAGATAATGCTTGCAAGAGCTAATCAGATAAAGATTATATGTGTTAGGTTAACCATCCGGGCAAAACCAATGACAACACAAAAAAACTAGCCTGACCAGGGCTATGTATACATGTAAAACGACAAAGGATTACCAGTTTAGGCTAAATCTAAGTCTCATGTATATCTGAGTCCACAACACATGTAGGAACTCGGTCCAGATCAAAAATTCAGGCAGAAATCTTATGTATGAAACTTTTACTTGATATATTGAAATCATTTCAGAAATTCAGTATAATTAAAACAGACTAATTTCATTTCAGGGGGTTCAAAAATATATGAACATCAATAAAGATATTTAAAAATAAATTATAACCAAAATAACCGTATGAACTTACCTATTAAGTGATTCGACTAATAGGGACTAATTGGCGATTTCCCTTTTTCCTCGTACGTCTTCCACTATTTGACTTTCTTGATTTAAAACATAGTTTAGTTTAGTTTAATTAAATCAATTCAAATCAAATAAGAAATCAATTTATGCATTTGAGTCTTATAGTCACATTTACAAATTTACCCATAAACTTTACCCTTTATACAATTTAGTCCTTAACCCGAAACTATCAAATTGAGTACAATAAAGCTTAAATTAAGCTAGCCAATTTTCATATCTCCCATGATTAGTCCATATAATTTTCTATTTCACAATATTTTCATGATATTTTACAACTTTAACAAAGAAATCCTTAAACATCAAAATCACTAAAAATCACTTTACAAAATAATCTTAATTAGCTATCAAACTTACAAAACTATCATAAATCTTCAAAAATATCACAATTTCAACAATGACGCATTTCAAAAAATTTAATAATTTAATGAATTAACACCCAGGTTAGCTATATTAAGCTATAACGATCACAAAAACATCAAAATGACTAAAAACGTGTATCAAAATTACTTACATGCAAGTTCAAGCATGAACCGAATATCCCAAGCCCTATTTCAATTGTGTTTTCGGTGGTGAAGCATAATGGAGAAGAAGATTTTCTTCTGTTTCTTTTGTTATTTTTCATTTATTTTGCTATTTACTAATTTGCCCTTATTATAACTTAAATAATCAACATAAGAATTGTCCAAAACTATCCACCATTAAAATTTATGGTGTAATTACCACTTAAGTCCATAAATTTATATTACTTTAACCATTTAACACTCTTAGGTAATAGAAACTAACCTTTGCAGCTTTTACAAATTAGTCCTTTTTACTTAATTAACTATCTAAACGTTAAAATTTCTTAACTAAATTCTAATACGACTTTATAGAAACTCTATAAATATTAAATAAAAATAAAACATTGACTTACTAGTTAGTCAAAATTTGTGGTCTCGAAACCACTGTTCCCAACCCCACTGAAAAATGAGATGTTACAACTCTCCCCCCTTAAAAAAATTTTTTGTCCTCGAAAATCTTACCTAAGAATAGAATTGGGTATTGAGATTTCATAGATTCTTTCATTTCCCACGTAGCTTCCTCACTTCCATATCGATGCCACAATACTTTAACCAATGGAGCACGTTTATTCTATAATTCTTTCACTTTCCGAGCTAAAATTTTAACCAGTTCCTCATCATAAGTTAGATCAGGCTGCAGATTAATTTCATCCATAGATAACACATGTGATGGATAGATAACACATGTGATGGATTTAACTGATAGTTACGGAGCATTGAAAGATGGAAAACATTATGAATTTTCTCCAACTCTGGTGGTAAAGCCAACCGGTATGCTACAAGTCCGATTCTCTTCAGAATTTTGTATGATCCAATAAACCTCAAACTAAGCTTTCCTTTTTTTTTGAATCTTAATACTTTCCATCAAGGAAAGGCTTTCAAGAATACTTTATCCCCGACTTGAAATTCGATATCCTTTTATTTCAAATCAGTATATGATTTCTATCGATCAGAGGTAGCCTTTAAACAATCACAGATAACTCAAACTTTTTCTTTAGTTTCTCAAATCTAATCAGTACCAACTATTTTTCTTTCACTCAATTCGAACCAATTTAGAGTTCTACATTTTCTTCCGTATAAAGCTTCGTACGGAGCCATTTTTATACTTGTTTGATAGCTGTTATTATAAGCAAATTCAGTTAACTATAGAAATTTCTTCCAACTACATTCAAACTCAATAACACAACATCTCAGCATATCTTTAAGAATCTGGATTACTTGTTCGAACTGACGTCTGTCTAAGGATGAAATAACGTGCTAAAAGTTAATTTGGTGCCCAGAGCTTTGTGTAATTTATTCCAGAACCTAGAGGTGAAACGTGGATCCCGATAAAAAGTAATCGACAATGGTACATCGTGTAATTGGACAGTCTCAGAAATATACAACCTAGCTAGTCTTTCTAGTGAACAATTTGTTATGACTAGAATAAAGTGTGTTGATTTCATTAATCTATTAACGACAACCAAACAACATCTTTCTTTTTTGGAGTTAGAGGTAATCCCGAAATAAAATCCAATGTGACATGTTCCCATTTCCATTCTGGAATCTTTACAAGTTGTAACAAACCTAACGGAACCTGATGTTGGGCTTTCACCTGCTGGCACACTAAACATTTAGTCACAAAATTAGATATTTCACGATTCATACCTGGCCACCAATACATTTGCTTCAAATCATTATACATTTTCGTATTGCCTGGATGAATAGAATAGGTACTACTGTGAGCTTCACTCAAAGTGTCTTGTTTCAATACTATATCATTTGGAATACACAATCGACCCTTGAAATTAAAATTACTATCATCACCAATACTGAATTCCATAGTCTGACCATTTTCCACCAATTCACACCTTAATTTAAACTTAGGATCATTTTTTTGTAACTCAAAAATTTGTTGAATAAAAGTGGATCTAACATGCAATTCAGCCAGAATCGAACCATCACATGCTAAAGTCAACCAAGTATTCAATGCTCTCAAATTAAATAAAGATTTCTGACTCAAAGCATTAGCAACAAAATTCACTTTACCAGGGTTCCAGTTCATGTGTCAAATAGTTTCTTTCATAAGTTTTCAATTGACAAGAGGCATAAGCTACCACTTTGTCTTCCTGCATGAGTACACAACCCAATCCATTTAACGAGGCATCGTTGTAAGCTATAAACTCTTTCATGGATTTAGGTTGTGCTAACACTAGAGCTTCGATTAACATATTTTTCAACTGCTCAAAACTTTGTTGGCATTTTTTGATCAAGATAAATTGAACATCTTTCTGTAGTAATTTCGTCATTGGCAAAGCAATGATTGAAAATCACTTCACAAAACATCGGTAATAACCTGCAAAACCTAAAAAACTATGTACTTCAGTAATATTTCGCCGTGGTTTCCAATTTATAATTGCTAAAATTTTGTTCGGATCAACACGAATACCATCCACAGATATCACATGCTGCAAAAATCCAACTTTAGATAACCAAAATTCATATTTGCTAAATTTTGCGTAAAACTATTTTTCACGTAGAGTTTGTAACACAACTCTCAAATGCTGATCGTGTTCAACTTTATTCTTCGAATAAATCAAAATGTCATTAATAAACACTTCCATGAATCGATCTAAATATGGCTGAAACACTCTATTCATCAAATCCATGAATGCGGTAAGGGCATTCGTTAAGCCGAACGAAAAAATAAGAAACTCGTAATGGCTGTATTGGGTTTTGAATGCTATTTTTGGAACATTTGGTTCTTTGACATGTAATTGATAGTAGCCTGATCGTAAATCAATCTTTGAAAATACAGTCGTTCCTTTTAGCTGATTGAAGAAATCGTTGATTCGTGGTAACATATATTTATTCTTTATCGCCACTTTGTTCAATTGCTAATAATCAATACACAATCTCAAAGTGCCATCTTTCTTTTTGATAAATAAAATAGGAGCTCCTCAAGGTGATACACTTGGCCTAATGAACCCACGATCTAATAATTCTTGCAGCTAAGACTTTAATTCTTTTAATTATGTCGGTGTCGTTCTGTACGGTGCTATAGATATTGGAGCAGTTCTTGGTACAACATCAATTACAAACTCAACTTCTCTTTTTGGTGGTAATCCCGTTAATTCTTCCGAAAAAAATCCACAAATTCACATATAGTTGGAGCTAGATCTATTTTCGATGCAGGTGCCCGAGTGTCTAGAATATAAGCCAGAAAAGCTTTAGCACCTTTTTGGATAAACTTCTGAGCAGTTTAAGCTGATATCATACTATATGCATAATCAAATCATTTTTTTCCAATACTAACCAAATCTCTACTCGAACATTTTAAAACAATTCATTTTTGTTTGCAACTAACAACATCATCATGAATTATTAACCAATCCATTCCCAAAAAAAGTCGAATTCGTTGAAGGGCAACAACATCAAATTAGCAGGAAATTCATAACCCTGAATTTTTAGTGGATAGTTTTTATAAACTTTATTAACTATCACACTCTAACTTATCAGACTTGAAACTCTAACATTAAACTAGTGGATTCTACTAGTATTTTCTTTTTTTTGAAGCTAATGTTGTGCATATATAAGAATGTGTGGATCTAGGATCAATTAATGCAATAAAAATAACATCAAAAAGAGTGAAAGTACTAGTAGTGACGTTAGATACAGTAGCTTTCACTTTAGCTCGAATCGCATAAGTTCTGGCTGGTGCTCGACCTTTAGATCTAAAAGTTGTATCACATGATTCATTGTGGCTCATTCCAGAGCTCTTGATTTTGTACCCCTTTGAGATACAATTGCAGACTCTGCAACTTGTTTTGAATCAGATTCAGTCTTATTTGGACATTCTCATATTGAATGTTGATGTGACCCACAACGAAAACATGCCTCTGATTTGAATCTACACTCACCCAGATGAATCTTGCCACAGCGTTTGCAGGCAGACGTGTCCGAATTTTGAATGTTAATAACACTTGCTACTGAGGTAGCTTTAGTCTTTGAAGGAAACTGTTTAAATGTACTGTTCTTGTATTCCCAATAGGAGGAACATATTGACTACAATAATCTCTTAGTTTCTTCGAGGGAGGTGTAGAGGAGTTTTTGAATTTGTTCCGCTTGCTCGAGGTTTCCTTCTTAGTTTTGGCTTGTTTATTATCTTTCCAGATTGTCTCTATTTTCTGGGCACGTTCAGATAATACCATAAATTCTTTAATTTCAAGCATTCCCAACATTGCTCAAATGTTCTCATTCAATCCTCTTTCAAACCTAACACATATTTCAGCTTCAGAAGTTAATTGTTGTCGAGCATACTTACTCAGATTCACAAACTTATGCTCGTATTCAACAGTTGACATGCTTCCTTGCTCCATATCCAAGAACTCATGTTTCTTGTCTTCCAGATATAGTTGTCTGACATACTTCTTTCTAAACTCAGTCTAGAAAAATTCCCACATCACTCAATCTTTTGGAACCATAGAATTTAAAGTAACCCACCACTGATAAGCATCTTCTTTCAATAATGAAATAGCACATTTCAAACTATCATAAGGAGAACAACTCAATTCATCAAAAACACGCTAAACATTTTCTAACCAAGATTCAACCTTTGCTAGATCTTTATTATACAACCCACAAAAGTCTTCAGCTCCATATTTACGAATTTTATTAGTAAGAGGTTGATGAACATATACTTGATTTATATTTTGAGGATGAACAGGTGTTGGGGAAGGCACAGGAGAGGGTGGATTTATGAAGCCATCGGATTGTTCCGTACAAATTGTGCAAACTATTCATTCAACATTTGGAAGAAGGCACTACGGTCTCCACTTCCCAGTGTTTGAGATCCAGATACATTCTGGATTACTCCCATATCAAAAGCTGAAGCATAACTTTCAACCCCATCATTATCGACAGGATTATTCCCGTTTGCCATTTGAAAATCTATAAAAGAAAATATTGTTAGAACGAATCATGAGCATCACACAGTTTACAGGTTAATGCGACATGTAATTCTAGACTTAAAAACACATTATGTTATTCCTAGAATCGACTAAACTGTAGCTCTGATACCACTAAATGTAACACCCGTTACCTAACCCGGTAGCTGGAACTGAGTAAAACGATGCTAGGGTAAAATTCAACAATCGATAACTACTTTACTAAACGAAAACTCAATTATTTATAATTCAGATCCTATATAATCAAACATATTAAAAATTTAAAACTCTATAAATACCTAATCGTAAAATCCAAGCATATAATAGGATAGGTTTAATAAATTTTAAAGTTTTAAAGTTAATAACAAAAATTAGTAGTTGGTACCGGTACCTTTCTGAAAATCGATACCAAAATTCAATTATGTTTTCTTTGCAAAATAAGGGTATCGATAATTATTTTATAGTTTCGATATTTGATGAAAAAGTATCGATACTCAAATAAAAATTGATACCATTTTGGCATCCTGTTTGTTTGAAAACTATTCATATGGTCAAGTATCGATACTAGATGCCAAAATATCGACACCTAACTTCAAAAATGGAAAAATCTCATCTTTAAAAAGTTCATTTCATGCCAAATTCACCTATCGCACAAGAGACAATAATATCACCTAATCAAACACTTAAAATTTAACGAATGTGCCCTCATTGACACCACAATTCAATATCAATTAAATTTGCATTCAATTTAAACAAAGTGATACATTTCATCCATTCAAACATCAAGAAGCAACAACAATTTCATCACAACATGATACCATATAATAACCTAAATACCAATTCAACTTGACCTTTATCAGACATTGCCAAAACAACCAAGATTTCATGAATCTATTGGATCGCCGGCACCCCTACGGCGCAGCGGAAAAATTTAATAATCGGCGACCCTAACCACAGATCCATGTGTGAGGAACGAATCGGGGTGACAAGGGTTACGAAATTACCTAATGCTATTTTGAGTAGACAGCAACTTCTCAACAACGTGTAGTCCGATCTACAGTCGAACTAAGCCACAATCTATCGAGACTCTAACCTCTACGTGATCCACCCAGTTGACTACGAACGGAAGAAATCCCCAAAACAGTTTTGAGAGTGAATTTTCTTTGACGGCTGCTAGACCAAAACAAAGAAAAACGGGATACTTATATCCTTATTATTTATTTTTTAGGGTTTTTATTTATGAATTAAAATAAATATAATAATATTTTAAACCAAAAATTATAATTACATTAATTATATATAATTTCGGTAAACCATATATTTATTTGAATTCATATGCTAACCTCATTATGTGTACAACAACCTTGTACATAATGTGTTGGAAATCGAATTAAATTAATTCTATAATTAATTTAATTCAAGTGACACCTAAAAACAATACCAACTATGGTTTATTCCGTTCATTTTAACTATAGGGTGTGACCCTGTAGGTTCTTGTAACGTTAGCAGTAATACTAGAACGATTCCAATGTTACAAACAATGAGTGGCATCTAGCAATGCATCATTGCTACCTAAGTCACAAGAGATCATGATTCGACATAACCTTTTATGATTAACCTTTTATGCAATAATCCTTAAGTCCTTTATCTCTGGATTGGACACAAGTCATGGAATAGTCACACTTGTATAGTCCATTCTATGTTCCCTGATATTTTAAGCAGACTACGATATACAAATAAGTATGACATCTCATATAAACTTATTTGAGCATGGCCATGCATTTCTAGTCTCACTTAATCAAGTGGCCTAAGATATTACTCCCATTATGTAGGAGGGACTTATTCTATATCGACCAACCATATCCCTCTACATCGATTGTGGTATATCCAACACCAGCCTTTATAGAACAACCAGTTACGGTGTACGTTTGACTGTATCAAAATATACTACTCACGATGTTGGGATTATGATGATCTCAAGTCTGAGGATCATATACATATTAATCACTATGAGTAATGTCGTGACAATTACATAATAATCCAAGAAACATACTCATAATGGGTCAGTCCAATATGTTGTTCTCTAACACACATATTCATGCATCGATTCTGATATTCCATATCAATGATAACTCTTTATCATCAATCAACTACATGTTAGTCTTAATGCATTATTGTTGTCCTATCCAAAAATAATACTTGACTAAGGATCTTTTAAGAATAATCATATTATTCTTAGGACATTATTAGAAAACAGTTTATTTATACACACAGAAAAGAAACTGAAATAATAATGGTAACGCCTTATATTAATAAACATGATAAATCAAGTATGTTATTACAACCATCTCATGATTGATCTTTGGGCATACTCTAACAATCTCCCACTAGCACTAAGACCAATCACTTATATATCTAATACCAAGTGACTTAGTGTGACGATCATGCTTCTGCTGTGTCAGAGGCTTGGTCAAGGGATCAGCAATGTTATCATCTGTAGGTACTCTGCATATCTCTACATCCCCTCGATCGATAATCTCTCGAATAAGATGATAGCGCCTAAGTATATGTTTGGATCGCTGGTGAGATCTAGGTTCTTTAGCTTGTGCAATGGCTCCATTGTTATCACATCGGAGTTCTATAGCATCTGATATGCTAGGCACAACCCCTAGTTCAGTAATAAACTTTTTGATCCAAACTGCTTCTTTTGCTGCCTCATTGGCTGCAATATACTCGGCCTCTGTTGTAGAATCGGCTACAGTACTTTGCTTTGAACTCTTCCAGCTCACAGCACCACCATTAAGGCAAAACACAAAACCTGATTGTGATCGAGAATCGTCCTTATCGGTTTGGAAGCTGGCATCAGTGTAACCTTTTACACTTAACTCTTCATCACCTGCATATATTAGAAAAGTATCCTCAGTCCTTCTCAAGTACTTAAGGATATTCTTGACTGTGGTCCAGTGACATTCACCGGGATCTACTTGGTATCTGCTCGTCATACTTAAGGCATATGAGACATCTGGACGGGTACATAACATGGCATACATGATAGATCCAATAGCGGAAGCATATGGTATTTTACTCATGCGTTCTCTCTCTTGTGGAGTTGAAGGACACATTTCCTTCAAGAGTGAAATACCATGTCTCATAGGTAGGAGTCCTCTCTTTGATTCTTCCATACTGAACCTTTTCAGTACTTTATCTATGTATGTACTTTGGCTTAGACCTAATAGTCGTCTTGATCTATCTCTATAGATCTTTACTCCTAAGATGTAAGTGGCTTCGCCCAAGTCCTTCATGGAAAAACAACTTCCTAACCAAGTCTTAATAGACTGCAGGGTAGATATGTCATTTCCTATGATAAGTATGTCATCCACATACAGTACCAAGAATGTAATAGTGCTCCCACTAACTTTCTTGTAAACACATGGCTCATCTTCATTTTTGATAAAACCAAACTCTTTGATTGCATCATTAAAACGAAGATTCCAACTTCGAGAAGCTTGCTTTAATCCATAAATGGATCTTTGTAGCTTACATACCTTTCCAGCATCCTTTGGATTGTCAAAACCTTCAGGTTGTGTCATGTACACATCCTCTTCAAGTTTCCCATTAAGGAAAGCTGTTTTGACATCCATCTGCCAGATTTCATAGTCATGAAATGCTGCTATAGCAAGCAAGATCCTGATGGATTTAAACATAGCTACAGGAGAAAAAGTTTCATCATAGTCAACACCATGAACTTGGCGAAACCCTTTAGCGACTAATCGCCCCTTGTATGTTTGTACATTACCATCCATGTCTGTTTTCTTTTTGAAAACCCATTTGCACTCTATGGGCTTAACCCCTTCGGGTGGGTCAACCAAAGTCCATACTTGGTTTTCATACATGGAATCCATCTCAGATCTCATGGCTTCAAGCCATTTTTTAGAGTCTGGGCTCGTCACTGCTTCTTGATAAGTTCTAGGCTCATCTTGATCTATAAGTAGAACGTCACCATGCGTTGTAATGAGAAATCCATATCTCTTGGGTGCTTGGCGTTCTCTTAAAGATCTACGCGGTGGTTGTGTTTCTACAGCAATTACTTGATCCTCAATCCCTTGTGTAACTTGCTGTTGTTCTATCTCTGGTTCAGTGGTATTTTGCGATTTTTGAACTTTATCAAGTTCAATCTTTTTCCCACTTCCTTTTCTAGAAACAAATTCTCTCTCTAGGAAGACACCAGTCCGAGCAACAAGTATTTTGTTCTCAGAGGGATTAAAGAAATAATATCCTTTGGTTTCTTTTGGATACCCCACAAAAACACATTTTTCAGATTTGGGTTCAAGCTTAGTAGACGTCTGACGTTTAACATAAGCTTCGCAACCCCAAATTTTCATAAAAGAAATACTGGGACGTTTCCCAGTCCACATCTCATATGGTGTCTTTTGAACCGATTTAGATGGAACACGATTTAGTGTGAAAGCAGCTGTCTCAAGTGCATGTCCCCAAAAGGAAGTCGGCAGATCAGCATGACTTATCATGGATCGAACCATGTCTACTAAAGTTCGATTTCTTCTTTCAGAAACTCCATTCCATTGAGGAGTACCAGGAGGAGTAAGTTGTGAGACAATCCCACATTGCTTCAAAAGATCATCAAACTCTAAGCTCATATACTCCCCACCTCGATCAGATCGAAGTGTCTTGATAGTTTTTCCTAGTTGATTTTGTACTTCGTTTTTGAATTCCTTGAACTTTTCAAGGGATTCAGACTTATGGTGCATGAGATAGACATACCCATATCTAGTGAAATCATCAGTGAAAGTAATGAAGTAGTGAAATCCTCCTCTAGCCTATGTATTTATTAGCCCACATACATCAGAATGTATTAAGCCCAATAAATCACTAGCTCGTTCACTTTTACCAGTAAAAGGAGATTTAGTCATTTTTCCTAATAAGCAAGATTCACATACATCAATTTGTTCAAAAACAAATGAATCCAAGAGACCATCTTTATGGAGCTTGGATATGCGTTCCTCACTTATGTGGCCCAAACGACAATGCCATAGATAAGTTTGATTTGTGTCATTTATTTTTGGTCTTTTAGTATTTATGTTGTAGATGGGATTTGTTTGATCTAAAATATAGAGGCCATTAATCAATTGTGCCGAACCATAGTAAACATTATTGAGATAAAAGGAACAACAATTATTCTTAATAATTATCTCAAAACCAATTTTGTCTAAACAAGAAATTGAAATAATGTTTTTAGTCAAACTGGGCACATAATAACAATCCTCTAAACATAAACCAAGTCCACTAGGCAAAGATAAATTATATGTTCCTACAGCTAATGCAGCAACTTTTGCTCCATTTCTAACTCGTAGGTCCACATCTCCTCTAGCCAAATTCTTACTCCTTTGCAGTCCCTGTACATAAGTACAAATGTGAGAACCACAACCAGTATCTAATACCCATGAAGTAGTAGTTGATAAATTAATATCAATAACAGAAATACCTGAAGCAGACGTTCCGCTTATTTTGGCCTTCTTGACTTCCTCAAGATAGATAGGGCGGTTTCGCTTCCAATGTCCAGTCACACCACAATGAAAACAGTTTCCTTCCTTAGCCACCCCTCCTTTAGGTTTCAGTGCAGCCTTAACTTTTCCAGGCTTGGGCCTACCTTTTCCCTTGGGCTTTGTCTAAACTTTGGCCTTTCCCTTGCCCTTATTATTACGGACCATCAGTATAGGCTTGGGTCCAACCTTTTTCATGTTGCCTTCAGCAGTTCGTAACATACTGAGCAACTGTGGCAAAGTCTTATCAATTTCATTCATATTGAAATTGAGGACAAACTGGCCATAGCTATCCGGCAACGATTGTAGAATAACATCAGTGGCCAACTCTTGGCTCAATGGAAACCCAAGCTTATACAGGCTTTCAATATAGCCAATCATCTTAAGGACATGAGGTCTTACTGGGCTTCCTTCAGCCAGCTTACATTGGAATAGGGCCTTAGAGATATCGAACCTCTCTTGCCGTGCTTGCCCCTGATAAAGTTCTTTCAGGTGCTCAATCATTTCATAAGCAACCATGTCCTCATGTTGCTTCTGAAGCTCAGGATTCATAGTGGCAAGCATAAGACATCCAACGTCTACCATGTCATCGAGATGCTTCCTATAAGCATCTTTATCAGCCCTCGAGAAATTAGCGGGTGGTTCGTTAGGAACTGGTTGTTCAATGACATATAATTTTCATTCTTGTTTGAGGACAATCCTCAAGTTACGGAACCAGTCAAGAAAATTTAAGCCATTCAACTTGTCCTTCTCAAGGACCGATCGTAATGATAGTGTATTTGTGTTTGCAGCCATAATATATCTACAACAATGAAATTATGCATGTAAAAATTTATCAAATTTATATCAATCATTAAAAGGACTTAATTAAATGATGTTCCTACTATTTTATTACAAAACTAATACCCTCATAGATTAGTTTCAGAAAGACTTTCTCGAAAAGTATTTCAAGTGGGTTAAGGATCCATATTTCACCTCCTCTTAAGTCAGCTTTGGCTTTACTCTCAAGATTACGGTTATCTAGGTAAGCAACACTTTGCTAATTACATC
Organism: Gossypium hirsutum; assembly: GCF_007990345.1. Classification (NCBI taxonomy): domain Eukaryota; kingdom Viridiplantae; phylum Streptophyta; class Magnoliopsida; order Malvales; family Malvaceae; genus Gossypium; species Gossypium hirsutum. The sequence goes on along the minus strand of NC_053438.1, from coordinate 57,816,784 downwards.
ACATGTAATTCCTAAAATTTGGTAAACAACTCTTGTTCTAATCATCTTATGATTTATCCAAATTACTCGCCTCTAGGTTTCTAATCCTATTAGAATAACCTAGTTAAGTCATTAACCAATTTTAACCAGCAAATATCACTTGTTTATTCTTCGTGTTTAACCAAGATAAATACTAGTACTTCGCTTTAGCAGAACCTACACAGTATTGATCGAGGCCTTAACGAGGGCAAAATTGGAGGGCTATGTTGACTTAATATTTTAATAGAGGGATTTTATTAAGATCATTCCATCTTTCCAATTATGGTTTACTTTAGTCCATTTAGCCATTTAATTGATCTCATCAATTAATGTGGTTCAATATTATCAAATTTTAACATGCTTAAAATTTGGCATACTTTTAACATCCATAGCATCTCATACATGAATAAAGCAATAAATAAATGCGATAGTTATAGCCCATAAACTAAGGTGGCACAACCCAAGCCAATGGGTGAACCAAAAGGAAACCTAAAGGTGTAAGCCGGTTTTCAAGCTATCAGTCCACACTTGTTGGCCCATCTTCCTTCTCGGCTAGCCCACAGCAACTCTTGCAGATTACAATATGTAGAAACTCGTTTTACATATGAGGGAGTAAGATGAGAAGAGAAATACAAGAGAATAGTAGCAATGCAAGACACGCAGGCCGTATTTATAAAATTACAACCTTTTATCAAATGGGCTGTCGGGCTATAACTATGCATTTCAAACACTGTGCATATCAAAAATAGCATAAATAAATAAACACTTATGTTAAGGTGTATTAAAACATATCCTTTCAACTTTTATGGCCCATCAAGTTTTATTTATTAAAAAAAACATACTTTAAGAAGATGGGGGCTGAGACAGTGGAGGGAACGGGCCGAAGGCCCACGAGGGGGAGCCCCCGCGGTATGAATCGCATACCCCATTCAAACCTCACGATTCGATAACTGTTACCGAAAAAATCGTGTTTTCGGGATTTTAATCCCTGAGGTTTCATGCCGGAACAACCCTTGTTCCGCTAACCAGTTAACTCTTACTGGAAACTGTCAACACCACCGTCGCACCATCATAGACCTATTAAAACTTAACAGTAATAACATAAAACCGATTAGGCCATAACTCCATGATTAACAATTAATCCATTGTCAAAAGGAACGATTATCTGGTTACTGTTAAACGATTTAAATAGCCAGAAATTTAATAAAATTGAAGCATGCATCTCATACAATTGCATCACCCAAGTATTTAAACCCGAGTCCGTGTCACACAAGTGGCTCTGATACCACTGTTGGATCGCCGGCACCCCTACAGCGCAGCGGAAAAATTTAATAATCGGCGACCCTAACCACGGATCCATGTGTGAGGAACAAATCGGGGTGAAAAGGGTTACGAAATTACCTAATGCTATTCTGAGTAGACAGCAACTTCTCAACAACGTGTAGTCCGATCTACAGTCGAACTAAGCCGCAATCTATTGAGACTCTGACCTCTACGTGATCCATCCAATTGACTACGAACGGAAGAAATCCCCAAAACAGTTTTGAGAGTGAATTTTCTTTGACGGCTGCTAGACCAAAACAAAGAAAAACGGGATACTTATATCCTTATTATTTATTTTTTAGGGTTTTTATTTATGAATTAAAATAAATATAATAATATTTTAAACCAAAAATTATAATTACATTAATTATATATAATTTCGGTAAACCATATATTTATTTGAATTCATATGCTAACCTCATTATGTGTACAACAATCTTGTACATAATGTGTTGGAAATCGAATTAAATTAGTTCTATAATTAATTTAATTCAAGTGACACCTAAAAACAATACCAACTATGGTTTATTCCGTTCATTTTAACTATAGGGTGTGACCCTGTAGGTTCTTGTAACATTAGCAGTAATACTAGAATGATTCCAATGTTACAAACAATAAGTGGCATCTAGCAATGCATCATTGCTACCTAAGTCACAAGAGATCATGATTCGACATAACCTTTTATGATTAACCTTTTATGCAATAATCCTTAAGTCCTTTATCTCTGGATTGGACACAAGTCATGGAATAGTCACACTTGTATAGTCCATTCTATGTTCCCTGATATTTTAAACAGACTACGATATACAAATAAGTATGACATCTCATATAAACTTATTTGAGCATGGCCATGCATTTCTAGTCTCACTTAATCAAGTGGCCTAAGATATTACTCCCATTATGTAGGAGGGACTTATTCTATATCGACCAACCATATCCCTCTACATCGATTGTGGTATATCCAACACCAGCCTTTATAGAACAACCAGTTACGGTGTACGTTTGACTGTATCAAAATATACTACTCACGATGTTGGGATTATGATGATCTCAAGTCTGAGGATCATATACATATTAATCACTATGAGTAATGTCGTGACAATTACATAATAATCCAAGAAACATACTCATAATGGGCCAGTCCAATATGTTGTTCTCTAACACACATATTCATGCATCGATTCTGATATTCCATATCAATGATAACTCTTTATCATCAATCAACTACATGTTAGTCTTAATGCATTATTGTTGTCCTATCCAAAAATAATACTTGACTAAGGATCTTTTAAGAATAATCACATTATTCTTAGGACATTATTAGAAAACAGTTTATTTATACACACAGAAAAGAAACTGAAATAATAATGGTAACGCCTTATATTAATAAACATGATAAATCAAGTATGTTATTACAACCATCTCATGATTGATCTTTGGGCATACTCTAACAGAAACAACTTTACATAAACAAGCATTTGCAACCTAAGTACAAAACATGTCCAAACATTCACAAAATAAGCATCCTATATACATGCTACATATAACCACCAACTAGGACTTCAAAATGTACTGATGATAGTTGATGATATGTGTGAGCTCTGATGATCCAAAAGTTCAAAATCTACAAAGAAATAATAACAAAAGTAAGTATGTGCATTACTTAGTAAGCTTCCACAATTTAACACATTAACATACCAAAATCATTTAATAGCTATTTGCACATAGTAATTCAACCTCAACCTTATTACAACATAATCCAACGATTTCACGTTTGTAACATTTAAACGTACGGATAATCAGAATTCATAAATAATTTATTTCATTGAAACAATTTTGTATCAATTAACCATTATTCTTCTGATGGATCTTTTTAAAAGCATTTAATACATAAGTCTAAATATAGATAATGCTCACAAAAGCTAATCAGATACAAATTAAATGTGTAAGGTTACCTATCCGGGCAAAACCAATGACAACACAGAAAAACTAGCTTGGCCGAAGCTATGTATACATGTAAAACGATAATGGATTAAAAATCCATGCTAAATCTGATTCTCATGTATACCTGAGTCCGCAACACATGCAGGAGCTCGGTCCAGATTAAAAATTTAGGTAAAAATCTCATGTATGAAACTTTTACTCGATCCATCAAAATCATTTTAGAAATTCAGTATAATTAACATAAACCAATTTCATTTCAGTAGTTTCAAAAATATATAAACATCAATAACAATATTTAACAATAAATTATAACCAAAATAACCATATGAACATACTTGTCAAGTGATTCGACTAACATGGACTAATTGATGATTTCCCCTTTTATTTGTATGTCTTTCACTATTTGAGTTTCATGATCTAAAATACAGTTTAGTTTAATTAAATCAATTCAAATCAAATAAGAAATCAATTTATACATTTGAGTCCTTATAGTCACATTTACAAATTTACCCTTAAACTTTACCCTTTATACAATTTAGTCTTTAACCCAAAACTATAAAATTGAGTACAATTAAGCTTAATTTAAGCTAGTCGATTTTCATATCTCCCATGAACAGTCCATATAATTTTCTATTTCATAATATTTTCATGATATTTTACAAATTTAACCAATAAATCCTTAAACATCAAAATAACTAAAAATCACTTTACAAAATAGTCTTATTTAGCTATCAAACTTACAAAACTATCATAAAACTTCAAAAATCTCAAAATTTCAATAATGGCACATTTCAAAACATTTAATAATTTAATAAATTAACACCCGAGTTAGCTAGATTAAGCTACAAGGATCACAAAAACATCAAAATTACTAAAAACGGGTATCAAAATCACTTACATGCAAGCTCAAGCATGAACTGAGTATCCCAAGCCCTATTTGAATGGTGTTTTTAGTGGTGAAGCATAATGGAGAAGAATATGTTCTTTTTCTTTGTTATTTACTAATTTGCCGTTATTATAACTTAAATAATCAATATAACAATTGTCCAAAACCATCCACCATCAAAACTTATGGTATAATTGCCACTTAAGTCCATAAATTCATATTACTTTAACCATTTAACATATTTAGCTAATAGAAGCTAACCTTTGCAGCTTTTACGAATTAGTCCTTTTTACTTAATTAAATATTTAAATGTTAAAATTTCTCAACCAAATTGTAATACGACTTTATAGAAACTCTATAAATATTAAATAAAAAATAAAACGCTAACTTACTGGTTAGAATTTGTGGTCTCAAAACCACTATTGTTGACCCTACTGAAAAATAGATTGTTACAGTGCTCCAATCATACCACATAGCTTTTAGATAGCTCTCATATTTATCTTGATGGTATTTTATGGTATTCTTTATAGATTGTCATGCTTATACAGAGCCCCTACACTTGTCTGCTTTATAAAACCTTTTCAAACTTATGCTGACAAATTAAAGAGAGGATTGAGGTATGCAACGGATTTTGTATTTCACAAAGGGACATGGTAGAGATGGAATAGTAATTGAACATATATTAAATAACCATACTAGAAATCCTTGCCTACATAAAAATAAGTATATTCTAATTTAATATTGCTTTGCCAATGAGTTCCCTTTTTCTCGTGAGATGACAATTCCTTAACGATGGTACGTATGAACTCAGGCTGCTTCTGGCTAATGAATTCGTAAGGAATAAGTTTCATAGGTTGTGCTTAGGTAGCCCTTTAGAGGTGGAGAATGTGAGCACTTTAAGGAGTGTTTATATGCTTTGCTTGGAGGGAAGAGCTCAATAGATATAAAGATGAAGACTTGGGGAGGTGGTTTAAGGAAGAAGATGAAGAGCTCGCTTACAGTAGCATGTAACCTAATTACCCTAATAGAGATGATATGGTGAGAAGAATATTTATGGTCCAAATGGAGGAGTCGGTAGATTCTTTGTGTTTTATGCCTTTTGCCTCGAATGACAATGGATATATTGAGAGGTTAATGGCATGAGCTCTTTAGTGTCAGTTGATGTCACCAAGAGGGTAAAAAGTGGTGGAGTTCGATGTAATTTCCTTGTCGAAGGTTCTAATGTGCAACTTAATGTTTTTGTTACTGATGATGTAAGATCATATGATGAGGTGTGCAGGGTTGCTAATCTCGTAATGAGATTTCATGGCAAGCTCTTTTCCTAACCATATAATAGGAGTTAGCTTCGATGACGAGGAGGTTCCCCTCAATATGTTTTTTTTAAGTGAGCCATGGGCTACAATGATTAAACAAGGCTAAGCCCTTGAGCTAGGTAAAGGTTATATAAGTAGACTATAAAGGAAATCAAGGAGTTCCAAAAGCCCTAGTTTTGGTTTGTGTTATCTTTATTATTCTTTATTGTCATTTTTTGTTTGTTTACATAGTCTGCATCAAGTGAGAGGACAATTAGTAATGATTCACCACAAATAAAATTTATAACCGATTTAAACCCCAAGCTACAATGAGCCAAAGATTAGCACTAGGTGCATTGGGTGGTGCATGATGATGAAAGAGTTATTCTTCATCATCTACAAAGGTGTAACTACGACTTAGACAAAACAATAGCAAGCTGATGTAGTAACTGGTTCTTAAAGCTTCCCTCATCACACCCATGTTGCTATTGTGGCCTTGAAAGGGATTTATGCGAACTGCACCACTACAACCACTACTTTGAGTGTTTTAACACCCCAAAATTGAGCCTAGGAGTTTTAAAAGTATTTTAGGAATTTTAGCTCTAGAGTACTCAAAAATCTAGTAGCATGATACATCGAAAAAATATTAGACAATGGCTTTTTGACTGTTAAATCAATTTTTGAAAATAATGTTCCAAAGACTTTCAATTTTGAAATAGGGACTGATTTGTAAAAGGGTCAAAATTCTATGTGTTTATGAAGAAAATAAACCAAAATTTAAAATTCACCCTATATCTTGCCTCACCTAGTTTTATTTTCACGTTAACTTATCCCATTATCTGCTCTTGCTGTCCTATGCTCTCTCAACTCGTCCCATACAATTTTCCTTGTCAAACCTAAATTCCTTTGATTCCTATCACTTTCCAAATCATTAAACCTCCATAAAATCCAAGAAAAACACCCCAAATCACCACAGATTTCTTTATTGTTAAGCTTTTGGGTTTTTCGAGTTTTTGATCAAATGCTCAGCTTTTTGTCATCTAAGGTAAAGATTCAACTCCTAAATAGTTTTAAATGTTATTTTGTCTTTAAAACTAAGTTTTTAGCCATTAAATCAAATATTTTGAATAAAAGCCAAAAATCAGCTCAATGGTGGGTTTCAAGATTTTGGGTAAAAATATGGTTTTAAAGTGTTTTTCAATTATTTTCAACATAATTAGAAGGTTTCAAAACTTACTTTGAAGTTTCGTTGAATATTTCTTGAGTTTTAATGAATTTTGTTAAAATTGCCATAAACATGTAAAAAATTTTGATATCATGAATTGAGTAGTTTTGTGTAGTTTAACGGTTGAGAATCTATCGTAGGTGAATAATTAGATCAACAAAATCAGTTTTAGATGAAAAGATTAAGTATATATGAAGATATTTGAAATTTAAGTTTGTTAGTCGAAATTTCTGTTGCATGAGGAATATAGCTTAGACATGCATTTTTTGTTGGTTTAAGTGAGTCTTTGGCTAAATATTGATTTTTTATATTGTGTGGTTATTATGTGTAAAGAGCCAAAACTATTGGAACCTTCTTCGAGTAAGGCAAAAGGTAAGGAAAAGCTAGTTTAAGCTTTTGACTTTTCGGCGAAAGTGTAATCGGTGAGTGTTTGAAATTGCTGCTAGTAGACACGATTCATAATGTTAATTGGGAGATTAGGAATAGCCTAAATCCTTATCCTATGTTTCGAGTGTAAGCTTTCTATTTCCATTGTTTTATTTTTGGTAAATTATGTGAGTTTGAGAATATTTATGGATTGATTATTATAATGCGATATTGTGATATGAGACATGTGTTGTGACTATTGTCAATTGTATTGTGTTGTGGGCATATTAATTATGTCAAACAATAGTGATGATGTTATGTTTGTAATATAAATGTGCAGTGAAAGTGTGCAAAAATCGGTAAGTATGTATGTGTTGATATATGAAATGTAATGCTAATGTAACAGATTATGTATGTGGTAAACTAATTTTAATGCACTCATATGTGGTTGGATACGTGATGGGTCAATGAGAATTATTGTAGCACCTTAAGTGCAATTAAATGTGAATTCGATAAGCATGCATTGTGTACAAGTTTGTGATGTGAATTGATGAATATGAACAGAGATGATGTGCATTAAATTAATAATTAAAATTATGTAATTGTAGATATTTTGGCCTTGTAACCTTATGAGATTGTTGGATATAGTTGACATGCCATAGGATTGTGAGTACTCACCTATATGTGTTTTGGGATTTGGGCGTTGAGGCCCTGGGACATGTTGGGGAGATAAAGGAATGTGAGCTAAGCTCCATTCAACAAGACAAGTTTGGTGTGTTAGAGAGTTTTAGCTTTATGTTTCACTTTTGGGATATGTTCGACTCTATGAGTCTTTTGGTGTGTTAGAGATCCGTGTATCCAATGTGTGGTTATAGACCTTACTTTTATGTTTCATAGCCTCAAGTCTCAAATTATCTTTAAAATGTATATATGTGTAATGTGATGTATGCCTAAATGAGTATGTGGTTGCTATGAAAATTATCATTTAAATTTGATCTTATTTGGTTGTATACTACGATGTGAGATGGATGCTTAAACATTTGAATAATATGCTAAATGAGTTCATTTAAGTTTCATGAAAATGTTAGTATGTTCTCATAGTAAATTTCGTATGTAATTGTGATTTGGGTCGTTTCCATTTAACTTGTGAATGCATGTGAATATGTAAACTAGACTTGTGGGTTATTAAAGCATGTATATGTCATTTAGTCTTGATGAATTATTGTTAAACGAATTATATATAAGTGAGTTTAGTGTAATTGCATGTAGGAGTATATGTTAGTTTTATGACTTAATGAAACGTGAATATGTTATTTTGACTTAATTAGAATATGGTTGTGAACGTATTGTAGTATGCTCTTGTTTAACCTTTGGTATTATGTGTACATTGTGGTTATTCTTAGCATTCACTGAGCTTGTTAAGCTCACCCAATCCTTTTTTAAAACCCTTACAGAGTAGTTAAGTGTTGGTGTGAGCGGTGTGGTTCCGAGGGGTGACACAAGCAAGTCCATTTTCGTTATTTCATAGGTGTTCATTGTTTATTTATTTACTTTTTGAGGATAAGGCAATGCGGTAGACTTTTAATGATATTTGTCATGATGTTTTGGAAGTTCCAGAGCTTAATTGCTCTTAGGATTTTGAGAATTGAATCGTATTATGCCGATTATCATTTGGACTTATTTTTTATATTTGGAATTGTTATTATAACCATTTTGATGTTTATTTGATGATAATATGATAGCACGATGAATCAGTACAAGTTGGAATGACTTATATTCTTAAAAATGTGGTATTTTTATGGTCTGAGGCAGAGGTATCAATAATCGGGTTTTAAAAATGATACCTCTGTGTTTTGAACGTGTAGGGAAGTCAGTATAGAGATTTGGTATCGATACCTTTTCTCAAGTATTGGTACTCAAAGTAAATATATCGATACTCTATGTTAGGTACCGATAATTCTCGATAGTATGGTTTTTAAACGAGAAACAAAATACTGTTTTGGTACCAATTTTCCAAGCGGTATCGATATCATCTAAGGAAATTATCGATACCTTTGTTTTAGTACCGATACTTGTGTAACTTAATTTGGAATTTTGCTAAATGGCTCTAATGCATGTTTAATTGATATTATAAGTTTATTTGAAGTATGTTTGACATATTTTGATGATCATTAATATATGATTGACTTATAAATTTGTAAGAACGCTAGTAAAGAGGATGATTGCCTATTAATGTGACATTTTATAATGTGTGTAATGTGTGATAGTGGTGTGACATCCTAATATTTGGGCTTGGCAACCGGGCTAGGTATAATGTGTTACAAGTCTGCTTAATTTTATCAATTTTTCTCTTTTAGAAGCAAATGCAACTGTTGTCTTTAGTATGGCCTCCAAAAGTGCTATTGAAGCTATACACCCTTCTGTAGAAGTTCTTACTATTTGTGTTAGTATGGTGGAGAAAAGAAGTAAGAGTTAGGCTCCATCACCGACTTACCAGTTTAAAGGAATGCTTACTACCATTGGTTTGATGAGTTACCTTTGGGGCAACAATCATTTTTTAGAAAGGAAAGCATGGGTAATTTGTGATCATGCTACACATTTGATTTGTAGGATGTTAGTTATACTAATAATGCCAGTGAACTTGTTGGGTCTTTGACGATTCATGTAGACAAGTTGGGATTATGGTGGTTAAAGTACACAACCGACTACAGTGTGACCTCAACATAATGAATGAGCCTATGAAGGAGAAAGAAGCTTTAGATTCAAAAAATTCTTTTAAATCTTTAGAAATTATGAAGTAGATTAATGATGCAAGAGAAATCTTCGAGCAAGAGAATAAGGAATTGGAACAACAAAAGTTATAAGAGGCGACTAGATGAGATGAAGGAAAAGCATGCTACCAATATCGTAGTTGTTAAAGAGAAATATTAGAAATTTCTTATGAATGAAGTTAAAACAATTGCAGAGCTATAAAGGGAAATCACAGTTCTAAAGGACAAACTCTTTGCTGAGGTGCAAATTGTGAGGCCTTATGTTACAAATTTTACTTTCCAGGCCATCTAGATGGAATATGACCCACTAGATATGCATGACTAGGATTTTTTCATGTAATTGTGTCGAGGTGAAATTTAATGTTTTGTTTCCCTTTGGAAAAGAGTTAGAGAATTACAAGGATAGAATAAGGTATAATGTATTGTTGCCTCCCGTAACTTTGCAAGTTGAGGATGCTAAGGTTCTGAACAGGATGAGGTTGAGGAGAAAATTTTTTCTTGTTGGTGATAAATAGATTGAGCTCACTTTTGATCCTTAAGCTAGTGCTTCTATTGACATAATAGACGTAGAGTAGAAATTTAGGACATTTGTTCTCTTTGTACTCTAAAAGGAAATCATTGCTTACTATAGTGTGTAAGGAATTTTAATGGAAATTTTGTGTTGCTAATTTCCATTTGAGCTTGATAGTTTTTCTTAAGTAGTCTTTGTGTAACTTTGTTTTACTTGTTAGCCTTTTACACACATTAATGACTTATTAAATATTTAGCTTAGATAACATAAATAAGTAATGTTTAAGAAAGTATATTGTGCAAACAAGTGTTCAATGGGGTAAAAGAACTTCTAAAAAAGTTAGGTGCTTGAGAAGTTATGGAATTTTAAGAATTAATCATCTTAGGAAGTTCAAAAGCTTTCAAAAGTTGAGTGCCTGAGAAGGCATTGTACTTTAAGAAGTAAGTGAACTGAGAAGGTTGAAAGCTTTGAAATGCTAAGTGCCTAAGAAGTCGAGTAGTTTAAGAAGTGCACGGCCTAATAAGGTCAAAAGCTTTGAAAAGTTGATGGCTTGAGAAGGCAAGGTACTTTGAGAAGTATGTGACTTAAAAAGATCAAAACCTTCGAAAAGCTAAGTGCTTGAGAAGGTAGGGTACTTTAAAAAGTACATTGTAACACCCCTCACCCGACTCGATCACTTAGTCCGAGCTACGGGATGCTATAGTGGTTACCGAAGCAACTATAGACAAATTCACAATAGAATCATCATTTCATATCAGTGATACAATCAACAAAAATACATTGAATATTGTGAACATTCTTTTCTGGGTCTTATATGGCCATACAAATGCTTTGATGTCAACCTGAGATCAAATAGGGATCTTTTAGCAACATTATTAAAATTTCAAATTAAATATATCATAAATAAACCATTCAAAACAGTCCAACATGAATTATCACACTCACTTTATGGTATACAATTAAAACTGAGCCTTAATCGAGCTTACAAAAGCTCTCTTGTTGACCCGAGCACGAAATAGGACCAATTTGCAAAGTTTTCAAAGTTTATAAAATAGGTATCGATACCCATAAAATTATAAATACCATTTTTTCTCTCGATTTTTTAGAAAAATTGAAATAAAAACGTAGGTATCAATACTTGACCTAAAGTACCAATGCATGTGTCAAGGTATCGATACCTTATGTTTGTATCAATAATGTTTTTAGGTTCGATGTTTTAAAATTTTTAAAAAATCACCAATGCATCAACACCGCTTTCTAATGTATCGATACCTCTGAGCAAAAATGGCAAAAACTTGAATTTTAGTACCTATTACATGCTAACCTAACAATCAATTCAAGTGGTGCTTAAATCAATAGCAAAACTTGCATAAAACTAAACAAAACTCGTACCACAACATTCAATTAACCATTTCTAAAATTAATTAATCCAATCATTAATAATCAATCAATAGTTTTAGTCTAACATGCAACCTATGATTTCACCAACTACTTAATTAGTCAATACCATTCCAATGTTAACATTTTTAACATGACCAAAACATACTTGAATATATCCAAATGGATGTTAGATCAACACATTACAACATAATGCTAGGCCTTACAAACATGCATATGCGTTTACCTTTCTATACTTCAAAGATTAACCAAAATTCAAACCAATCTATCCATCCAAGTATACACATATACTGGCATTTATATACATATCCTATAACCATCCAAGTTAGACATTGTATAAGGTCGAAAATTCACTGTCACTTAAGGTAATTATAGATACAAATCAACATCTAAGTACATGCCACAATATCGAGTTAAAACGAGTAAAAGTATACAGAGTCGATAATGGGATAGTGTGAGCTCCGAGGTGATTCGATCGACAAGTTCCACAAACGAACAAACTATAGAATAAGGAAACAACATAGTAAGAATTTAACATGCTTAGTAAGTTCATAGGAAAATTTACTTAAGTTACCTTGACATCACAATAATTTAGTAATTGAAATACATTGGTACAATTATAGCAATCCTTTGGCATCTTGTACTTTCATGTACACTCATCAAATGCATCAAATAGGTTAGTTCGAATACATGTCATAAACTTATAACACATTCATATAGTAATATAACATTCCATCACATAACAGATAACAATTAAACCATATTTGACTTGTAATATATATAATTTAATTCATTTACATATTCATTAAGACCATTTTGTTTTCCTCTAGTACCATTTCCATTTCTGACTTTTGCCCAGAGAACTGATAACTCGAAGTTATATAAACATTTACAACATCTTCTGACTAATAATTCATGTAAATTTTGAGTACTTTGATAGAAAATTTTTTAGTTTTATTATAAATTTGTAAAATGGGACAAAATTAAATTAAATTTTTTAATCTTATTTATTTACATCCTAATTTTGCATATTTTTGCTAATTTGATGTAGTTTGGTGAAGAAGAAGAAAAGTTAGTCTGTTGGAATGAAATAACTTTTTTCTTAACCAGATTTTTCCAACATTAAAGATCTTTTTGTTGGTAGTCTCTACCTAGCCAATTTTTGGGGGTTTTGACTAAACTTTGAAGTTCTCACAAAAATCCTTGAACATTCCTCGGAATTGGGTGTCATTATATATGATTAGGAGGTGAGGGAACCCATATCTATAGATTATAGTCTTCTAAATAAATTTTCCCATCTAATTCTTGATGATAGTGGCCAATGCTTTTACTTGCATCCATTTGGTTAAGTACTCAATAGCCATCATTATGAACCTTTTTTGGGTTGTTGATCCATTGTCCAAGTTGCAAATTCTCAAAAACTATTTGATCAATTGAAGAGGTTCCACTAATTGACGAGGTATTGGAGCAAATTTTTAACAAGATTTACACTTTAGGACAAGCTCCAATGCATCTCTATTAATAGAAGGGCAGTAGAATCCTTTTGTGTTAGGGCCAAGACATTAAGGAGTAGCTATAAGAAACATTTCATGTATAACACACATTCAATCAAGATATACCTCGTTGCATTATTTTTAGCTTGATCTATTATGTTTTGTCATGTGGTAGCTCTCTATCTTCCAATAATTTCATTATTGGCGTCATCCGTGTAGGACTATCATCTATGTATATCAGTACCTGATTTGCGTAACTAGGTTGTGTTATGCTCGAGTAGGATTTGGCCTACCATTGGATTTCATTGGATAAGGTGAACCTTGAAAGAATATCTCCCTGTGTTACTACTTTTGGGGATTTACTTTAATTTTATTTCCTTCAGAATTTCTCTACAAGTTCATGGCAAGCTTGTGATACTTGGACAAAGTCTCAGCTATAACCTCATATTCATCCAAGATTTACTTAGCCACGAGTTGAAAGTTTGTGAATACCTGCAAAATTTTTGCCCCAACTTGATGTGCTTATTTAAGGCATGCTATAAAAGCTTCGTACTTTACTACATTATTAGAAGCTTTGAACGTAAAAGATAAATCGTATTGCCACTCATTGTTCTGAAGGTCAATTAGCAAGATTCCTTCGTTAAAACCATCTTTGCTAGCTAAATTGTAAAAAAAATGTTCAATTGAGTTTAGACGAGGGGTTCACCAAATTCGCAGAGTATGATAATTCCTTTTCTTTAGGGTCACTCAAACTTGAGCTAGCCTCAACCATCTGCTAGTTCCCTTTTCTACATTATGTGTGAAGGAACACTCCGCTACAAAGTTTGCTAACATATGAGCTTTCACTGCTTTTCTTAACAAGAATTATAAGCCAAACATGTTGAGTTTCACACTCCATTTTATCAAATTTCCTAAGAAACTAGCCTTTTATAACACTTATTTAAGAGGTTGGTCAAATAGTACTAAAATAAGATAAGTATGAAAATACTACCTTAATTTTCTTGTAGCTACAACTAGGCCAATCACTATCTTTTTTATTCTAGCATAGTTGAACTTGCCATTTTGCAAGACTTTACTAACGTAGTATATAAAATTCTAATGACCTACTTTTATGACGTGGATGTTGGAAAAAAATACGGTTTGAAAATGGTTTTCTTGTACAGCAGAAAATTAAAATTTTGAAAACCGACTCGGTTTGTAATATTTATAGCAATAAACCTTAGATTGAAATCGTACTTGTGTTTTCAGATAAGCGGATCCTTGATGTTTTCTGGCTTTCAACCGAACGATCTTGTTTTTTATTCTCGTACTACGAACTGCTTCAAGTGTGAGCTTGAATCAAAACACAGAACTAGAAAAAGTTTCCATTTCTTTTTGGGGTAAAAAAAAATTTCTATTCTTTAATAGAAACCAAAAGAAATTTTATTTTGGAAAAATAATTTAATAGTTGAGAATAAATTCTTTCCATTTTTCAACAGAGTAACAATTTCTCAAAGTTATGTTAATAGCTCTACTGGTGCCATCTATTTATAGGAAGAGAAAGTATAACCTTTGTTGAATTGTAGTAGTTTATTTCAAATAGAGAAACATCTTCCTACTTAGAGTGGAAGAATGGTGGACGACTCACCCTAGTATTCCTACTAGGGTTGTCGCCCCCCTCATGTTACATGATGGGATTTTGGGCCTTTCTCATATTGGTTCCAATTACGAGTACTTTCCAAACTTTTTGACACAGTACTTTGTAATTTGATCCAACCCGATAATGTTTTTCTATTTCCCAAAATAAGCTTTAATATATTTATATTAAATAATTTCTAATCCCAATTTTACCCTTGATAAAATTATAACGATTTTACCCCGGTAAAATTATGATGATTTTACCCCTGGTAAAATTTCGAGAAAATATGTTTAATATTTCATCACTCAACATGTTCACTATGAGTGAATGGTTTATTTTCATTTTTGAGCTTTAAAACAACTCAAAAATATAAACTCATTTTTCCAATCATTTCTGAGTAATCCATGTACATTTCCAAATAAATCATTTCCCATTTTCATTTTGAGAAAACCACATTCGTTTCCAAATGATTCCAATACTCCATTTCAGAGAAAACCACAATCATTTTTTAATGTTTTAAGTTTCTCTATTTTTATTCATTCTGTTCATTTTGATTCAAACACGTAATTCATTTATAGTTTCAACGAGCTAACAGAGGGACCAATTGGACATGTAATTAGGGCTCAAATGATTTATAATTAACTTTTAACTTTTGACTTATTAATTATAAACTCATTTTTTCATGAAGGCATTCAATTATAGTATTATGACTGAGCTCTCCCTAATGACATACTATTATAAAAGCAACTACTAAGTCCTCGTCCAATGACCTTTTCATAAGTGTGTTACCCTCATAGAGTATCCTTGATCTCTTTGGGATAATATCTGCTCTTCCAATATCATCCTATTTTATCTCATACTAATCAGTACATCTTCTTTCATGAAAATTCAATCACTATCAAATAGTGATCGAGTTATTCATGATAAAGACAAACAACCCGTGACCACGTTTACTTTTCATCAACCATGTAATGTCAATGAAAGGATATCATTTACCCCTGTCTCTGGCTATGAATTCTACTATTGTGATGATGCTACATACTGTAGAAGGCGCACATCCAACACACCAAGTTTCGGTTCCTTATCTATTCGAACTTAGGCTTTTACTTACATGAAAGTGTACAAGTCACACATAGATAGTCTTTCATCCACTCAGGATTTAGGTATGCCACACTATGAACTTGACAAGTGAATAAATCCATAAATGGATTCAACATCTATGTCTGCTTAGGTCTTGTTTGATGTACTATCAGTCTAGTCAGTCATATCTATGTCTTTATATTATATGAGTCATCCGCTCCGATGCCCAAGGCAAAACATCTCCCTAATTGGATTTGATAGACAACATATTAGTCTTTCAATTGGTGTGCTGATTTCCATTTAGACTAAGGACATGTTTAGGTTCATCTACTAATACAAGTTGTCTTTCTATATTACGATCCGACCACGAAATACAGCTTAGTATTAGTTAAACATTAGACAACTAGTAAGCAACATTTACTTTCATTTTGTTTTGCGTGCAAAAATCGTTTGAGGAAAATAATACAAAATATATTAATTTTAATAAATAAATTTGGCATACAATACTATTAGCCATTTGACAACATATGTTTGAAAGTGTCTTACTGTATGCATAATATTGCTCTACGATCATCCAAATTGGCGCATTCTTGGCTTGGTCCCCCTCTGGTGAACTGGTTCAAACCTAATAACTTGTATTGAAAATAAACACCCACTAGTTCAATGGAACCTAGTGAGTCTCAACAAATATTAACTTTTTTTTATTTTTGAAATTATTGACTTTAAGATTCTGGACTTCCTTTTAGACCTTGACGGATACATTTCTGGTTTTTGGTTGGCAGATTACCATACGCCAATCTCTACACTTAACCATCTTTTATACATTTCACCCAATTAGTGGATCACATACTTCACCCCATATTCTGAGTCCCATTACACAATTTTTTTGCAGATAGTAGTTGAATGCACTTCTCAGAATGATACCCAAAAGATACTACTCTTGATGGATTCCCTTTTAGGATTTATCGATTATCAAAACACCAGTTACATCGTATTTTCAAATTAGTCCAAAAAACCAAAATTGCTTAGGAGAATATAATGTTTTAATTCAAGTAATAGAATCCCAGATGACTTCAATATAGAACTTAAGAAATTCCAAGTTTGGTGAACATTTGCATTACCAATATTCCAAATATGTAAGGTTCCTTATCGTGGTGGGCCACTATGGCAAATTCATTAAACGGGTACACTTCTAAGCACTCTTTCAGATAATGCCTCATAGACATGCTCAGGTCTTACCATAAGTATAACAACTCACCACAAAGGCTTTCTAGAGAATTCGCCACAAAGGCTTGGATTGGTTTGCTATCAAGGCACCACACTAATTGTCGTGTTTGATGATATGAATTTGCCTAAACTCATCATAACCTAGATTTGCCCATTATTTCCCTTGAGACACGCAGACACCCTAGTAGACAAATGCGGCTTATCTTCCATTTCTAGAATATTCCGTGGCCATGGTCTTTTCACAATGATTGTCATAATCGCCTTTTCTTGTATTTACTGTCTCGTAGATGTTGTGAAAGCACCACCGCGGGGTCTGTTATTGTATTACATATTTTCTCGACACTCCACCTGAACCCCCTTAACGCCAACATACATTGTCATGCACCACTCGAATAACATAATGGATGCATATACAAAAATTTCACTCATAATCTTAATAGTGACATACTTCCTAACATATAACTTTCCATGCATGATTACCACACATTGTCATATTCCTGCAACACATCATACACTTCAGAGCATACATACGAATGCTTCACAGAGAATATATTACCATACATACACACAACAACTTCTCCAGAAGATATGCGTATCGACCATACAAGGAATAATTATAATATAGTGTGTAGAAGTCAGATTTAAAGGCTCACCAGAGACTTACTTTAACCTCGACCTAAAGCTTCCATTTTAAATATTTGTCTCAAAATAGTAGTAGCAACTTCTTAAAAGATCATATGATTTCCATTAGAATCCCCATTATAGACATTTTACTAACATTTCAACTACATGTGACCCCAAGCAATTCCTTCCTGTAACACCATTCCCTTCTATAATTGTAACGTGCAAAGCTGAAAAACTTACCCGAAGGCTGAATCATCAACTTATTAAACGGGATCTTAATTTGATCTTAACAAAGTAGAAGAAGAAAAGAATGTTGAGTTTAGAAAGAAGAACTTGAACATTAAGTAGATAGAAAAACCATCTAAAATGTCCTATTCCCATAGATATACTCTCGGTCCCCCTGATTTCCCTACCAAATCCAAGATAGGTAAAATAAAATCTTGTGAAGGTTTACCTTATTATTGACTAGTCATGGGGAGGGTCATATCAATCCAATTGACTCCTGTTGAGAAGTGGCTAACCATGGCACTGTGATGATGTGTTTATTTGGCTTGTTTTAATGTACAAGCAATCTTTCATACATCTTGCTACTCTGCTCTTTGATTTTTTTGTTGTAGAATCCCAACAACTTCCAATTAAACCCAATACAAGATCCACTTGAACAGTATTTATTCAAGTCAGATGTATTATGTCTTGGCAGTGACTCACTTTTGGTATGGTCATAAGGACCATTAAGTCCCCTACAACTTCCTCATACACTTAATAGGCTCTTAGTGCTCAAACAAAACTCTGGGGCGTACTCTTATTAGGCGCGCACTTTCTTGGGCATAATCTTTCTTCACTTGAAAACATCTTGTATTTAATTCCTTAGATACTACCAATGGGTAGGTACTTTAATGCTAGTATGCATTGATAATCTGACTCTCCCTCTGGCCAACAGGGTGGCGGATTATGTGACACAATGCACCAAACAGTTTACATACATACTTTACTCATCTTTTTAGAATAACTATTTTTGGGGGGTGTGATAGTTAGAGGTTGCCCATTCTTCTACAGTGCTAACAATTATGCGAATGACTCCCTTAGAGAGCTTAGTTCTTTCTACCTTATCTTCTTTACTATGCGAGGTGCCTCTTGCTTTTGTTCTCTATCTATTCAAAAACTGGTCAAGTTAGCCTCGCTAACCTTCCTCTCCAATTGTGTCTTTTAAATACACAAAGTCCTTTGTCTTATGACCAAATTGACCATGATATTTAAACTATTTTGAGGATTGGATTCTATGCAAGCTTGGTTTCATAGGTGAGAGAGATTAAAAAATAATGTATCTTTCAACCATATTGACCACTTGTGTGCATGCGTAGAAAATAAACAATTTATAAAACAATTTAAAATCAGTTTTTAATTGCAAGTGTACAGTGACGAGTTGTAATATAGAAATTTACAACGAAATATGAAAGTATTCTGAGGATCAAACCCAAGAGATTGTCAAAATTGGTGAATGTTGTTATTAAATAAATTATTACAAAGAAATTACTAGTCTAATCAATTTATGAATTATTAGTGCAACCAAATATATGATTAAAATAAGCTACTACTAAGGTAACAAATAATAATCATAAAATAATTCTCTACTTCTTACTAGAACATTGCACATAATTAAAAAGGTAAATTAATATACTAAATGCTAATTAAGCTAGTATATATATTTGAATCGAGTTGTTTATTACTCCTAATGAGGATTATCCTCTTGGCCGTCTCCTAATTAAGAGTTACCACCTAAGCTCTCCTCTCGGTTCACTTAGGCATATGGTTCTTCTCTCTACCTCACCGTTCTACACGATCCTACCAAAAAATTACACAACAAATTTTCCTCTAAATTTCATTTGCATAAATATTCTATTAGAGTTGTCAATTCTAGTGTATTGCCCCATTTGGTATAATCAAATAAAAAATTAAATATAAATAAACACTTAATCAAAACTCCAAATACTTAATAAACCAATACAAGAAATTCATAATGCCCATAACCCATTCAAATTCTCATACAGACATTTTATCAAACATGTGATAAACATGTAAAAATAAGAATAAAGTGAAGAAATTCTCATGTATAAATATTGGGGGTTCACAAGCCATAATGTGTGTGAATATGACATCTGAGACGTCATTCTGAATATAGGACATTGCCTTGTATCTTTTAACTCGCTTGTCACTATGACGTTTAATTTGAGCAACGATAGTATTGTCCCTCAATGGTGCGAGCTCTACTTCAGTATTCACAACCTCCTACAAGTCATAATCTTGTGAATAGGTCTTCATCTTAACAACCCATATATGATAATTTTTGCCATTGAAAATGAAAGGTGAAAGTGGTGAAAAACTCGCGGAAGCCATGTATAACTTAGAAAGAACAATTACGGCCCTTAAGAAGATAGCTCGATACCATTTGTTGAAATTTTGATGCTAAGTAAGAAAGTATTATAGAGAAGAAACGAGAAATTTAGCAACAAAAATTGTTTCCTAAGGTTTTTATTATTTTCAATCTATTATACTCTATGTATAAACTCTAAAATAGGGGTATTTATAACAACAAAAATTGCTAAATATGGAACGAAATAACTTAAGATTTTATGGTAATAAATGCTAAATATATTATACTAATAAATATTAAATCTTCTGGAAAGAAAATATATTTGGTTTAACTTGACTTGTAAACAATCTATTTAAATCTTGTTCATATTCTTAGTTCGCCAAAGTAATGGGCTTGCCACTTTCTGTGAGCTCGCCAAGTATGTTCATTGCATGAATGGTCATCTCTCAACAATTTGTCATATAAAAATATGATAGATCAGTTATGCATGAAGTGTGACCTGGAAGCATTCAATGGTGTGTAAACCTCAAGCTATTGTAAAAGGCCTTTGGTCACAACTCTTAACCATCCTTGGAGTGAAGTTGCCTCATGGGTTCATTTCGGAAGGTATTTTCATTCGATGTTGTTGAGAAGGAGGAGAAGAAAAACGCCACCAAGTTTACTCCCAAAGTCAAATACCTTCTATTCTATACTCTTTACCCTATTTTTTTTTCGGGGATGAAGCAAAATTCTACTGCAAAGAGGGGGAATTTTAGTCAAAATCAAGGTGTGTTGCTCATGCTATTTCTTATCTTTTTCAATTTGTTGGCTTCGTCATACACTTAGCTGAGTTGCTTTAGATGGTCATTGTTCAAAGAATACTTAATATGCTTGTACCTCAACTATGTTATGTAAACTTGGATGGCACAATCATTTATCAAGTCTCGTTATTCCACTATCGTTACCCTGAAATAAAGGGTGAATGCCCTAATAGATTCACCCTATTGTTGCCTAATTCTAAACAGATTTTTCTTAGTCTTGCATAATTCCTTATTCACAAAAAAAATGTATTTTATGTTACGATAGGCCCTGGCAAGAGTGAAGAATACCATCTCTTGGTAGGACTCCTGAGAGTCGTTGGAAACACTCTACATTTTAGCACATCTGAGACTTCGATAATCTATATGTAATTGTCATACTACTCAATGCACTCTTCAAGATCTTTAGTACCATCATACATCTCTTTTGGAACTTAAAATTATGAGGAATAAATGTATTAGTTATCTCAAGTGCCAAAGGATTATAAGAATTCAAGACCCAACTCGTTTCTCCTAGCTAGGCTGTTTGGATATCCTAGAGTGCCTTTCTTAGTTCTTCCACGTTTCTTATTAGGTTAATGCTCTAATGGGGTACTATTTGAGACATATACTCTTGTTCCTTAGGCTAGTGAGCTCTTTTTTTAAATGGTTGTTGTTTTTCTTAGTTAGACATTAGGGATAGATCATCATCTCCGCCTACATGTCCATGAAAATGAATAATTCAATAGCTATTTTTTGTGTTATTGTTATTGGAACTTTTGTTATTGTAAGAACTATTTGTGCAGGTTCTAAAGTTGTTCTTGGAGTTTTGCACTAGTTGTGGGTTAGAGTTATGGTTCAAAATTTGGTGTCTCATAGCTAATGAAGGGTATCTGAGATAAGAGTCATAATATCTCGATGAATGATTGTATTAGGGTAACATTGTTAGCCAAAGTTCTTGTTTCCTTGGAGCCTTGGTAACCTTATCTGACTTGGTTTTGGTAGTTGGGGAAATCTTGTTTACTAGGGAAGTTCGTAAGCTATAGTTGCTGGAAAGTTTAGGAAGTTCTAGTTGTTGGGGAAGTTCAGGAAGTTAAAGTTGGGATAATTCATTTCTCTTGACTAACTCTGAAGGTTAGGAGTGAGTTCACATTCACTGTACCAAATGTTGATTAAGTAGAATGTAGTGATAGTTTCTGACGATTCACTATGTAAGCAGAGAGCTATAGGAAGGTTGAGATCACCGAGATGTTGATGCTCGGAGAGGGTTAGAGAAAAGAGGAATATTAAAGTGCGCTAGAGGAATTAATGTCTTGGCTCTTTTCACGATTCCAGTAAGACCTTTTAGGGATTGTTTATGATAGTTCCCAAGGTGCCACATGTCGTCCATGTATTGGTTTAAGACTCCCTAGAATTTAGCCAACCTATTGATGTCTTATCATCATGGGTATAGGCTGTCATATTTGGAGAACATATATCTTTGACGTGTGAATAGTAGATATATTATTCGTGTCAAGCATGTGGTTTTGTCGATTTGGGCTCATAAGGCCTTATTCTTACAAGATCTTAGGGTCGTAGGCATCCTAGATCTCAAGATATCTCTTTAGTCAAAAGTGTTAACTTGTGGAGTTGTAGGCTCACAAGACAGGGGTATAACAACTATTTAGTCTTACCTTAATTAACATGGTTGATGTTGCAACAATTTAAATGATGTGGATTTGAATGCACTTGGGTGCCTTATATCTTTTATTTAAACTTTGAAAAAGGGATGAAATTATGAATAATTTAAGCATGGAATATAAAAAGAAAAAAAAATGATAGGCCTACTAATACTAATGAACAATGCTACAGTAAAAACACTATGTTGCACTCATAGTTCTACCTTTAATGCACATGCTTTAGATGGGGTAATTCCTTACGTCACCTACTTTTTTTTAATAATATTAACATATATTTAAATATTAATATAATATAAATGTATAAAATTCTAAATATATAAAAAATAAAATACTCATTTTAAATACATATTTATAGTTGACACTATAGCAACTTTTTCGACATCTTTGAAGTAGTGTTTTCCAATTAGTTCCCAGCTCACCCAGAAATTTATAAGGTCCATACTTAAATTCCGACATTAAAGTTTATTGTACAATCATCGAGCTGTAAATTTTAGCATATTCCACAAGCTGTATTTTCCTTTAAGTTGGTACAACCAAAGTATGATATAGCACTATTTCACATTTAAGGAACACAGCAGCTTTATGGGGGCATCATATCATTATTTATAAGAAACCAACCACTCAGCAGCTTTGCATATGGAACGTTATTAATTTAAGATTAACCCACCAAATACATTAATACCTCTCATCTCATATAAAGCAAATTCACTTTCATATCTTAATGAATAAAAATAGTAGAAATTGAAATTTCAGGTTTAATTTAATTGATTCACTTTAGATTCTTTCAAAGATTTGATGTATCTGTTTAAGTAATCACCGTCAGTTAATAACTAAATTGATTGTTTTATTAATTAAATTAATTTAAAATTTAAAATCTTTAACACTTAATTGAGTTAAAATTGGTTATAGATAAATTAATCAAATAGAAATAATTTTCTTTTAACTCAAATCTTTCTTTTATCGTTTACCATTAACCAAATCAAATCAAATTTTAACTCAATCTTTCTTTTATAGTTTACCATTAACGAAATCAAATCAAATCAAATTTAGATTGATTTATTTGCTTAAAATCGAATAATGAATACCCTTATAAAAATATCAAACAAGAAAATGGGCTTCCATATAAAAAAACTATTTAAAATGTAGATTAAATTTGGATTTTAACATTTTAGGCCCGAATTCAATTAGTTTTGTTTTTAACATAAATAATTTTCTGGGTACAATTCTCATTATTACTCGTAAGTCTTAAATTCTTAAATCAAAAGATAATATACGCTTAAATACACTCAAATCATGTCATCCTAGGGTTACAACAACAACGAGTGCCAATTGAGCTAAGGTATAATCAACAATATAAATATTAAAAAATGTATTAAGTTGTTGATGATTCAATTTTAATAAAATATAAAAATATCAAATTGCTAAATACTAGATAAAATGAGATAAGTTTTAAATTTTTTTGGAGAAAACTTGAAACTTATATTTCAAGTCAAGCTTGAGTAAACATACATGATATTTATAGAAATTATTATACCTACACCTCGCAAGTCTGCTTTGCATACTACCTACCATGAGAGTTAATGCCCTAGATATTGCAAGCTAAGGGCATCGATAAGGTCAAACCCTTTTGAGCTCAAGATATTGCAATTTTATAATATCGAAAGGTCTTACATGTTCCATGAGGAGCACACCCCTAAAACAGACAAAATATCTGCCACTCATACATCACACATGTCTATTACCCTGACATAATAGCTCATACTTATGGGGATAAGACACCAATAAGTCGGTTGAGTTCTAAGGAGTATAAAACCAAATCAAGGATGACATGTGACATCTTCGGAATGACCAAAAGCCTCTTTTTGAGGCCTATGGATATCAGAGCAGAAGAACATACCTCTCTCTCTCCTCTAACACTTTCAACTATCTCTTCTACTCTTTTTGGATCTCAATCCTCTTTGCCAACCAACATTTTTATCACCCTTATCTCCCTACAACTCTCTATCCTTTCACTGAATCATCACAAACCACCACCACCTTTGTCCAGTATCAACATTGGTGTAATGAGCGTGGAGTCACTCTTAACCTTTAAGACCAAAATGATGACTTAACCCAACAACTTCCCCAACAATAAGAACTTCCCTAAACTTTCTCAACAACCAAAATTTTCCTAATTATCAAAACCAAATAGGATAAAACTTCAACTAACAATACCAAAATCCTTATAGTTCGTCCAGTCAACAATAATATTATCCCCAGTACGATCACTAGCATGATTACTACAACCTTTATCCTAAACACCCCCAACTAGCTGCAGGACACTAGGTCTTGAACCAAAACTCAACCTCTCAACAAGTCTTAGATCTCCGGGAACAACTTTGTAATTTGTAAAAACAAGAATTTTTTTCAAAGGCATATAAAAGAGTTGATGACAACACAACGATATCCCCATAAGTAAGGCCAAGTAGGTGGAGATGAAGGGATATCCCTGATGTCCAATCAAGAATAGGAGTAGCCAATGCATAGACCAACTCACAATGACCAAGAATACATCTTTTAAGTAGTACCCCACCAAAGCAATGACTTGGAAAGTACAATATAAAAACTAAGGAAAGTACCTCATGACATGCAAATAGCCCAACTAGGTAGAGCAAGTTGGGTTGCAAGTGTTAACAATCCCCTGTCACCCGAAACACCCATCACCTTTTTTCCTCACAATTTTAGGCTCCCCAAAGAAAAATATCATGGCATTGAGGAACCTAAAGAACAAATTGAGCAATATGACGACTATATGGAAATTTTAGGGGTTTTGCATGAATTAAAGTGTAGAATATTTCTAATAACCTAGAGAATCCATGCCAAGAGCTGATATTCGTTGATGCTAGATGGGTCAATTCATAATTTTAGTTAGCTAAATAAGTAATTCATATGGCACTTCCTCGCTAACAAAGAGTCGGGAAAAAATTACCAACTTATTGGAAATTAGTCATCGACATGGTTAATTCATTAGGGCTTTCATTTGTTTCACTGCAACAATAGTTGAATGTTTTAACCTAACAAAAAAATAGGGTGTCTAAGCCTTTAAAATGGGTTTGAGACATGAGCATCTCAAGTATATCATAACCAATGAAAAGCCAAAGTAGCTCAGACAAGTTTATGATAAAGCAAATAGGTTATAGAAACAAAAGATGTAGCATGAGCTACTCGCCTTGACTTTGACTAAAGCTCTTTATCACTATTGTAGAGATGTAACCCAACCCAAAGGGGAAAGTAATAGGGAAATGATAAAAAAAAAGGAATCCAACCTTGCGAGCAAACATGGGGAGGGGTTAATTTTCTCTCAGCTCCCATCAACAAAGGCGAATGAAAAGGCCTCACATAAACGAGCTTAGAAGGCAACTCCACTTTAGAAAGGGCCAAGAACAATAGCCAAAAGCCCCTTACAATAGATTCAAGACATGTAAGCCTTTGGATGCTACTAAGTTGCACATTCTACATCAAGTGGAGAAGGAAGGTATTTTGGATTTTCCCTCAGTAGTGTAACTGAGCTCTTACATAAGGCAATCCTCATAATGGTGCAAATGCTATTGCTAATCTAGGCATAGGACAGAGAACTAAGTATTCTTAAAATGCGTGATTAAAGAAGTTATTTAGTAAGTTTAATTGGACATTTTATGGATAGAAAGAGGGCAAAATCAAAAGTTACCTCATGTAGTAGAGATGACAAAGCAGAAATGAAAAAATTCGCTAGGGGAATCATTTACATTATCGTATGTACCTTAGAGGAATGAGTGTCCTCCAACTCTAAAAGATAAACTCAACCACGCATCATCTTGTTCGTAAGCATATCCATAAAAAGGCTTTCCATGTTGAAAACTAGAGGGTCGATTTTGATGATTTTGACTCAAAATTGTGTTATATAAGGTTACTGATGATTCTTTGATAGTTACTATTAGGATTGATGATTTTCAATGTGGAAAGGATCGTCATAGATGGTTGTAGCACAATGAAAGAAATGCATTACCAGGCCTTCAAATAAATAAGAGTGCTTGAAGATAAATTATGAAAAGTGAACCCCATCTTTAGCTTCACAAACCAACGGATCAAAGTGCTTAATTGAATAGATTGCCAATAACTATGGGTGATGGTGAGCTACAATAACAATAGAAGTTGAATTCTGGTGGTAGACCAATTGTCGGCATACAATGCAAAACTTTGGGAGACTACTAATAGAAAAAAAGACCAAGTCAACCCTAACAACATTTAGCCTAACAATTAAATTCCCAATCCCCTCTAGAATAAAATACATGAAAGAAAATAAAAAATTTCATAAAAATGCCACCTAATTTCCATCTAACTCACTCGACAACCAAAGATCTCGTAGGTAAGGTTAAAAAGGGTAGGCTTTGTAAAAAATCAAAGCTATACAATGATGAAACACCAAGTAAACTTGTTGGATAAGACTACAATGAACTTGGGAAGTCTAGATTGTGAAACGAAATGATCTTGAACAAAAAAACCAATTGAACAAAATAAAGGTATACATTTGTATTATAATGATCAAAAGAATGTCACTCAGATTGTAGAGACCCTACCCAAAACATAACACAAGGCATTGTTGGGAAATCTGCCCATATTGTAGTAAACATGTAACAATTTCCTATTTATTTGAATGATGGATAAATAAATAAAGTTAATTTCACATTTTACTATCATGTCTTTTTTATTTCATGTTTTTTATAATTTGTATACATAGTGAAATTGTGACAAATAAATATTAGCTCATTGATTGTCTAAAGTTAAAACTGAAGATAAGTGACATTGTAAAAACTGTTTACATTGCGAGAAAGACAACTTACTTATGTAGATAATCTAAATGGGTCCGTAATCCCGTAAAAGAATCAAAGTGAACATTTGATTCAAATACATGTAAAGATTATTATGTCGTCTACAATTCCAATTGAGGAGGTGGATAGTTTTAGCTATCGGAGCATTTGACTCCATGAGTAGAGATATATATGTATTCATTGGTAGAATGATACATTAGATTGGACCCAAGATGAATTAATTCTAAATTCGTTTGTGAATTAATCCACTTGTAATGTTTAGGGTGTAATTTACCTAAATCTTGAGTTAATCACTGACCATGCATATGCAACCCATGTGCTTTGATATAAGTGGAGGCTTATGCTTTAAAGATTATGGAGCCCATAGACGGTATGTTGGGTACATGACTTGTGTATGGCATGGCTTTACTAACAACAGTGGAATTCATAACTCAATTAAAGAATTAATGATATCCTCTCATTGGCATTGTGTGGATTAATAAATATGGAACATGGTCACGGATTGCTTGTTCTCGAACGAGCAATTTATCACATTCCTTTGTTGGCACTGATCATATTAATCATTATGAAGACACAATGGTGACAATGAGATAAAATAAGATTGTATTGAGTGAACGAATTTAACTCAAATGAATCAAGGATATCATATGAGGGTAACACACACATGACGAGGTCATTGGACAAATATGTTGGATGAATTGCTTTCGTATAGAGTATACAATAATGAGTTTTTAATCATGGTACTTCTTGTGGACTGACTCTGTGATTAAGTAATTGTGAATTATTGGAACAATGCTTCTGGACATAATTTCAATCACTAGAGCCTAATTGTATACATCCGATTTTTCCCTCCGCTAGCTTAACAAAAGCTCGATCGGACTGTATTTGAATCAGAAGAAAATTCTACGACTTTGGGAATAATTTAATTCAGTCAATTTATTCGATGTGAAATTAAATTAAGTGGTCGTAAGAATTATTCAACTAGAGTATTTGATTAAAAAATTTTCTTGAAAAATTAATTTGGAAAATATAAGTGATTTTTGGAAAATTTAATTTTGATCAAGTCAAATTAAATTAATAAAATCAATTAAAATTAATATGATATTTTTGGTAGTTAGTTTTCAGGTCAAACAATTGACCAATGGGTAATTGAACTTGAAAATTGGAATTGATATAATAAATTGGGCCCGAGAGCCCAAAATTGAGACCAAGACCCAAAAACTAATCAAATGGGGCTCGATATGTGAAACCTGGCCAACGGTCCAACCGGTCACTAAACCAGACTAGACACGGTGATGCCGGTGGTTGCGACGCCGACGTCCTGGTGGCCGATGGCAGTTGATCATCGGTGGTTGAGCAATGGCAGAGTTACATTCCTATTGGGACTCTACAAAGGAATTTGATTTCAAATTAAGTATTCCAGAAATAAAATTATTTTAATAATTTTATATTAAATTTAATTTAATACTTATCTCAGTAATATTTTATTAATTTAATATTAAAGTGATTATCTTAATATTAAATTTAATTTAATATTTATCTTGTAGATAAAATTATATTATTTTAATAATATTTAATATTAAATTTAATTTAATATTTATGTTGATAAATATTATATTAATTTAATATTAAAGTGGTTAAGTTTAATCATAGTTGAACTCTCTAAACTCTCCCTATATAAAGAGAGCATTGAGTCATTATTTTCACACACTTGAACTCAAAAGAAAGTTATAGAGAGAAAATTCTCTGAAGAGATTATTCTAGAAAATTTCTAGAGATATTTTTCTAATTTACAACTTGACCCAAAACTTTAGAGAAATTGAAAAATTATCCAACTGGTAATTTTTGTGAAAATTTTTCTGATTCGAAGTAAGCCCACACTCGGCAGACATGAGCTTAAGGATAGGGGAGAAGACTACTCGGTCGAAGTGCTCATCCTAGACAAATAAAAAAGGTATAATTTTGATTAAGTATTTATTACTTTAGATATCACAACCAAGATCTTGTTTTGGAAAAATTTTAAAACTCTGGTTGTTCCCTAAATTTATTTTTCGCTGCGCTTTCCAAACCCGTTTTTTCCAAAAATTTGTATCAAGAGCCAAGTTGTGTTCTATCTATTAGTATAATCAAATAATCAAAATAAAATTCTCTTCTTATTGAATGATTTGATTACATAGAAAGTGTCATTCTTTAGATCTTATGCATGTTTTGAGTTATATATGAGAATGGATGTGATATTATATATTTGTTATGTAATTGTTTTTTGTCGAGGTTGTGGTTCTTAGGAAATAGATCATGGACTATTATGTCCATGTAAGGCTATTTTTTTAAATTCATAGAAATCTTGTGAACCGAAAATGAACATAGGACTTAAATTTAATTTTTCCAAAAAGAGTCCATGATGATGAAAAGATGTGATGGCGGTTGAAGACCTAATGAATGCTTTGTGGTGAAAAATTATGTAATTTTATTTTTCCATTTATTTTCTAGAAATAAATTAATAAATTAAAACCAAGTTGTTGTTAAAACCAAGTAATTGTTTAATAAATTAATGAAATATGTGAAAATATGAATTAGGGCATAGAAATTATTAAAATGTGATTTTATGTTTTATTATATAGCTTTCATGCATAAAATAACTTATTTTATATTAATTTAAGCATATTATATTTTTAAGCTATGAAGTGGGTCATGCATGATTAAATTAAATAATAAAATATAATTTTATATTTTAATAATTCATTTTCAATATTTCATTAATAAAATTGGGTTTAATTAATAAAGTAAATTGATTAATTAAAGTGGTTAAATTAATTCATTTGGTCCTCTAAACTATCTACTATTTTTGACAGGTTTGAGAGTTTTCTTCTGATTGCAAAACCGTCAAAAGTGGGGACCAAGTCAACCCAATTTTTGGCTGCACATGGCTGATTATAAACCACTTTTTGGTTTAATTATACAAGGCCCTTGAAGAGTTGAAGAAATTAGAGATTTACCTGAAGATTTGTTGGAGACCGAGCCTTAGTCCTGAGTTGTTGTGGCATTCAAATTGACCAAAAATTAAGGAAAAATCAGCCACATTTCCTCAATTCATGGCCGACCACTCTTGGAGGAGGTTTCAAAGGATGGACACTCTTAATTTTAGCAAACTAGCTCAATTGCCTCACCTATAAATAAGAGCTCATTTCTCACTTTTTCAATCATCCCTCATCCCTCATCCCTCAACCCTCCCATCTCTCATCCTCTCTCTCAATTCTCTTAGCTCTCACGCCTATCATCATCCTTGCATAAGGATTTTAGCAAATTAGCCTCTTAAAGAGCCCTTGGTCGACCACTTTGGAGAACCATCAACAAATGAGCAACGCAAAGAAGCGAAGGAGCCTTGTCAGTCAGAGTCTTAGGTGACAGCCACTCTGAATTGGGTTTAATCTTTCTTTACTTTTCTTTAATTTAAATATGTTTGCTATGAGTTCTATGTTCTTGTTTACAACAATGATAGCTTAATTTTATTTAAGCTAGGAGGATTATTTTAATTAAATAATATTTATTTAATTCATGCTTATAATGTTTGTGCCTCAATCGATCATGTTTTCAATTAAAATCAAGTCTGTATTTCATTCATACGTGATTGAAATGCAACTGGATTAGTTGAGTAATCAAACCAGACGACGGCTAATGGATGCATAATTGAAATGTGCATGCTCAATTTAGATCCTAACCCGATTAAATTGTAGGTTGTATGACAACCCTAACCAGGCTCTGTTATTTGCATAGTTTTTAGATTTGTGTGATTAAATTGTTTCAAACCTAACACGTCCCTGTTACCTCACACGAATGCTAAGAAACCCTTAGTAAATAGGGATCAGTAAAATGCGTATTTACTAAGTAAAGGATTCCAAAAGGACCTAATTTGGTTTCCAAACTCATGAAAGATCGAGTTGCCATGGAATGTTTTTCTGAATATTATTAAGCATGATGATAATAAATTAAGTTTAAGTAAAGTAATTGTCCTAGTTTATTTATGTTATAATTGTTGCAAATTGTGTTAAATTTTGCTAAAATCTATTTCATTCATATAGTCCGCATATTAGGATAATTTACATTAGGGATCATTGCATCTAGTTTATACCACTTCTCAACTATATTTTGTTTTTATTTTTCAAAATGTTAATATAATTTTACAAATTAAGTGACTTAGCACAAATACAATCCCTGTGGAGACGATAACTCGATACTTACTTATTACTTAATAATGACTGTGTACACTTGCACAAACCTGAGCATTACAAGTTTTTGGTGCCGTTACCGGGGATTGTCAACTATTGCCATAGTCATTTTTTTCGTGAAATTATTTATTTTTAATTTGATTTATTTATAACATTATTAACTTATTCTTTTTAATTTTTGTGATTTTTTTCTCAGGTGTTTATGAGCATAAATAAAATTATCGATTTATTCCCTGTAGACCCTGAAATTGAGCGAACTGTCAAACAAAGAAGACGTAAACGAATAGCTCAAAGACAAGTCGAGATGGTCCTTAGAAATTAGAATCAAGACCAAGTTAATGAAGCCAATTATGTACGAAATCCCATCCTTATTTCTGATGAGAGGGATCGATGCATCAGACAATATGTTGTGCCACTTTTCAGTGAGCTAAACCCAGGAATTAGAAGGTCAGATATTGAAGCAACCCAGTTTGAATTGAAACTAGTGATGTTTCAAACGCTACAAACGGTGGGCCAATTTAGTGGTATACCCACGGAACATCCACATCTCCACCTTTGATTATTTATGGAGGTGAGTGATTCATTCAAGATAGCCGGTGTGGCTGAAGACGCACTAAGGTTAAAGTGATTTTCGTACTTGGTTCGAGATCAAGCATGAGCATGGCTCAATTCATTGCCACCAAGTTATATATCTACATGGCAAGAATTAGCAGAGAGATTTTTGGTTAAGTATTTCCCACCTAGCAAAAACGCTAAATTGAGGAATGAGATCACAACTTTCCAACAATTGGATGACGAGTTTTTGTATGAGGCTTGGGAGCGATTTAAGGAGTTACTTCGTAAGTGTCCTCATCATGGGATTCCTCATTGTATCCAGTTGAAGACATTCTATAATGGTCTCAATGCACATACAAGATTGATGGTAGATGCTTCCGCGAATCGTGCAATTCTGTCTAAGTCTTATAATGAGGCTTATAAGATCATCGAGAGGATTGCAAGTAATAACTATTAATAGCCAAAAAATTGAACAGCTTCATGAAGGCGAGTAGCCGGAGTTCATGAAGTTGACTCTCTCACTTCGTTATCGATTCAGGTATCGTCTTTTTCCTCTATGTTAAAATAGTTAACCGCTAATAGTACTAATAATTTTGCAGCTCAACCACCAAGTCCGTTTAAAGTAGTTTCCTGTATATACTGTGGGGAAGGTCATTCTTTTGAAAATTGTCCATCAAATCCCGAGTCAGTATACTATGCGGGGAACCAATATCAAAATAGGAGTGAACAAGGACCCTAGTCCAACTTCTACAATCCTTTATGGCGTAATCATCCTAAATTTTCTTGGAGCAACCAAGGAAATGGATCGAACAATAACTTATTACAGCAAAGACCCAACCAATCTCAAGGGTTTAATCAGCAAGCTCCAAAACCACCTTAAGCTGAGGTATCAAACAATTTGGAGAACTTGTTGAAAGTACATGGCAAAGAATGACGCTTTGATCTAAAGCCAAACAACAACACTGAAACATTTGGAAAACCAAATGGGTCAGTTAGCTACAAAGCTTCGTAATAGACCGCAAGGAACCTTGCCGAGCGATACTGGGAATCCAAGAAATTTGGGTAAAGAATATATCAAGGCAGTGGCATTGCAAAGTGGAAATACTCTGGAACCCCGTTTGATTGACGTCGATGATGAGCATGTTGAAAAGGAGGAAAGTCAACTACCTGTTGAAGTTCCTACACCAAAGGAATCAGAATCTGCAAAGTCTGACAAGGTAAACCCTGACCTAATGAATTTAGATATTTTAACATCTTCTTTGGATGCAGATTTACCTACTCAAAAAAGTTGTCCGATTCAACCGAAAGTTCCATCACCTCCATATCCACAAAGATTACAGCAACACAAGCAGAAATAAGAGGTACAATTCAAGAAGTTTTTGGATTTTCTGAAGCAATTACACATCAATATTTCGTTGGTGGAGGCTTTAAAACAAATGTCAAATTATGTGAAGTTTATGAAGGATATACTGTCCAAGAAAAAATTACTGAGTGAGTATGAGACTGTTGCTTTGACAAATGAGTGCAGTGCGCTCCTATAAAACAAACTGCCACCGAAATTGAAAGACCCAAAAAACTTTACTATACCCTGTAACATTGGTGAATCTTATTGTGGTAAAGCTTTGTGTGACTTAGGACCAAGTATCAACTTAATGCCTAAGTCTATTTTCAAGATGTTAGGGATAGGTGAAGTAAGACCTACAACTGTCACGCTTCAGCTAGCGGATCGATCTTTAGCATATCCCGAAGGAAAGATCGAGGATGTTTTGGTAAGAGTCGATAAATTTATTTTTCCAGCTTATTTCATTATTTTAGATTTTGAAGCAGATAAGGAAGTACCAATTATCCTTAGGAGACCTTTCCTAGCCACGGGAAGAACATTAATTGATGTGCAAAAATGTAAATCACCATTTGAGTTCAAGATGATCAGGTAACCTTTAACATTCTTAAAGCAATGAAATTTCTTGATCCGGCAGAGGAGTGTTCAGTTATGGAAGATATAGAAACCTTGGTTTCTTTGGAAAGCAATTTTGAAGAATATCCATTAGAGAAAGCTTTAGATCTTGACCCTTTGGATGATGAAGAATGTGAAGAAAACATGGCTTTGATGAAAGCCAATCTGAGAAATTATATTCAATCCACTCGGTTTGAACCGTTGGAGTTGGAAGTTAAAGAATTTGTGCAACCCAAGTTGTCAATCGAAGAACCACCTAAACTAGAACTAAAGGTACTTCACTCCCATTTGAAATACGTGTATTTAGGTGATTGTTCTACTTTGCTTGTGATTCTTTCAGCGGAATTGACAAAAGATCAAGAGGAGTGGTTAATTGTTGTTCTAAAGAAATTTAAGAAAACAATTGGTTGGAGCTTAGCTAATATTTGAGGTATAAGCCCTTCATTTTGCATGCATAAAATCATTTTAGAAGA
Organism: Gossypium hirsutum; assembly: GCF_007990345.1. Classification (NCBI taxonomy): domain Eukaryota; kingdom Viridiplantae; phylum Streptophyta; class Magnoliopsida; order Malvales; family Malvaceae; genus Gossypium; species Gossypium hirsutum. The sequence continues at coordinate 57,782,127 of NC_053438.1, read as the reverse complement.
ATGTGAAAGAGCTCAAATTGACGGGCAAATGAGGCTCAATCCTATTATGAAAGAAGTTGTGAGAAAGGAAGTGATTAAATGGTTAGATGCAGGAATCATTTATCCCATTTTAGATAGTTCGTGGGTAAGTCTGGTGCAGTGTGTGCCGAAGAAAGGTGGAATCACAATTGTTGAAAATGAGCATAACCAGTTAATTCCAACGAGAACTATTACCGATTGGAGAATCTGTACTGATTACAGAAAGCTGAACAAAGCCACTCGGAAGGACCACTTTCTGTTGCCTTTTATGGATCAGATGTTAGATTGATTGACAGGTAATGGATTCTATTGCTTTTTAGATGCCTATTCGAGATATAACCATATAGTTGTGGCCCTGGAGGACCAACATAAAACAACCTTTACTTGTCCGTATGGTAAGTTTGCTTTTAGGCGAATGCCTTCTGGTTTATGCAATGCACATACAACTTTTCAACAATGCTTGATGGCAATATTTACTGATATGGTCAAAAATTTCGTCAAGGTTTTCATGGATGATTTTTCTGTTTTTGGTAACACTTGTGGTATCTATTTGAGTAATTTGGCTAAGGTACTGAAGAGATGCGAGGAGACGAATCTTTTCCTTAATTGGGAAAAATGTCATTTTATGGTCAATGAAGGAATTGTCTTAGATCACAATATCTAAAGAAAGGAATTGAAGTTGACAAAGCAAAGGTGGACGTAATTGAAAGATTATCGGCCCCAATTAATATGAAAGGAATCAGAAGTTTCTTAGGCCATGCCGATTTTTACCGAAGGTTTATCAAGAATTTCTTAAAAATTTCTAAGCCGTTGTGTTTGTTGTTAGAGAAAGATACAGTGTTCAATTTCAACAAAGCATGTTTGAAAGCTTTTGAAGATCTAAACAATCAGTTAATTATAGCCCCAATAATCGTTACACCTGATTGGAACTCACCTTTTGAGTTGATGTGTGATACAAGTGATTATGCTGTTGGAGCTATGATGGGTCAAAGAAGAAATAAAGTATTCCATCCCATTTACTATGTAAGTAGAATCTTGACGGAAGCCTAACTCAATTATACGATAATTGGAAAGGAACTATTTGTTATAGTTTTTACTTTTGACAAATTCCGTTAATATATTATAGGTACCAAAATTACAGTATTTACTGACCATGCGGCCATTAAATACTTGCTACTGCTTATCACAAAGAAATATGCAAAACCAAGGCTAATTCGTTGGATACTTTTACTCCAAGAATTTAACCTTAAGATCCAAGACAGAAAAGGTGTCGAAAATCAAGTAGCTGATCCTCTGTCGAGGTTGGAACAAGATAAGGTAACCTAGTCTGGTGTGCTTATCAACGAGAATTTCTTAGATGAGCACTTATTTGAGGTAAGTTAAATTCATGAAATACCTTGGTTTGCTGATTTTGTCAATTATCTTGCATGTGGAATAATTCCTCAAGAAATTACATACCAACAAAGGAAGAAATTCCTTCATGATAGTCAATATTATTTTTGAGAGGATCCGTTTTTGTTTAAACAGTGTGCAGATAATATAATCCGAAAGTGTTCAGTTGAAAGTGAGATTGCTGAGATCTTATATCATTGCCATTCATCTCCAAGTGGGGGACACTTTGATGGTTCATGTACTGCAGCAAAGATTTTGCAAGCAGGTTTCTTTTGGCATACACTATTTAAAGATGCTTACGCTTATGTGAAGAACTATGATAAGTGCCAAAGAACTAAAAATATATCAAGGAGGAATGAGATGCCCTTAACAAACATTTTAGAGATTGAATTGTTCGATGTATGGGGCATTGACTTCTTAGGCCCATTTCCTTCTTCATATTGGAACAACTACATAGTAGTTGATGTGAACTATGTATCCAAGTGGGTTGAAGCTGAAGCATACCTTACAAATGATGCTAAGGTAGTCATGCGATTCCTATATAAGCATGTGTTTACACAATTTGGGACACCAAGAGCTATTATTAGTGCTGAAGGTTCTCACTTTGTGAACAAATTACTTAAGTGTTTGCTTGAAAAATATGATATGAAGCAAAGATTGCTACTGCCTATCACCCCCAGTCTAATGGACAAGTTGAAAGAGTGAACCGTGAAATCAAAGGTATCCTTGAAAAGGTAGTACGCCCTAACAAAAAAGATTGGTCTCGAAGGCTCGATGATGCATTATGGGCCAATCAAACAAAATTCAAGACTCCGTTAGGAATGACTCCTTATTGGTTAGTCTTTGGAAAGGCATGTCATTTTCCTTTAGAATTGGAGAATAAAGCTCACTGGGCTTTGAAGTAGTTAAATTTTAATCTTAAGCAAGCCGGTGAGAGAAAGATGTTACAATTTTATGAGTTGGAAGAGCTGAGGTTCTTTTCCTATGAGAATGCCAAAATGTGTAAAGAAAGATCAAAGAGATGGCATGATAGTCATATACAACCTCGCGAGTTTAAAGAAGGTCAGAAGGTGTTGTTGTTTAATTCAAGGCTGAAGTTATTTCTTGGGAAGCTGAAATCCCGATGGAAAGGACCTTATACCATCCACCGATTTTATCCTTATGGAGTTATTGAATTGTATAAAAATTACGGAGGTACGTTTAAAGTTAATGGTCAACGTCTCAAACACTACTGGGATGGTGAAGTTGAGCGAGTTGAATCTTCGTTCAAATTAACAAACCCTTGATTTTTCATAAATTCGTCTTGTAAATAAATAAATAAATAGAATTTATTTTCTTAAATTAAGTACATTTAATTAATTCTGTCTAAGGAGATTGGACCTTAAGCGGGACCGCTGTGACCCCTCCAACCTTTCCTGGGAATTAATTTAATGTAATTTGTTAAGAAGAAATCTTCTAATTAAGTTTTAAAATGTTTTTTTAGTTCAAATTATTTTGTTAAATTTTAAATTTTTATGTTAATAAAGGGGGTCAAATTTGACCCAAGTACTAATAAGTTTTTTTAGTGAGATACAGTCTGAGTCTGAGGCCCAAGATAGCAAAAATGAGGGAAAATTTTAACCCTTGCCGTCACACCCATTACTTGCTGCCCAAGTAACTTTAATTTAGCTAAATTTTTGCTACATGTTGCCCTAATTTTTCCCTATATAAACCCCTCCCCATTCTACTAAATTTTCATATCCCTCAAAGTAATTTGCTTACACCCTAAAATTCCTTAAAATCTCTCTTTTTGTGCCACTAGCCTCAAATCCGAAAAGGAATCTCTAGCCCTTTTCGTTTCTTTTTCCAAAACTACCTAGTGTCGCCGTAAGATAATTGTCGAAGCATCGACGTCGCTGTCGCACGCAGTCGTTATCATCGCCACATACCACCATTGCTACCGCACGTTGTTGTCACCGCCGCAACTCCTTTGCCGTCACAAGGTTTGCCAAAGCAAGATCCACCATATTTTGCCAATTTCTCTTTTGCCTCTGCAAGCAGAAACTTTGCCAAATTTTCGAGAAAATATCATGTTTCACAAAAGAACTAGATCGTCAAAAACTACTCCAGAAAACCTGATTTTGATCAATGAAGAAGTGAAAGTGCAATTTGATTCAATCTTCAAACATCAACCTATGATGCCGGAAAAAGGTTTTAACCAGAAAAGTAATGATGTGATGGTTGTCCCTGTGCCGATTAGAAAGATAAACAAGGCTCTCAAGTGGGAACGATTCTGTGATGCTCGTTCACTTCCCGACGATGAACTAGTTCGAGAATTCTATGCTAGTTTGACTACACAATGATAAACAATATCAATTGGGATTTTCTTCAACAAGTGTTTGATGTTGTGACAAATTCGGGATCCCAACGGATTATAAGAAAGTATGGGAGTCATTCTTGTCGAAGAGAATATTTAAAACCAGTAGCAAAGGTATGGTTTTATTTTGTTCACTACAGTTTTATGCCTATCTCACATAGTTCCACCATCTCGATGGAACGAATGCTCTTGTTATATGCAATTTTGACAGAAAAGTCCATTAATGTTGGGAAAATTATCCTCAAGGAAATTCATGATTGTGCTAAAAATAAGGTAGAAAATGCTTATTTCCCATCATTGATCACTTCACTTTGCTTAAGGGCTCGTGTTAAAACACAAGCAAATATGAAGGGGCAGTATGTCTAAGGGTGCATCACAAGTCATGATCTTGAAAGGTTAGTAGAGAGAGTGCGTGAGTTGAACCAAGGTGAGCAAGAGGAACCAACTGAGCCAGAAACCGAAGAGTCAACAAATAAAATTGAAATTGAAGCTGATTCAGTTACAAACACTGAAGAAGAAGAATCTGATAAGGAACCAAATAGTCCCCAACCAGCTGAAGGAGCTAAAAACTCTGTACCAAGGGTTGAGCTAGAAGAAGAACCAGTCAAGCTAAGTGTTGAACCATAATTTACGACTCTAATACCGACTTCTGCAAGTACTTCAAAGAAATCGGAGCTGTCAATTTTGATGGATATGTGCAAGTTCATGCGCAATCAACAACAAACTTACTGGAAATATGCAAAAACTAGGGATGATTCAATTTAAAATACTTTTAAGAATATCTCTGACACTTTTGTTCCTAAGTTCCTAGATACTATCTTTGAGACATGGACGGAAGATACTGATGATGCAAGCAGAGATGGAACTAAAAAAGACAAGGCGAATAAGTCAAAAAAATAAAAAATGGGGATTCTTGTCTTGTTATTTATTTAATTATTTTTTAGGTCTTTAGGAATTTATTTCTTTAGTAATTAGGATTTAATCTTTGCAAAATAAAACATAGCAAGCATGAATAAATACTTCTTTAGAAAGAAAAAGACTAAGTGATGTGGCAATGGGAATGAACATGTCTAGGATTGGGTTATTAGGAAAGACTTGGTATTTCAGCAGTCTTAATGACTCACCTCTCTTTCTTAACAACCCTACCTGGTGTTCAGTTTTCATTCATTACTTTGTTCTTGCAATGAGGACGTTGCTTCTTTTTAAAGGGGGTAAGGCAAATAAATTGCTCAAATTTTAAAATTTTCATGTTTCAATCATTTCTTTCATAAGTATGTTTTAATAAATGAATATTTAGAGAAATTCTTTTTTAATAAGATAGCTTGTATGCAAGTATGAATGATGATTTTATCTGAGTGATTGTATGTTATCGTGAAGAATGGAATGTTTTTATGATCTTAGTCTTAGGTAATGTTTGCCATGAAAACTGAGTTTCTCTTGAGATCAGACATGCATGAAGGTTTATTCTTTAGAATTGACTTAGTAACTTTCTTGAAGCGAAATCCTAGGGGACATAAAAATCTAAAATGATATAGGCACCATTTTTCTTTGGACCGTTTGAGCCTTTTCAAGACCACCTTATGATATTAGACCCTTGAAACTACAATTTTGAGCTTTAAGGCCTGTTTTCGAAATGAACCTACATTATAAGCCAGTTACCATCTTTTTAAAATTATTCTAATTTTGTGCACCTATTTTAACTTAAGTGTCTTGGGAATCAACATTTGAGGAAATTTTCATAAAGATGTATGTGCTCATGCTTAAAAAAAACAATCACAAGGACAAAGAAAAATAGAAGAAAAGTTCGCCTAGTCTTCAAAAAGGAAAAATGTATAAGCTTGAGTTCAAAATAAGTTTGGGGGTGTTCCAAAGGTTCACTTGAAGAAAAAAGTTGAATTTCGAGAAATCCAAGACAAGTTAAAGGTTAAGATTTTTGAAACCGAATCATCTCTTAAAATCCTTACTTTTAACCAAGCCTCATTACAACCTTATAAAAGACCTATTGATTTAATGATTATGTCACCCATTACTGGAGAAGAAGTATTAAGTTCAACATATGAAGATCATAAATAAGCCTTATGATTGTTTGCTTGATTGATGAGAAATTGTGTTGAATGAAGAATATTATCTATAGCTTTGACATAAATCCGAACTATGATTCATGTTGGCGTATCTTGAAACTTAGAATAAAATTTTCAAAATGTTTGTATATGAGTTACTTGTTAATAAAGAATATCTATGAGCATGAATTTGTTGATGCATGATTATGAGACGAAGATTGATGCTGCTTACACTCTTAGCAAATTTGCCTTAGCAAGACCTTGTGCTGTGCATGAACATTACTCAGGACAAGCAATGATTTAAGTTTGGGGGTGTGTAAACGGATAAATATATAGGATTTTTCCTATATAATTCATCACCTTTTTACTTAAAATTATTGTTAAAACCAAGTAACTGTTTAATAAATTAATGAAATATGTGAAAATATGAAATTAGGACATAGAAATTATTAAAATGTGATTTTATGTTTTATTATATAGTTTTCATGCATAAAATGGCTTATTTTATATTAATTTAAGCATATTATATTTTTAAGCTATGAATGGGTCATCCATGATTAAATTAAATAATAAAATATAATTTTATATTTTAATAATTCATTTTCAATATTTCATTAATAAAATTGGGTTTAATTAATAAAGTAAATTGATTAATTAAAGTGGTTAAATTAATTCATTTGGCCCTCTAAACTATCTGCTATTTTTGACAGGTCTGAGAGTTTTCTTCTAATTGCAAAACCGTCAAAAGTGGGGACCAAGTCAACCCAATTTTTGGCTGCATATGGCTGATTATAAATCAATTTTTGGTTTAATTATACAAGGCCCTTGAAGAGTTGAAGAAATTAGAGATTTACCTGAAGATTTGTTGGAGACCGAGTCTTAGTCCTGAGTTGTTGTGGCATTCAAATTGACCAAAAATTAAGGAAAAATCAGCCACATTTCCTCAATTCATGGCCGACCACTCTTGGAGGAGGTTTCAAAGGATGGACACTCTTAATTTTAGCAAACTAGCTCAATTGCCTCACCAATAAATAAGAGCTCATTTCTCACTTTTTCAATCATCCCTCATCCCTCAACCTCCCATCTCTCATCCTCTCTCTCAATTCTCTTAGCTCTCACGTCTATCATCATCCTTGCATAAGGATTTTAGCAAATTAGCCTCTTAAAGAGCCCTTGGTCGACCACCTTGGAGAACCATCAACAAATGAGCAACACAAAGAAGCGAAGGAGCCTTGTCAGTCAGAGTCTTAGGTGACAGCCACTCTGAATTGGGTTTGATCTTTCTTTACTTTTCTTTAATTTAAATATGTTTGCTATGAGTTCTATGTTCTTGTTTACAACAATGATAGCTTAATTTTATTTAAGCTGGGATGATTTTTTTAATTAAATAATATTTATTTAATTCATGCTTATAATGTTTGTGCCTCAATCGATCATGTTTTCAATTAAAATCAAGTCTGTATTTCATTCATACGTGATTGAAATGCAACTGGATTAGTTGAGTAATCAAACCAGACGACGGCTAATGGATGCATAATTGAAATGTGCATGCTCAATTTAGATCCTAACCCAATTAAATTGTAGGTTGCATGACAACCCTAACCAGGCTCTGTTATTTGCATAGTTTTTAGATTTGTGTGATTAAATTGTTTCAAACCTAACACGTCCCTGTTACCTCACACGAATGCTAAGAAACCCTTAGTAAATAAGGATCAGTAAAATGCGTATTTACTAAGTAAAGGATTCCAAAAGGACCTAATTTGGTTTCCAAACTCATGAAAGATCGAGTTGCCATGGAATGTTTTTCTGAATATTATTAAGCATGGCGATAATAAATTAAGTTTAAGTAAAGTAATTGTCCTAGTTTATTTATGTTATAATTGTTGCATATTGTGTTAAATTTTGCTAAAATCTATTTCATTCATATAGTCTGCATATTAGGATAATTTACATTAGGGATCATTGTATCTAGTTTATACCACTTCTCAACTATATTTTGTTTTTATTTTTCAAAATGTTAATATAATTTTACAAATTAAGTGACTTAGCACAAATACAATCCCTGTGGAGACGATAACTCGATACTTACTTATTACTTAATAATGACTGTGTACACTTACACAAACCCGAGCGTTACAAGTTTTTGGTGCCGTTACCGGGGATTGTCAACTATTGCCATAGTCATTTTTTTCGTGAAATTATTTATTTTTAATTTGATTTATTTATAACATTATTAACTTATTCTTTTTAATTTTTGTGATTTTTTTCTCAGGTGTTTATGAGCATAAATAGAATTATCGATTTATTCCCTGTAGACCCTGAAATTGAGGGAACTGTCAAACAAAGAAGACGTAAACGAATAGCTCAAAGACAAGTCGAGATGGTCCTTAGAAATTAGAATCAAGACCAAGTTAATGAAGCCAATTATGTACGAAATCCCATCCTTATTTCTGATGAGAGGGATCGATGCATCAGACAATATGTTGTGCCACTTTTCAGTGAGCTAAACCCAGGAATTAGAAGGTCAGATATTGAGGCAACCCAGTTTGAATTGAAACTAGTGATGTTTCAAACGCTACAAACAGTGGGCCAATTTAGTGGTATACCCACGGAACATCCACATCTCCACCTTTGATTATTTATGGAGGTGAGTGATTCATTCAAGATAGCCGGTGTGGCTGAAGACGCACTAAGGTTAAAGTAATTTTCGTACTTGGTTCGAGATCAAGCATGAGCATGGCTCAATTCATTGCCACCAAGTTATATATCTACATGGCAAGAATTAGCAGAGAGATTTTTGGTTAAGTATTTCCCACCTAGCAAAAACGCTAAATTGAGGAATGAGATCACAACTTTCCAACAATTGGATGACGAGTTTTTGTATGAGGCTTGGGAGCGATTCAAGGAGTTACTTCGTAAGTGTCCTCATCATGGGATTCCTCATTGTATCCAGTTGGAGACATTCTATAATGGTCTCAATGCACATACAAGATTGATGGTAGATGCACATTCTATAAGTGTCCTCATCATGGGATTCAAGGAGTTTTAGATTTGTGTGATTGAATTGTTTGAAACCTAACACGTCCCTGTTACCTCACACGAATGCTAAGAAACCCTTAGTAAATAAGGATCACTAAAATGCGTATTTACTAAGTAAAGGATTCCAAAAGGACTTAATCTGGTTTCCAAACTCAGGAAAGATCGAGTTGCCATGGAATGTTTTTCTAAATATTATTAAGCATGATGATAATAAATTAAGGTTAATTAAAGTAATAGTCCTAGTTTATTTATGTTATAATTGTTGCAAATTGTGTTAAATTTTGCTAAAATCTATTTCATTCATATAGTCTGCATATTAGGATAATTTACATTAGGGATCATTGCATCTAGTTTATACCACTTCCCAACTATATTTTGTTTTTATTTTTTAAATTTTTAATATAAATTTACAAATTAAGTGACTTAGCACAAATACAATCCTTGTGGAGACGATAACTAGATACTTACTTATTACTTGATAACGACTGTGTACACTTGCACAAACGCGAGCGTTATGGATACTGAGATGGATTTTATGAAATCTAATACAGTATGGGAGCTTGTAGACTTATCATTGGGATTAAACCCATAGAGTGTAAGTGGATCTACAAGAAGAAGAGAAATGTGGAAGGGAAAGTGGAAAGACACAAAGCTAGACTTGTAGGGAAATGCTACACACAGAAAAAAGGTATCAATTATGATGAGACCTTCTCTCTGGTAGCTATGCTCAAGTCTATCTTCATACTCTTATCCATTGCCGATGCTCCCAATTACGAGATCTAGCAAATGGATGTCAAGACAGCATTCTTGAATAACTATCTTGATGAGACCATTTACATGGCTCAACCTAATGGCTATGTTGTCAAAGGAAAGGAGCAGAAAGTTTGCAAACTGCTAAGATCCAATTATGGACTCAAGCAAGCGTCCCGCTCATGGAATAACAAGATTTGATCAAACAATCAAGACTTTTGGATTTGAGAAAAATGCTAACGAACCTTATGCTTATAAGCGTATAAAGGAAAAAGTCTTTCTCATTTTGTTTTTCGATGATATTCTACTTATCAGAAAAGATGTAGGAGAATTTTCATCGATTAAACTATGGTTAGCTTAACAATTTAGGATGAAGGACTTGGGTGAAGCTAGTTATATTCTTAGAATTCGAATCCTTAGGGATCAAAAGAATAAACCGACAGCATTATATCAAGCTTCATACATCAATATGGTACTGGAACGTTTTGCAATGACCTATGCAAAGCCAGACGTTCAGTCGACTGCATTAGGTTTTCGTCTTTCTTTAGATAATTGTCATAAGACAGTGGAAGAAAGAGAGCATATGAGTAAGGTTCCATATGCTTCAAAAGTTGGAAGCTTTATGTATGCGATGCTTTGTGCGAATCCAGATCTTTGTTTCAAAGTAGGAATGGTTAGTCCATATCAGGCAAATCCAGGTCTCAAGAAATGTCAAGGTGTAAAACATATATTAAGGTATCCTAAAAGAACCAGAGATTATATGCATGTGTATTTTAGTGAGGACCTTACTCTTTTTGGATACATATACTCAAACTTCCAAACCTGTAAAGATTCGAGGAAATCGACATCGAGAAATGTATTCATTCTAGGCCTTGGAGCAATAGTATGGAGACGTGTAAAACAAACTTGCACTGCTGACTCTACTGTGGAGGTCGAGTATGTGGTTGTTTTTAAGGCAACAAAAGAAGCAATATAGCTTCGAAAGTTCTTAACCAAACTTGAAGTTATTCCTGATATGGAAAAAAAACTATAACAATATATTGTGATAGGAGCGCTGTAATAGCAAATACCAAGGAAATGAGAAGTCATAAGAGGACAAAACACATTGATCAGAAGTATCACTTGATATGAGAGGCGGTAGCCAAAGGAATTGTAGCTGTGATGAAAGTAGCTTTTGAAAATAACCTTGTGGATCCATTTACTAAGACTCTTGTAACTAGGAGTTTTAATAAACACGTTGAGGATATGGGAACGCGAAACATAACACATTTACTTCACTAGGGCAAGTGAGAGATTGTTGGGAAATGTGCCCATATTGTAGTACACATGTAACTGTTTTCTATTTATTTGAACGACCAATAAATAAATAAAGTTAATTTCACATTTCACTATTATGTCTTTTGTATTTCCTGTCTTTTATATTTTTCATGCATAGCAAAATTATGACAAATAAATATTAGCTTATCAATTGTCTAAAGTTAAAACTGAAAATAAGTGGCATTGTAAAGAACGTTTACATTGCAAGAAAGACAACTTACTTCTGTAGATAATCTAAATGAGTCTGTAATCTTGTAAAAGAATCAAACTGAGCAACTGATTCAAATATTGAGATGGACTATTATGTCATCTACAATTCAAATTGGGGAGATGGCTAGTCTTGTCTATTGGAGCAGTTCACTCCATGAGTAGTGACATAGATGTATTCATTGGTATATGATACATTGGACTGGACCCAAGATGAATTAATTTTGAATCTGTTTGTGAATTAATTCACTTGTAACGTTCATGGTGTGATTTACCTAAATCCTAAGTTAGTCACTGACCATACATATGCAACTCATAAGCTTTGATATAAGTGGAGGCTTATGCTCTAAAGATTGAATCCATCGCCGGAATGTTGGGTACATGACTTGTGTATGGCATGGCTTTACTAGCAATAGTAGAATTCATAACTCAATTAAAGAGTTAATGATATCCTCTCATTGGCATTGTGTGGATTGATAAATATGGAACGTGGCCACGGATTGCTTGTTCTCGAATCAGCAACTTATCAAAGTCATTTGTTGGGACTGATCATATTAATCATTAAGAAGACACAATGGTGTCAATGAGATAAAATAAGATTATATTGAGTAAATGTATTTAACTCAAAAGAATCAAGGATATCTTATGAGGGTAACACACACATGACGAGGTCATTGGGAAAATCTATTGGATGAATTGCTTTCGTAAATAGTATACAATAAGGAGTTTTTAATCATGGTATTTCTTGTGGTCTGACTCCATGATTAAGTAATTGTGAATTATCGGAACGGTGCTTCTGGACATAACTGTAATCACTAGAGCCTAATTGTATACGTTTGATTTGTCCCTCGACTACCTTAACAAAAGCTCGATTAGACTGCATTTGAATCAGAAAAAATTTCTACGACTTTGGGAATAATTTAATTGAGTCGATATATTCGATGTGAAATTAAATTAAGTGGTCATAAGAATTGTTCAACTAGAGAAATTAATTAAAGAATTCTCTTGAAAATTTAATTTGGAAAATCTAAGTGATTTTTGGAAAAATTAATTTTGATCAAGTAAAATTAAATTAATCAAATCATTTAAAATTAATATGATATTTTTGGAAGTTAATTTTCAAGTCAGATAATTGGCCCAATGGGTAATTAAATTTGAAAATTAGAATTTATGTCATAAATTAGGCCCAGGATCCCAAAACCGAGACTAAAACCCAAAAACTGATCGAATCAAGCCCGATATGTGAAATCAAGCTGACGGTCCAACTGGTGGCTAGGCTAGACCAATCGGGTCATCATTGACTCAGACCGAATCAACAGTAGTTGAACCAGCTCAGGGTGTCGTAAGGGTGTCGCACCTACATCACCAAACATGGCGGTGTCGATGGCTAGGACAGCGACGTCCCGGTGGTCGGCGGCGGTTGGTCATCAATGGTTGAGTAGTGGAAGAGTTACACTCCTACTAGAACTCTACCAGAGAATTTGATTTCAGATTAACTATTTTATAAATAATATTATTTTAATAGTTTAATATTAAATTAAATTTAATACTTATCTTAATAGTATTTTATTAATTTAATATTAAAGTGATTATCTTAATATTAAATTTAGTCTAATATTTATCATTAATTTAATATTAAAATGATTAAGTTTAATCATAGTTGATCTCTCTAAACTCTCATTATATAAAGAGAACCTTGGGTCATAATTTTCACACACTTGAATTCAAGATAAAGTTATAGAGAGAAAATTCTCTAAAGAGATTATTCTAGAAAATTTCTAGAGACATTTTTCTGATTTACAACTTGACCCAAAAGTTTAGAGAAATTACAAAATTACTCCATTAGTAATTTTTGTGAAAATTTTTTTGATTCGAAGCGAGCCCACACTCGGCAGACATGAGCTTGAGGATAGCTGAGAAGACTAGTCGGTCGAAGCGCTCATCCTAGATGAATAAAAAAGGTACAATTTTGATTAAGTGTTTATTACTTTCGATATCACAACCAGGATCTTGTTTTGGAAAAAAAATTAAAACTCTAGTTTTTCCCTTAATTTATTTTTCGCTATATTTTCCAAACTCATTTTTCCAACAGCACTCATTTGATTATTGAAGAATAACGCTAATATCTTCATCTAGACAATCATAGATATGTTAGGTATTCAACCATTATTCAGTATCCATTTTTTAATGTTGATCCCTTTATTAGACTTGTGAAATAGAAAGGGAGAAAGTTCTAAATGGAGAAAATCCAAGGAATTAAAAAGGAAATGAGTAAATTGATGGTTATAAACTTTATCAAAGGAGTAAGATATTTGGAATGGCTCTAAATGTAACACCCCTAACCCGTATTCGTCACCGAATTAGGGTTTCAGAGTATTATCGTACAATCAGAAACATTTAAACGTAATATTATTGAATAATATAACCACATCATAAACCAATCATATACATACATATCGTCCCTAAATCGAGCCCCTGAGGCCCCTAAAAATATCTTAGGAGTAAATCAGGACCAATTTCAAACAATTTGGAAAGTTTAGGAAAAAGATACAAAATTTGCAAAACAGAGGTCACATGACCGTGTGGCCAGGCCGTGTGCCTCACTCGGCTGAGACACATGCTCGTGTCTCAGGTCGTGTAACCTTCGAACTCGGGACACACGATCGTGTCCCAGCCCGTATCCTCACCGTGTGCCAGGCCATGTAACTCACTAACTTGCACCCTAAATAAATATCAGATGACACACGGCCGTGTGGACCGAAATTTAGCTAAAATTAAACCATTTCAAAACTATTCCATGCATGAACATTTAAACCAATTATGCACACTTTCAAAGCACTAAAACCTCATCTAAACACACATATATTTGTCACTTCCAAAACCTTAATTCAATTAATCAATATGCCAATTGAGGTACCACCATTAATATCTAATTAACGCATGCCTAAACAAGTTCATATGACACATTTAGTGCATATAAATCTAGTCCATTTAGGTACTAAAGCATACCACATTTAACTATTTCCAAACCATTCAAGACATACCATAATAGCCTCATACTATTATGTACCTAAAACACATCACAATTGACCATTTTCAAGCCAACAAATTGTACCAACAAACCATACACTTCAAATAGCAAAAAGTGACCAAAAGAACTTACCTAATCAAGCAATATAAGTCTATCAATCATACTTAAACATCAAGGCACAAACATACCAAATTACCATTTACATATTCATCAAAACATCATTATAAATCACCTTATGCATGTTAATATTGCCATTCCCAAATATAATAACCTAGTTCAAATATGAACTAAAACATGTCACAAGTATCCATTTTCAAACCACCATTAACAAGCCAAGATATTCATATCAACAAGAACATTAATGTAACCAAAATCACATAACTTTGTAAGGCTTCAAGGTGTACCAAACCAACAAAGCTTTCCAAAGCTTATACATACCAAAACACCATTAACACATGCACTATAATACCATTACAAATCACCCTATACATGCCATTATAAACCTTAGTCAAATTACTCAAAAACTATTGAGTTGTCGACCGGATAATGTGATAAATATCCGACGAACTTCCAACCAATTGAGCTTCTGATAATCTATAAAACCAAGGAAAAAAATAACTATGTAAGCAATAAATGCTTAGTAAGCTCGTATAAACTTTAAAAATAACATACCGTTTCAATAATGAACTTTATAAAATAAGTGTCAAAACCATTTTTATTTTTTGAAAAAAAAAATTGGGAGTCGCCACCAATCTTTTATTGAGGTGTGATTGGATCGCCTAAACAATAGCTTTGGTCTACGAGTTTTAGAAAAATGGATTCGGGAGTCGATTACGTACGAGGAAGGATTAGCACCCTCGTAACGCCCAAAATTGGTACCTAGTTAATTAATTAGTGTCTTAATGTCGAAAATTTAAAAATATGATCCTTAATAAAAACTAAAAAACTTTACTTATTAAGACTCTTATCATTTCAGAGAAAGAAAATGTCACACCCAATGTGTTAGGGCACGACATTCTATTTCCTCAAAAATGATTTAGTCCAAAATACTCTTATAATAAAAATTTAAAAGAATAACTATTTATTTAAGATTTAAGAAATCGCGGCTCAATATGTTAGGGCACAATTTCTCAAAATCCTAAACTTGGAATATTTCCTTTGTTATCATTTTTTTAAAAAATATTTGTCTCGAGAAATCAATACGTCACATCCAATACGTTAGGATACAACATATTAAATTCCCGACAACAAGCTTTTCATTTTATTTTTTTGATTAATGAGCAACTCTCGATCGTTAGATTTAACGAAGAAAATCGGAACCCAATACGTTAGGGCTCAATTTCCTTGAAAATCCTAAATACGAGCATTATCTCAATTTTGAAAATTTTTGAATAAAATGATTTTGATGCTTGAATGATATCGAACATAGCCTTTTAAGCGAATAGAATGCGATAAATGATAATATACAACATGGAGCGATAATTCGTAAATAAAACATACACTAATGAATGATAAATAATAAATGAATTCGAAAGAAAATACATAAACCTATTTAAGAGAGAATTTAAAGGTAATAGATAAAATAATATGAAATCAATAATATATAGAATAAAAATAATTTATTACAAATTATATATGTATATATAAAATAGTATTGTATAAAAACATTTTCATATAAATCTTTAAGACATATAAATATGTAAAGTGAATTTCGAAAATATATTACAAAATAAGAATATCAAAGAATATATACAAATCATGTTGAATTTACCTAAAAAATAAAAAAGTGTGATAAATCGAAATAATAGCAATATATATTGAATTTCAAAATAATGATACATTATATTTTTTTTAAAAAGGATAATATATACATATAATTCAATAAACTTATAGCCATAATACATATAAAACGTAAAATAAAATGGAAAATACTAAGCTTAATCATTAAAATAGTATTCGATTCAAAATTAAATATATTTAAAAAATATAGTGGTGTAAGAAATCAAGCACATTGAATTAACAAGGATTTAAATTGAACTCCAAACAAAATTAAAGGGAAAAAATTGAAGGGCCCAATTAAAATACGCGAATAACTCATAGGGCTCGAATGGGAAAATAACTCCATCCTTTGAAACGCGTCACTTTATTAGGGCTAAAATAAAAAAATAAAATTCGCAATGGTATCACATTCTCCCTTTTTTTTAAATCGTAAATAAGTAAAAAAAAATAGTAAGCCACCTTTAAAAAACTGCCAATCGTTCTCACCTTTTTTTTATTGATTTTTTTCCTCCTGCCACAAGGATGGGAGAGGCCTCTATTTATAGTTGAGCCTCTCCAAATCCAACGGTACAGATCAATTACATCAACGGCTAAGATTAAAGGGTATCTACAAATTAAATCTCTAAGATTACAAAATCATATCTTCCAAGATTACATATCATATCCAAGATTGCATATATCATATCTAAGATTGCATATCATATATAAGATTGCATGTCCTTGAAGATTATGTTTCCATAAGCTTGTAGATGGACCTTCAACCTTTTTAAGTAATGGGTCATTCCGATCGGGTCAAATGATATAATTTTGTACTGGACTTAGACTTTATTTTATTATTGTGAGCCTGGGCTAAAATTGGGTATTACAATAAGTATAAACCTTTACCAATGCCATAAGATCAATAAAGCCTATATAACACCATCAAACTCACAAGTTAGCATACTTGTTCATGATACATATGAAATCAACTATATATATAAACATAACATTTACTTCATCATTGTTACCATACTATCATGTTTCATTCTGTTTGCTTACTTATCGTTTCCAAATGCTTAGTATAAGCCTAAAAAACATCATCAAATCACAAGTTAGTGCACTTGTCCATATTATAAATGAGTTTATCCATAGCATAAGTAGATTTCCCTTATATAAGTACATCATTTAATTCATCAATCTTTTTATAACATCATGTTACATCTCACTTGTGTAATTACCGTTTCATTCTCTTTTCTTACCCGTTGAACCATCTAGAATTACATCGGATACTCGAGAAAGCTCACACGAAGTGTGCCTTTACATATAACCGTAACATTTCCTTTACATCATTGCTCACACGAGCTGTGAAATGGACCTGCTCACATGAGCTGTGGGTCAGAATGTAAGCTACACGATGCTGCTCGCATGAGCTATGGAGAATTCGCAACAAATGCAGGACCTCAGCCATCGGTAAGAAATTCAAGACCAGTACCCGAAACTTGAAATCCTTAATGACATGTCATTTGTATCCTAAGAATTCCTAAGGTTCAATCAGGACTCAATATCTGTCAGTTTGTCATACTGTAGTTAGATTCACATACATATTGATTCATTTAGATTAAAAACAATATAGTAAACATTTAATTTAAATAACATTATAATGATTACAGTTCATACGAACTTACCAAACTAAATTGCAGCAATGACTAAGTAAAAGGGCTATTAGTTAATTTTCTCTTCTCCACAATTTTCCACTCATTCTTGATCTAAAATAATAATTTCATTCAATTCAATAATTCTAATAGAAAAATTAATTCATTTATGCAATTAAGTTCTTTTTTAACATTTTTACATAATTCCCACCATCATTTTACTTTCTATACAATTTAGTCCCTAAGTTCAAAACATGCAAATTAACCATTTTCACTCAATTAATCCCATTTCAGCATTTAGAATGATTAATTTAGCTTATAACCCATAATGATGAAAATTTACAAATTTACCCTCAAAGTTTATCCTTTTGCAATTCAGTTTTTAAACCCGAAACTTGCAATTTCATTATTTCTAAATAAAATTCATGCAAACAAATTTTGACCTAATCTTATAACAGCCCATATTTATCCATAAGTTATACTATTTTCCTTGAATTTTACCTTTTTCATAAATCAGTCCCTAAACTTGAAAATCATCAAAAATTACTTAACAAAATACTTATATTTAACAACCAAGCTTTATAATCTATTATAAAATTTAAAGGACATCACAATTTCATCCATGGTAAAATTCTAAACATTTAACAATTTAACAAATTGATCCCCGAGTTAGCTAAACCTAGTTGCAACGATTTCAAAAACATAAAAATTATTAAAAACGAACCTCAAAATCTCCCACATGCATTGAAAATAGACTGGTCGAATCTCCTTGCTCAAAAAATGGAGTTCTTCCCATTAAAAAAGAAGAACATATGAAATTATGTTTTGTTTTTCTTTCTTTTTCTTATTTAATACCTATTATTTATTTTATTAATATTAAAATATATCATTTAAACTAATAAAAATTAGTCACCAACTGCCACTAATTTATTTTATGGTTTATTTTCCATTTTAGTTCATTTAATTACCTTTCCTTAGCTATTTGACACCTTTAATTAATATAATTCAACTTTTGCATCTTTTGCAATTTAGTCCTTTTTAATTAATTAACTATTTAAACATTAAAATTTCTTAATGAAACTTTAGTACAACTTAATAACACTCTGTAGATATTTAATAAAATATTTATTACTCGACTTATAGAAACGAGGTCCCGATACCTCATTTTTAAAACCACTTGACTTTAGGGTCATACCACTTAAACCTAATTATTCATTCAAATAACATAAATTTCCAATTCAAAATTTATTTTAATACCATATTTGACTCATAAATATTAAATAATAACATTTACAAACTTACTCGTCGGATTTGTAGCCCCAAAACCACTGTTTTTGACACCACTGAAAAACAGGCTATTACACTTAAATATAGTTTTGGTGCAGAAAACAAATTATAAGTGGAGGATATATGTCGAATTAAACAATGCTTGCCCTAAAAATAGTTTTCCCTACCTTTGATAGATAGATTGGTTGGTCCCTCAGCGGGCCACAAGTATATGAGCTTCATAGATACCTTTTCAAATATAACCAATCCAAATGGCCCTGGTATACTAAAAAAAAAGGCATTATTCATCACCAAAGATGGGTTTTTTTTTATATAAGGTCATTCATTTGAGTTTAAATAACGCTAGTGCAACCTACCAAAGATAGGTTAATAAAGTTTTTGGAGATTAGATAGGTTGCAATATAGAGGTTTATGTGGAAGACATGCTAGTAAAAGGTACCTTAATGGAGCAACATTTAAAGGATTTATAAGGATTTTTCCAAGTTCTATGAGCTTATAGCACAAGGTTGAAATTGAACAAGTACTCATTTGATGTTTAACGAGGAAATTTCTAGAATTCTTAATATCTAATAGGGGAATTGAGGCAAACCCTAAGAAAATAAATGCAATCCTCTTGATTACCAATGAAATCCAAAAATTGAAAAGTAAGGTGGTATCATTGAACAGATTCGTATCTAAGACGGTAGACAAGTTCCTACTATTCTTTAGAGCCCCGCGAGCTCTATTCTAGTAGAATAAGGATTGCCATGCATCATTCAAACAGTTATCAAAAGATCATCGATTGATATACCTCACAAACTCGGATGAAATAGTAGCAATCATTTGGGTTAAAGAAGAAGAGAGTGACCAAACTCCTGTATACTATGACAATAGAATCATACAAAATGACAAAATCAATTGTGCCAAAATCAAGAAGATAATATTTGCCCTAGTAGTAGCCACAAGAAAGTTAAGAAAGTATTTATATTATCATATTGTTTTAATGTTATTTGACCAACCCCTTAAAGAAATGTTGCAGAGGGTTGATTCCTCATGACAAATGATAAAGTGGAATGATGAAGTTAGTGAGTTTAACTTAAAATTCTTATAAAAAAAGGCAAAGAATGCCATGGTATTGGAAAAGTTTGTGGCCGAATCCTCTTTTACACATAATGTAGATAAAGATGAAGAATAAGAAGAAGAAGAAGAAGGAGAAGAAGGAGATTGGGTAATGGAGGATGTTGATTTGGACAAGAAAGACCACAAAGGAAAAAGGACACCAAATGTTGTAAATCCAATAAGCCCTTTGCCTAAATTCTAGTGGACCTAGTTTATTAATGGTTCTATTAGAAAAGATAGATTTGGTGTAAGAATTTTATTAGTTGACCCTCAATTAATGAAAAGCAATATAGCATATCTTTTAGGTTCAAGTCTTTTAACAATGTCACAAAGTACAAAACTCTCATACTAGTTCTCGAGTTAGCATATCAACCTTGGGGAAAAAATTCCAAATATTCTCAAGTTCTCAATTGGTGGCTAAACAAATATTAGGTAAGTATGAAGTAAGGGGTGGGACCTGTCCAATTACCACAAGCTCGTTACAAATTTGTTAAGAAAGTTTGATGGAACAGAGTTGAAAGAAATTCCCCTGAGTGAGAACATTATAGTTGACACTATTTTAAGGTTTGCCTCATTTATGAAAAATTCAATAGTGGGAAAAATATTATTAGAGTACAAGACTAAACATAGTTATGTAGTGCAGAGATGATGACCTTAGATGGATGATGTTGATAATCTAATTTTTGATAGATGGCAAACTGCAAGATGAAAGGAAAGAGTAGATAAAATTAAGGAACAAGGTAGTGAGGTATACCCTAATTGATGACATATTGTACAAGAATAGCATCCTGCAACCACTCTTCATATGTTTAGGCATTAGAAAAACTGATTAAATAGTAAGAGAGATTCATGATAGAATTTGTGGACACCATATGGGAGGACGAACTCTAGAATAAAAACTTCTTAGATAAGGGTTCTACTGGTCTACAATCAATAAGGATGCAATAAACCTTATATTAAAGTGTGAGCTTTGCCAAAAAATTTCTCCAATACCTCACTAACCAGTGGAGCAACTTCAACTGATCAATAATCCAGTATCATTTGTAACCTAGGAAATGGATATTGTTGGCCCTTTTTCAATGGCATGAGCCAAAAGAAGTTCATAGTAGTGGCTACTGAGTTCTTCACAAGTGGATAGACACAAAAATATTGGCCACCATTACTAAAATCAGATGTAGAGTTTTGTTTGAAAAATTATAATCTATAAATCTAGATAGCTTCACCTCTTGATCATAGACAATAGTGCCTAATTCCAAGGAAATTCAAGGATTTCTATGAGAACCTAAAAAATCTCATTAGCCCAATGATTGATCAAGATACTTTAAACCAACAGTCAAGTGAAAGTGACCAGCAAAAAAACCTTTAAAACCCCCAAAAAGAAGGTTGACAATGCAAAAAGAGCATGGTTGGAAGAGTTACTAAGAATATTATAAGCCTTGCGAACTACCTCATACATAGGAATATGTGAGATATCATTCAACCTAACCAAAGTTGAAGCTATAATACTAGCGAAGATAAGCCTTAACATGTACAGTGTATCTCATTTTGACCCCTAACAAAATTTAAAAAAAAACATTCAGAGTAAATTTGGACTTGCTTAAAGAAACAAAGGATCGAATGGAGAAAAAGCTCGCTACAAAAACCCAACAAGCAGCCAATTATCGTAATACGCAATAATAGCCCCCCCCCCCAAATTGTTATGCCAATTGTAGCACATGTCTCACCTTGAATCACGCTCCCATCAAATAAGTATTCTTTTAAAAAAATTCAAATATCTTCAAAATTTAAAACCCCCGAAACACAAAAATTTTGTTCAAAATCCACCTACTTATATCCTTTATGGAAATCTCACCCCTAAAAGTATGTACCTCTTGTTAACATGAATCACCTAAAAACAAATGAAGCAATCCTCACCAATATAAAGAACAGGTCACAAAGATCAATGTCTCAAGAAAGATCACTTTATAACCTCATTTTCGATTGGTAGGCAATTGTTATACCTACACCTTGTAAGCCCTTCTTGTGTTCGACCGACCTTGTAAGTTAGCCCTAAACTAAAAAGGACTATCATACAATCTAAGGACAACAACGAGGCCAAAACCTTGCGAGTCCAAGACCTCGAGAGCATGTTTCATGGGGACCACACCCTTGACACAGAAAAAAATACTTACCATTCATACATCACACATATCTATTACCCTGACATGACAATCCATGCCTAAGAGGACAAGACATTGTAGGTCGATTGAGTTCAAGAAAATACAGAATTAATACAGGGACGGTATATGGCATCTTGAGAATGACTACAAGCCCTCCTTTTTAAGGCTCACAAACATCGATATAGGAGAACATATGCTCACTTGTCTAATTATTTCAGCTATCTCTCTTCTTTTTTTTGGATTCCAATCCCTAACATTCTGGTCAACCTTATCTTCACGAAGTACCACCACCTCCATCCTATATCAACACGATTGGTACCCAAATGTTTTCTTCATCAACTAGTTTGGTACTTTTTTTTAACACTGTTAAATCTGAGACAAGTGGTAGAACAGGATTGTAACACATGGCATGATGATGTCATAATCTAAAAAATATATTAAAAATTAATAAAAATATTTTTAAAAATTATTTATATTTTTTCTTATTTCTATTTTTTCTGATGTTCCTTCCTTCTTCCTTTTGTCACTTCACCTTTTTTTTTGTTTCTAGGTTCATTCAACATTTTTGGGTTTCTTTGAAAAGAAATTTAAGAACATTTCTAGGTTATTTTTTTTCTTATTATCTTATTTTTCTAGATATTCCATTCTTCTTCTTTCTTCCTCTCGTCACTTTGCCTTTTTCTTTTTTGAATTCATTCAACATTTCTAAGTTCATTCAAAATTTATGGGTTTCTTTAAAAAGAAATTTAAGAACATTTCTAGGTTTGATGCATCTGTAAATATGAAGTGACTTAAATTTGATTAAATTATGCAAAAATTTGAACCACAAGAAATTTAAACAGTAAATTTGAATCATCCAAACTCAAAACATAATAACACCAAAATCAGTTAAACTAATCACATTCACAAATCTACTTGTAACCTTTCCAGATTTTATCAATAATTCCACCCAACTTTGAAAATTGTTGGGTTGTAGCAATCAGCTCCGAAGAAAACTCCAAGGCCCCATGCTAGTGCTTGTCTTGCAGGACAATGTTAATGAGAAAGTGTTAGAATCATACAAAACTTTCCCAAATAAAAAAACCAAGTGAAATTTTCTATTTGGTTGATCAGAAAACACCATGGAAAAGAAATAAAACCATAAATGAATTATATTACCTCAAAAGACCAGCAAACACACAAAAACTCATAAAGGTGGTCAAAGTAATCCAGATACTAATATAGCCATTGTTAGAGGATAGTATGAACAAGCAAAGGATGTTCACAATAGAAACCAAAACCTAAGAAAATGACAAGAAAATTAAACCAATTAAACCAATCCAATTCACAAATTTACTTGTAATCTTTCCAAATTTTATCACCAATTCCATCCCACTTTGAAAAACATACCTTACAAAGGGATCATTTCAAGCTTCTTGGTAGTGGAACATCACGAGCAGATCTAATCTCCGCAAAATAACACAAGCGCATAAAATATGGCAGACCCATAAACAAATTGTGGACTTATTTCAAAATCTTAAGTTGTTTAGCAGGTTTAGGCAAACCCGATTTGACCATGGCTTATCTAACAACAATAACAAAGGAGAGTAGCGACAGCCAAGGTTTTTGAAATCAAAAAATAAAGTAGAAAAGAAGAGGAGCAGAAGCAGAAGCAGGAGAGAAAGGAAAGTCTTTCGGTGCTTCTCTGACCGGTGAGGACATTGAAACAAACAGTGACGACATCGGAGCAAGGTGACTGGCGGAGGAGAATCCCAACGGGATTTCAATGAGTTTTCTGTGAAAAAAACAATAAAGGAAATGAAAGAGCAAGAGGAAAAAATTGGCCAGTGCCATTATTTGGATCGGAGAACAAATGTCGGTGACAACGTGGGAGTGGAGCTATGGTGCATGCTGGCGGCGACTAGGGTTGGGAAAGAAAGGAGGAGAAGAAGAAAACAAAAAAAATAAGATGGGAAGGGAAGGGAAGAGGAAAGAATAAAAGAAAAGGAAAAAGGAAAAAAATAGAAAAAGTGATATAGAAAAATAGGAGTGAGCAAAACTCGATTCGACTCAAAAAAATCGAAAAAAATTTGAATTTCGAGTTAAACGAATTGAGTTATTCGAGTTAATCGAGTTATTCGAATCAACTCGAATTTTTTTTTCAAATTTCGAGTTCGAATCGAGTTGAGTTTTCGAATTCGAATAACTTGAATAATTCGAATAATTCGAATATCAAACTATAATATTTTACATTTTTACCCCAAATTCCCAAACCTTTTTACTTTTCCCTCAAAACTTTTACTCTTTCCCACTTTCCCCCAAAACTTTTACTCCCCTCCCCTCCCAACCCCCCAATCTACCCAAAATCCATTTCCCACCAAAATTTTACTCTCTCATTTACTTTTTCTTAAAATTTTACTCCCAAAACCCTCAAAACATTTTATTTTCCCCCCCAAATTTTTACTCCCTCTCACTTTTCCCCTAAAACTTTTATTCTCTTCCCATCCCACCTCCCATCTACCCCAAACCCTCCCCCCTCCAATTTTTTTTTTAATATTTTCCCTCCAAAATTTTACTCCCCCTATTTACTTTCCCTCAAACTTTTATTCCCCAAAAATTTTTATTTTCCCCCTATACTTTTACTTCTCACCCTTTACTCTCAAATAAAAAATCAAAATTATCCAAAAAAAATCACTAAACATAAATAGTAATAATTTTATTTATATCTACTATTTATATTATTAAATTAAATTTCACATTTTATATTATTTGTATTATTGAATTGTTTAATCATATTGAATATTTATATTAAAATTGAATTATTAATTATGTCATAAAATATTCGTGTTAACATTTTATATTGATATCAATTTCACATTTCATTTTTAAAATAACTTTTATTAAAAAATTATATTTTTACATTTAATATATTTTTAATTCCAAAAATACATAGTGACAAGAATCTGAAGATAATTGAAACAACTAAGCAAGCAACGAAGCTAACCAATATATAAAAAATTAATAAATAAATTATGAGGTGATGAAAGTTAATAAAAATTTTGATTAAGGTGGACAAATTTTTTTACAATGGGTGACAGTGGTTACAAGGACCCAAAATTATTTTTTAAAATTTAACTCTAACAAATATATTCGATTCGATTCGATTCGAATTCCATCTCATTCGACTCGATTTGAGAAAACTTCAAATAAAGTTAAGATGATAAAATGAGATTCGAAAACTCGATTAACTCGAAAATTTTCGATTCAATTCGATTCGATTGAATGCTCACCCCCATAGAAAAATAGATTATGACATCATCATGCCATGCCATGTGTCATAATCCTATTTTGCCACATGTCTCAGATTTAATGGCATTAAAAGAATATCAAACTAGTTGAGGGAGAAAAAGTTTAAGTACCAATATGGGGTTAAAAAAAACTTTAAGTACCAATCTAGGATAAATGAATAAGTTCAGGTACCAATTTTATATTTAACCCATAAAAATATGACATCTCATCATTTAAAATAAGAAATAAATAAAAATGGACTTATAAATAGACACTAATAAATTTATTTAAATGCAATTAATTATTAATTAATTATAACTATAAGAAATAAATAAAAATAACTCTTAATTTTAGGTATGCTTTAAGATTTAGGATATTTTTTTTAGATTTAGAATTTACTCTACTAATTTTTATTTTATTAAATCTAATAATATAAAAACTTCATACACCAAATCCATGAAGAATTATTTCATATTTATATTATTGGTAAACTCGACCACCATACTGATCACGGACGGTTCTAGTTCATACAAATCTTAAATTAGGAGATAAATACACAACTGATACATAACTTTTTATTAATTAAAATAATTATTATATTACAATAGAAGCCTCAAACTTGAAAAGGATCTTTTTTCATCAAAAGAATCAAAAGGAAAATCGTCAATTATGTGCGGACCTCAACTGTCACCTTTCTTCTATAATCCCATTTTCCCATTTATCCCAACTGCAATTTTCTGATTGTAGTTCATTACATACTTACTGTTTTTCTTTTGTGTGGCGTCACTGCCCTTTCGCGGACAAGACAAGAGGAATCTTTTGGGAAAAATATATACATTTTTTGCACTCATTTCGCTAACTTTTTTTTTCTCCACCATAGAAAAAGAGAAAAAAAACCAAAAAACTATAGGTATTTTGTTTCCATTTGCAAACAGTGTGGACGTTAATAGCTTATTGTTTCCCATGTTTATCTGTAGGAAAATCCTTTACAGACGCAAACTTTCCTTTCTGAATGACCTTATTATTGGTTCACCCTTCATGTTTAGAAATTAAAACATGGCTGATGGCTCCCAACCTTTGTAATTCTCTTCCTTTAAACTGTTCTTAATTGGTTGATGTAGAATTTTATGGATATATAGCTATCTTCAAGCTTCTGCCTTTCTTTTGTTTCTTCAGTTTCAGTTAGATTCTTCGTGTGTGTGTGTTTTTCTCCAAGAAAACTTTGTTGGGTGGTCGTTGAAATCTCGTGGGATCTGATAATTTTTAGTGAATTTTGATGCTACAATGCCCCCGTCTTACTTCCCCCTGCGTTGGGAGAGCACTGGGGACCAATGGTGGTACGCATCACCTATCGATTGGGCAGCAGCCAATGGCCTTTACGACCTGGTCATTGAGCTCCTCCATCTCGACGCCAATCTCCTCATAAAGCTCACTTCTCTCCGCAGAATCCGCCGCCTGGAGACCGTGTGGGACGATGAAGCTCACTTCGATGATGTTGCTAAATGCCGCTCTTTTGTCGCCAAAAGGCTTCTTCAAGAATGCGAGACCAAGAAAGGCAACAATAGCTTGATAAGAGCCGGGTATGGTGGCTGGCTTTTGTACACCG
This sequence comes from Gossypium hirsutum, assembly GCF_007990345.1. Taxonomy (NCBI): domain Eukaryota; kingdom Viridiplantae; phylum Streptophyta; class Magnoliopsida; order Malvales; family Malvaceae; genus Gossypium; species Gossypium hirsutum. Next base: position 57,755,130 of record NC_053438.1, on the reverse strand, counting down.
CTGCCTCGGCTGGTGACATGGGTTTCGTCAAGCAACTGTTGGAGAGAGACCCTTTCCTTGTCTTCGGAGAAGGAGAATATGGGGTGACTGATATATTTTATGCAGCGGCGAGGAGCAAAAACTCTGAGCTTTTCAGGATGCTGCTTGATTTCGCGGTGTCGTCCAGGGGTTGCCTTGGCGGTGGTGAAGGTGAACTGAGTGAAACTCGGTCGGTTTTTAAGTGGGAAATGATGAACAGAGCGGTTCATGCGGCGGCAAGAGGTGGGAGCTTGGAGATTTTAAGGGAGATTCTTGGGGATTGCACTGATGTTTTGGGTTATAGAGATGTGCAGGGATCTACTCTCTTGCATACTGCCTCTGGGAGAGGCCAAGTAGAGGTTAGTAAGGCACTAATTTCTCTTGAATCTTCCATCTCTGATGATTAAACTTCATAAGCATCAGTATCTACTTAGGTAACATAGTGTGTTAATCCCAAGTTATAGGTTCTCTGTATTAATGGTGCTGAGCTCCAGTTATACTTCCGATTATGCTCATATTACACTGATTAGTGACTAATACAGTTCGTTGTTGGCAGCTACATTTACCGATGTCCTTCGAGCTTTATCAAACTGTTATGTTATCTTTTTTCTTGCCTCTCAAATGCAGGTAGTGAAGAATCTCGTTGCATCGTTTGAGATCATAACCTCTACAGACAATCAAGGAAACACGGCACTTCATGTGGCGGCTTATCGCGGTTATTTAAAGGTTGTTGGGTTCCTTATTCAAGTGTCTCCGAGTTTGGCCTCTGTGAAGAATGATTACGGGAATACTTTTCTTCATGTGGCTGTGGCTGGTTTTAGAACCCCAGGGTTCCGAAGAATAGATCGGCAGATCGAGCTGATGAAGCAATTAGTATGCGGTGAGGTTGTCGACATTCGAGATATCATCAATGTGAGAAACTTGGATGGAAGAACTGCTTTGCATTTGGCCGTAACTGAGAATGTTCAGTCTAGTCTGGTGGAACTACTCATGTCCGTGCCATCTATTGACCTGAATGTTTGTGATGTTGATGGCTTGACCCCGTTAGATCTCCTCAAGAGAAGGCCTAAATCTGCATCTTCGGAAATTTTAATCAAAGAACTAATTGCAGCTGGAGGAATCTCTAATTGTCAAGACAATGTAGCAAGGAGTGCTCTTGTTTCTCATCTGAAGGAGCACGGTGTAGGTGCTAGTCGTGGAACATCATTCAGAGTCCCTGATGCAGAGATATTTTTGTACACCGGTTTGGAGAATACATACGATGCAGGTTGTGATAAAGAAAGCGTGGAATATAGCTCGTGCCTGAGTGAACTAAGCGACTTGAACTTGAGTACTTCGTTTGATACTAAGAAGTCGAGCTCCGTAAATCATACTGCGAGACGACTGAAGAATTTTCTCCATTGGCCTAGGAAGAAGGAAAGAAAAGCTACTAGCACGGAATTGGTAGACACTGATGATCCTGTGGAGGTTACGAGTGCTTATCGAAACTGGCCAGACATTCATATTCCGCTTCGTGAAAAGTACACTAAATCTGTATCTCTTCCAAATAACAAAAGGACCCTTGCTCTCCACAATGATCTTCCAAGCCGATCCAGCAGGAAGAAATTTACTGCTGGGCTAACTCATGGTGTGATCCAGGCAGCGCCACATTTAGTTGCTCCTTTTAAGTCACCTCCAAGCCCTTTTTCAGTATCTTCTACAACCTCGCCTATATCAATGGATGAACAAAAGAGTGTCCTAGATGCTCGATGCTTTTACTCGAATTCATCATTTAATGGTAAAACAACAACACGAATGAATCCGAAGCAAAGTTCAGTTGATAAGAAGTTGATGAACCATTATTTCTGTTTTGGAGCACAAGGCCTAGCTGTCGAAGATAATAGAAGCCATACACGGCTGGATCGCAGCATCAAGAGTGCCCGTTCTTTAGTTGCTTGATGCAGAGTATTGCAATTTTCAAGAACCACCGTTGACAGCAAAGGAATTTAGGATTCTATGAGATTCCTACTCTTCAGTTTACTGTGTTTGGGACCTATGAATAAATTCAAGGTATATACTGAAAAATGACCCAGAATTTTTAATGTATCAATAAACATACCAAGTTGTATTATATGTTTAGTTTGTTGTTGAAGTTGTAAGTTTCTAAGTTTTAATAAAAAGGTTAAATTTTTCCATTAGTCCTTGTACTTTACAAAAGTTGTGGATTTAGTCTATCATTTTTAGTTCTATACTTTTCAATATTTAAAAATTCAGTCATTACCAAACAATAACCGTTAAATTCGTTATATTATTTCTAAAATTTGATGTGGCAAGCATATATTATCATATTTGTAATGTCATGTCAACTTGTTATTTTCACATATTACTCACTAAAAACTCGATTAATGGATTAACGAATTCCGTTTGCGTCAAAACTGAAATTTGAAAATTTGAAAATTCGAAAAGTATAGAGATTTAAAATATGAACTAAATCTGCAACTGTATACATGGTACAAAGTTAATAATTGAATTTAACTCAAATGGATTTAGCAATTCCTGTTCGAGTTATGATCAAAATTTCAAAATTTAAAAAGTATAGGACTAAAGTAGACCAACTCAAAAAGAACAAGGACTAAAATTTGTCAAATGAAAGTACATGGATTAAATCCACAACTTTCACAATGTACAAGGACTAATAGCAAATTTAACAAAATAAAAACAATCCTTGCAAAATCTTTTTCTTCTCTGTTAATGAATACCAAGTTTCATTCATACTTTTCTTCATGATTCAATGTGCAACTTTTTCCACTAAAGTGAGACTTAAAGCGAAAAGTTAGCCACCATTGAAAGACCAAAAGGAAAAAAACATGTAAATTAGAACACGTTAATAAAAAATTGACCAGTTGATCCCATGGTTACAGGGGAATCGAGGGAGAGTTTTGCTGAAGCTACATGGTTACCCTTCATTCCCACTAGATCCATCATAAAAGCTGCCCATGAGACAGACAGCATATTCCATAAATTAGACCATTGTAGCAATTCAAACCTTAGACACCCCAAAACTTGTCAAACTAACAAGATATATGAAGAGAAATGGGAGCTTATTACAACAACTGTCCACATTTTCTTCCTTGTAAAATCCACTTTCTATTAATAGCATACCATATAATTGGGCACATGTAGCTTATATGGTGGCTACTTCGGCGAGTTTCATTATACTTAATCCTTTTCTTTACAGATTTGTTCCCAATTCCTTAACCACAACTGAGAGAAAAAAAGAAAAAGAAAAAAAGATGGTGTATGAAGGATCAGAAAGCGAACGTGAGAGGGCCATCAATGAATGGCTCCCCGTCACTTCTAATAGGAATGCTAAATGGTGGTATTCAGCTTTTCACAATGTCACCGCAATGGTTGGAGCTGGTGTTCTTAGCCTTCCTTATGCCATGTCACAGCTTGGATGGTAAGTTCCCAAAATTTGTACATTAATCCCACAGTCTACACTTTGTTCATTCTTGACTATGATGAATTTGCAGGGGTCCTGGGGTTACTATAATGCTTTTATCATGGGTTGTAACATTATACACCATTTGGCAAATGGTGGAAATGCATGAGATGATACCCGGTAAGCGTTTCGATAGGTACCATGAGTTAGGCCAGTATGCATTCGGTGAAAAGCTCGGGCTATGGATCATCATACCTCAGCAATTAACCGTAGACGTTAGTTCCGACATTGTCTACATGGTGACGGGAGGCCAATCGTTGAAGAAGTTCCATGATCTGGTCTGTCCTAACTGCAAGGAAATAAGACAAACATATTTCATCATGATTTTCGGTTCGGTTCACTTCGTCCTTTCCCATCTCCCAAACTTCAACTCCATATCTGGTGTCTCACTGGCCGCTGCAGTCATGTCACTGAGGTAAAACGCTCGGAAGCGGACATTTATCGTATGTCTGATGTTCCATTTAATCGAATGTTCTTTTTATGCAGCTATTCTACCATTGCTTGGGCAGCTTCGATTGGAAAGGGTGTTCAACCGAATGTCGACTACTCATACAAGTCCACATCCAACCCTGGTAAAGTATTCGACTTCCTTGCCGGATTGGGTGAAATAGCCTTTGCGTACGCCGGTCATAATGTGGTATTGGAAATCCAAGCAACAATGCCATCAACTCCTGAAAAACCTTCAAAAGGTCCAATGTGGAAAGGTGTGATTGTTGCATATCTAATAGTGGCAATTTGCTACTTACCGGTTGCTTTTATTGGTTACTGGGCATTTGGAAACAGTGTTAATGACAACATCCTCTTAACATTAGAGAACCCCACTGGGCTCATTGCTACAGCTAACATCTTCGTCGTCATCCATGTCATTGGCAGCTATCAGGTACAACTATACATATAGTTGGGTGATTTCGGGTTCGGGTTTTGACACTATGATATGATAAAAAAACCTATGCAGATATTTGCAATGCCAGTGTTTGACATGATGGAGAGTTATATGGTAAAGGAATTGCGTTTCAGACCTTGTTTAAGGCTTCGTTTAATTAGTCGCACTCTATATGTGGGTAAATAATCCCAACTCAAACTCCCATTTTCTCCTAATCAAAATCTAGTTCTCTTTTACCATGATTTATGATCTTGTTTGTTGCAGCATTCACAATGGTTATTGCCATTTGCTTCCCATTCTTTGGAGGTCTTCTCAGTTTCTTTGGAGGGTTTGCATTCGCTCCTACATCATATTATGTAATTATTTCGAACTTCCTTATATTTAAAACCTTAAACTCTAAACCATCGTTATAAAAAAATACAATGTTATAAAAATTTCTTGCTTTTGCAGCTTCCATGCATCATTTGGCTTATAATCTGCAAACCCAAAAGATTCAGCTTAACTTGGTTCATAAACTGGGTAAGTAACAAGTAATAACCTCGGCAGTGGTTTATGAGCATGCCAAATACATGCCATGTTTAACATTAAGCTTGTTTGGTATCCATGTCAGATATGCATTGTACTGGGTGTATTACTGATGGTTCTATCACCCATTGGAGGACTTAGATCAATTATTGTGTCAGCAAAGGACTACGAATTCTTCTCGTGATTATTTTCCCTTCCTCCCAGATTGTGGAAAACAGTATGGTGATGATCAAACAGGGGCACTTTGTAGAAAAATGTTTTTTATAATCAGTTTTGTCAAAGATTGTTGTTTATTGTAAACTCACCTTGTTCGTAAGTTTCATCGTTAGATGAGAAGGGGATTGGTCATCTCCTTGATTACATTTTTCGGGTAGTTTGTTAAATATAATCTATAATTTCTTGAATTAATTGATTGTTCTTAAAAATTGAATGTCGATAATGGTAATGTAAAAAGATCACAAACAATCACGGACAAAGGAAAAGAAAATTCACTACTGGCGAATTCGAATGATACAAGAGTTTCGAATACATCTATTTATAAGTTGAAAAAAACCTAATTTTAATCAATGTCAAATATATTATGCTAATAAATGCTAAAATATTATACCAATAAATACTAAATCTTCTAGAAAGAAAATATATTTTGTTTAACTTGACTTGCAAGTAATCTCCTAGAATTTGGGTTACACAACTCTAACAATCTCCACCTTGACAAGAATTCTCAACAAACAAGTTCTTCACCACAAACTCTCAACGAATAAGTTCTCCACCTCTTCCACAAAACCCCTTAAGGATATTCTTCAATAATGAACACCAACCAAGTCCAAGCAATGCTCGAACTTGGTTATAGGAACTGATTTAGTCATCATATCTGCAGGATTATCATGAGTACTAACTTTGCTCACAATAATATCACAATGAGCTATAATATCATGCACAAAATGATACTAAACGTCAATGTATTTTTTTCTCTCATGAAACATTTGATCTTTCATAAGGAAGATGACACTCTGGCTATCACAAAATATTGTACTGATCTGAAGGCCTTTACTAAGTTCACCAAAGAGTCCTTTTAACCAAATAGCTTCTTTACAAGCCTCAAGAATTGACATGTACTTAGCTTCAGTAGTAGACAAAGCAAATTTAGTTTGCAAAGTGGCTTTCTAATTGATTGTGCAACCTCTAATAGTAAAGACATACCCGGTGAGAGATCTTCTTTTATCAAGGTCTCTAGCAAAACCAGAACCAACATACTCAATGACTCCATCTCTAGTTCTTCCAAACTGTAAGCAAACATCAGTAGTACCTCGTAAGTATTTGAAAATCCATTAAACTGCTTTCCAGTGTTCTTTACCGAGATTCGTCATATATCTACTAACTGCACTAACTGTATATGATAAATCTGGACGTGAGCAAACTATAACATACATGAGAGATCCCAATACCCTAGAATATGGAACACGTGCCATGTAGTCAATTTCATCATTTGATTGCGAAGAGAGAGCCGATGAAAGTTTGAAGTGGGCTGTTAATAGAGTATTAACAGGTTTGGCATTCTGCATATTGAACCTGTAAAGAACTTTCTCAATATACCCTTTTTTTAACTTAGGTACAATTTACATGTTTTTCTATCTCTAAGAATCTTCATCTCAAGTATCTTCTTTACTGCTCCCAAATCTTTAATCTCAAATTCTTTGCTAAGTTGGTCTTTGACCTTTCTTATCTCTCTTTCATCTTTGGCTACTATCAATATGTCATCAACATATAAGAGTAGATACACAAAAGAACCATCACTGTTTTTCTTAAAATAACACAACTGTCAAAGCTGTTTCTTTTGAAATCATGAGTGGTCATAAAAGAATCAAACCTTTTGTACCACTGGCTTGGTGACTGTTTTAAGCCATAAAGGAACTTTTTCAACAAGCAAACATAGTTCTTCTTTTCTGAGACTATAAAACCCTTTGGTTGTTGCATGTAAATATCTTCCCCAAGTTCTCCATGTAAGAATGTTGTTTTTACATCTAAATGCTTAAGATCCAAATCATAAATGGCCATAATACCAAGTAAGGCTCGAATCAAACTATTTTTCACAATTGGAGAAAACACATCCGTGAAGTCTATACCTAGAACTTGACTGTAACATTTTGCAACCAACCGTGCTTTATATCCGAGTTTTTCAATTCCTAGGGTCTCTTCTTTCTTCTTAAACACCCATTTACAACGAACAACCTTTTTACCCTTAGGAAACTTTATTAGATCTCATGTTCTGTTCTTATGGAGTGATTCCATCTCTTCTTGCATGGCAGACATCCATTTTTCTGAATCTTTACAACTAACTGCCTCAGAATAAGTAGATGGCTCTTAATTTACATCTATATCTTTAGCCACGTTTAAAGCATAAGTAACTAGATTAGCCTCGACGTACCTCTTTGGAGGTTTAATTTCTTTTCTAAGTCTGTTCTTGGCAATAGAATATTGTGGTGAATAAGCAAATCTACTCTGAGTTTCTGTACTAACATGAGAAGTAGACTCTATTGTAGATTCTAGATCAAAATGTAGCTCCACTTGCTTCACATGTGTGCTTGGACTTTGCTGGTCTTTATTGAAAGTCTTTAAGAGATAATTAGGCAATATAGTAGCTTCATAAAAAATAACATCTCTGTGAATCACAAATTTTCTATTTTTAGGACACCATAACTTGTATATTTTAACACCAATCTTATAACCAAGAAAAACACATTTAATAGATCTAGGTTCCATTTTCTCATTATCAACATGAGCATACACAGGACACCCAAAAATCTTCAAATCAGAATAATTAGTAGGATTACAAACCATACCTCTTGTGCAGTCTTTTTCTCAAAGGCATTTGACGGAGATCGGTTAATCAAAAAACATGCAATAGAGGCCGCTTCAACCTAAAATAACTTCGGTAAACAAGCATTCAACAACATACATTGAATCTTTTTCATTATTGTTCTATTCATCCGTTCTACAATGCCATTTTGCTGTGGAGTATGACGAACTGTCAAGTGTCTCACGATCCCTTCTGATTTGCACAATTCATTAAACTCATCAGAACAGAATTCCAAGCCATTATCTATGAAGAAGGGTTTTATCTGTTTTTACTATCTGCTTCTCGATCATTGTTTTCCAAACCTTAAACGTGGAAAACACATCACTTTTTTACTTCAGGAAGAATGTTCAAACCTTTCTGGAAAAATCATCAATGATCATCAGCATATAATTAGTGCCACCCCTCGAAAACACTCTAGATGATCCTCAAATATCAGAATGAATATAATCCAGCATTCCCTTCATGTTATGGATTCCTCTGGTGAATCAAACTCTCTTTTACTTCCTAAAAATCCAGTGCTTATAGAACTTTAGTTTGCTAATGCATTGTCCATCAAGAAGTTCTCTTTTTTTCAATTATGTGATGTCGTTCTCACTCATATGCCTTAGACACATTTCTCAAATTCTAGTAACATCATCATGTTACAAAGAAGAGAAAGCGATAGCTGCATCACCAGTAATAGTTAAACCTTGCAAAACATATAACTTGGTAGTCTTTCTCTTCCCTTTCCTTGCTAATCTTCAGAACCCCACTTTCAGCTGTGTACTTGTGCCCCTTTGAATTAAGAGTACTCAACGAAATCAAATTCTTCTTCAATTCTGGTACATGTTGTATGCCACTAAGTGTTTTAACGACTCTATCGAACATCTTAATTTTGATTATACCAATATCTGCGATTTTACATGAAGCATTATTTCTCATCAAAACAACATCTTTAGACACTATTTGATATGTTGTAAACCAATTTCGATTGGGACCCATATAGAAGGTGCAACCAAAAGCAAGGATCCACTCCTCGCTCACTTTAGGGTTGTTGGTAGAAGCACCTAGGAGTTCACCATCGTTATAGTTTTCTACAACATCAGCTTCATTAGATTATTCTAGTTATTTTCCCTTTTGATTTGTCCCCTCCATTTTGATCTTATTTTGCAACTTATAGCACTCAGACTTAATGTGTCATTTCGTTTTACAGAAGTTATAGGTTTTACTTTATTTGAAGGTCTCGATCTACCCTTAGATTTACCGCGAGGATTTTGTTCCTGTGTCCTCCCATGATTATCATCAGTATTTCGATTTTGTCTCTCATGAAAAATGAAACCCTCCCCCAATGAGTCAGATCCAGACACAAGATGCTTCATCATGTCATGCGATGTTAAGGAAACATAAACTTCATCAACTGTGAGAGATTTGCAGTTATACAAAATCGTATCTCTAAAGGTTGAATAAGACGGGGGAAACGAACAAAGTATAATTAACCCTAAATTTTCTTTATCATACTAAACCTCCATGGCCTCTAGGTCCAAGAGAATTTCTTTAAACATAGTTAAGTATTCGTGCATAGACGCACCTTCCTCCAAACGATGAGAATAAAGGTGTTGCTTCATATATAACTTTCTAGTTAGGGTTTTCGACAGGCATAGTTGTTGTAGCTTTGCCCATAATGCAGCGTCGGTCTTCTCCTTCATCATGTCTTGTAGAACTTCATTCGACAGATGAAGATGCAATTACATTAAAGCCATTCAATCTTTATGTTTCTTCTCTTCCTTCGTCAATGTCGAAGGCACATTATCTAATTCTAGCAAGGCATCCTCCAAATTCATCTACGCAAGAATTGCCTGCATATTTATCTGCCACAACGAGAATTTGGTATTGTGATCCAACAATGGAATATCATACTTCATTTTCATCACTACCATGATCAAAAATAAGCAACCCGAAAAGTTCTAATACCAATTTGTTAAAAAGTGAACGTTTATAATGGCAATGTAGAAATATCGCAAAGAAAAAGAAAGAAAAATATAACACACAAATTTTATGTGGAAACCCTATCAAGAAAAAAACCACAGACAGAAGAGAAGAAAATTCACTAATGTTGAATTTGAATGACACAAGAGGAGTTTTGACTACATCTATTTATAGATTGAAAAAAATCTATTTCTAATAAATGTCAAATATATTATGCTAATAAATGCTAAATATATTATACTAATAAATACTAAATCTTCTAGAAAGAAAATATATTTTGTTTAACTTGACTTGCAAGCAGTCTCTTAGAATTTGGGTTACACAACTCTAACAATTGTTATCAGCCATTTTTATTGCACATAACAATCGTTACCAATGTTATAGGAAAATAATCTCTAATAAATAGGATTCGATATATTTGATAAGTATTATAAGAAAACAAGTGTTTTATTAAAGAAAAATGATTGAAATCTTCGGTAGCTAACTCAACTTAAATTTAAAGGAATTAAGTGTTTGAAAATGTTATTCTTCAAAATTATTAAATAGTGTTGATACTGTATAAAACAAGGGAGGAGTACGGAGCAGAGGAGAGTAGTTTCTATGGAGGCCAGTTCACCTAGTCAGGGTAGAGAGTCGAAGGTTATGGAAAGTGGTGGAGAAAAGAGTGTAAAGGTTGAGCGTTGAAAGAGTGTTGACGCTTTTAAGCTTGGAATTCTTTTTGAGTTGATCATTTGTTCATCGTTATTGGATGTCTTCGATAGGACTAAGATATCTATGACAGGATAGATTTTTTTCATTCAATCCGACTCTAACGGTATAAAGCAGTTGATCCCTGATAACTTTTGAAAAGAGTTATATTTTATGCCTTTAAATCTTGCTAATTGTCTGTACTTAGGTACATTTAGTTGCATTTTAGGACATTCCATTAGTATTTTTCTTGTTTTAGCTTTACATTAGGAGCTTGAACTATACTTAAATGTTATTGCTTTTGAAATGATTGTGTGGTGGTGGATTGGCAGGTGCAAGATGAGAAACAAGAAGTGAAGTTTTTTGGGGCAAAGGGTTGGACAGTTTGTCAACACGAATATTGTGGCAATGCCGAGAAGATGTCCAGTTAGCACTTAAAGCGTACCAGTCTTAGGCCCAGTTGAACTTGTACCAGATATATCTACTTAAAAAAGAAGGAAGAAAATCATGAGTTGTTGGATTTACCCTAGGAAAATTGATTATAAAAGCCAAAGAAGGAAACCCTAAAATGGGCAAAAAACAAACTTAGGAAAATAAATAGAGGGTAGCGGCTGAGAAAAGATAGGAAGAGGAAGACAAAGGCAATCCCTCTCAGCCACCACAGGTCACTGCATCCCTGAAGTGTGGGTTGGATCAGCGAAAGCTATCTTCTTAAAGTTATTTCATTATTTCTTGATTACTCTTCATGAACTGCTTTGATAAAAAATGATGTTGAATGATATTTTGGATTTGAATTTTAATTGCCAACCTATGAGCTAAATCTCATAGGGATGGGATTACTTGATGAGACTTATTTTCTTTAATGACTGAAGCATAGATATATTTTAATAACACTATTTCATTCAATGGTTTTTTTACAAAATTACATGTTTGCAAACTCTAGACATAGATGGATGTACAACATGTTCATTAAATTAATCTAATTCTGACAAGGTTAGGTTAATGAGATTGAAATTGAATGATATGAGCAAGTGTTGGACCGAATACTTGTAGCAACCTCTAGACATAGAGCAGCGTTCTTACGGGAAGAAAATAAAATAGTACAGGGTACCATGCCAAAGGCCTATAGACATATATCGCTTAAGGCAAGGTAACTTAAGGTCTTGTTCTCGAAAGAAATAGACCATTTTAGAACTCTTCTTAGTAGTAGATTGAGTATGGTTTTCCTGAGGCATTACTATCAGTAAAAGTAGATTCCTAGTAATCCTGACCTTTCAAATCAACATCGTAGACCTACTATCCTTTGCCGTAGTAGCTTTGCCATAGCATTTTTAGTTGTTCACTTGTTCGTTTGCATATTATTCACATAATTATTCTCAAATTTGTCATTGCATTCTTACTATTGTCTTGTCATAGCATTTTCCATTATTTATCAGTTACACATATTGCACACATCATTATTCCATCAAATTGCCATTGCGTTCTTATCATTATTTTTTTCATAACATTAACCATATTCATTATAACAACTCAACCATTTTATACCTATTTGATCCCTGTGGAAATGATCTCACTTATCACTTTATTACTTGATTCGACCTGTATACTTGCACAATTCGCATATCATTTCACACGCGACAATCCTACATGACGTCCAGTGACCAACAACTTCACATTTCCAATGAAAATTAGGTCATCCATTGCCCAAGTAGTTATCCCAAAGAGTGAGCTCCTAATTCTTTAAATTCATGTTTTTATACTTAAGAGAGCATTTGGAAGAAAATGAGCGAAAATCAAAAAATTGGAGTAAGGTATAGGAGCCACATGGCCGTGTGAGTCACACGGGCTTACACACAACCATGTGGCAGGTCGTGTCAATTTCGTGAATTGGCACTCTGAATTGAGGAAAAACACATTTTTTAGGTTTTTCAAGCATTCTAAGTCGTATATATGACAAAAATAAGAAGATAGGAGGTAGAAGTTATATACTATTCAAGAAAACAACTCGAAAAACATTATTGAAGCCAACTCTAAAGTAGATTTCCATTAAGATTGAAGATTCCAAGTTGATTTGTTAGGATATTATCATGAGTTTCTTTATTTCTTTTGGTTATACTGTGTCTTGGATGTTTTTATTTTCAAGCATGAACTAATTTTATAAATGCCTAGGGAGAAGAACCCTATGATGGACTCTGTCTTTTGATTTTTTTTTCACAATAAATACTTAAATCTTCTTCTCAATTATGTGTGTTTAATTCTTGGTTTAATATTTCTAGATTATTGATTTATGTTTGATGTGCTTAAATTAGAAGAAGAATAAACCCTGTTTAAGAGTAGATCTTGTGTAATTGAGTGGAGTTGTATACAATTCAAATGGTGCAACAATATGTTCAGTTTGATGGGTTCCAAGATGATGATCTAAAATCTCATTTGGCTAACTTTCTAGAGATTTGCCAAACATTTAAGATTAATGGCGTTACTGATGATGTCATACGCTTATGGTTGTTCCCATTCTCTTTAAGAAGTAAGGTAAAAAAATAGTTGAATTCACTTCCATGAGGTTCTATCACGACTTGGAATCAGATGATTGAGAAGTTTTTATTGAAATATTTTCTACCGACTAAAATAGCTAAGTTGAGGGATGACATCTGATACGGGGTTGCGCGCGGACCAAGATCGAGTTGCCAAGTCACGAGAAACTCCTACGAAAACCCTAAACAATTAGATCTGAAACGAAACAGAAAATTAAAAGATTAGATTTTTGAATTTTCAGATCTGAAATAAAATCCCCAAATCAGCAAAGAATCAAATTGAGAATAGAAATAAGTGTTAGGGTTCTTGAAACCCTCAAGGAGATTGTGATTCTGCCCAATTGAACACCAAGATAGTTTTCCCCAAATTTCGACAATCTAATTTCACCCAAAAAGAGTATGGAAAAACCCTAAAAATTGGGGATTTTTGGGCTGATTCCTTAAGATAGAAAAAGGCTGAAAACACAATAAGAACAGAAAATAGATTAGATAATGATTCAGCACAAGTAGAAATAAAGAAAGAATTGACAGTAAGAAATTAAAAGATAAGTCCTAAGAAGCCTTGAAATCTCGAAAGATCTCACAACTCCCTTCAAACGGCTCTAATCTCCCCTCCAAAGAATATCAATGGCAAGAAGAAGGTTGAAGATGGCTCCCACAATCAAAAAGATTGTTAAAACAACTTCTAAAGAAAACTCAAGAGAAAATCCTTGAAGAACTCAAAGAGAATTTTCACTCAAATCAAATCTGAAATTTTCAATGTAATTGTAATGTTGTAGGGTGGCTGGCCAAGCCATATAAATAGGCCTTTCAAATGTTTTCCTAATTTAATTAGAACACTAAAACTACAACTAAAAAAAAAAAAAAACTCCTAATTATTTTAATATGGAAATTCGGCCAAGGGTCTTTTATTTGGGACTCTTGGATAAACATTTAAACTAAGTAAAATAAATAAATAAAAATAAAACTTTACAACTTGGGCCACTTTGACAATTTGGCCTGATTTTCAACTAAGTATGGGTGGATTTCTTGATTGGGCTTGAAATCTTCTTATTGGGCCTCGCCTTCAAGAATTTGGGCTTTTGTGACTCGTATCATTCCCCCCTTCCTCAAAAAGATTCGTCCTCGAATCTGAAAAATCAAATGAACTCGACTTTCCTCTATCGAACGGGAGTAATGGCAATTGAGTCCACTGAAAAGAATAGCCATGAAATAGTAAATAGCAACACAAACAAGCTTGTAGTCCAATTATAAGCATAATAGAACAGGTATAACGCAAGTGAATGGACAGATTCAGATTACCATGCAAACAATCTAATTTACTCACCACTGCCTCGTCAAATATTTGAAACAAAGATGGACATGTTTTAAGGCATTCAGTCGTCTCACATTGTTCCCACAAACCATGAATAAATTGCGAGTAATAAATCAAATGGTAAACATAATCGTCACAAGTAGGTATTTGAAAAGATTTACATGGTTCACAGAGTTGCATAATCATACCATGCATTAATCGACGGTCTATAGATTCACTCACACATGCATTATCAAAAACAAGAATCTTTTTATCAACCATCAAAACAGATAGATCATCAATAAATAAAATAGGACAGTCAAGCACGTTTCGATCTAAGTGTTCATCAACACGATCTTTATCACTATCCGAGGAGTACAAAAGTGTTTCAAAGGTTTCAAGCATCTTACCTCGATAAGCAAAAGAATAAGGGTCGATTTTACCTTTTTCATTTAAAACAAACCTTCGTTCATCGGGGGCATAGTGTAGTCGAATCTCCGTTGTTGAGTTAACCTTTGTCAAATGGAACTCAAACTTCATGTACAACCACATAAACTGTTTAAGGCAAGAATATAAATTGAAAACAAATTTGGCAAATTTCGTTACCTTATTCTCCAAAACAGATTTGGACAAATTCAAGGATTTTACACAAGGTAAATCAAGAGAATAACAAATCACGCTTCTTTTCGTAATGACTTTATCAACCACAATCGAAGAGTAACAATTAATCGGATCAAAATGATGGGATCTTTTAAGAACTAAGTCACCAAAAGTTTTATCAATAATTTTCAAATCTGCACTGGACTCGGTTTCTAAAATTTCCTTACCTCGCTTACCTTCGGGATCATGTAGTGTGATTTCATCTTTGCTTAAGTTGATCGTATGAAAGCGTCTTTCATTTGAGAGGTATTGAAGTTGAAAGTTATCTTTCGATCTTTCGCGAACCTGAAAAGTAGCAACACAAGAAAAATTCATATCTTGGTTAGTGGAAACATTCCTCACTAGCCTTTCCTCGTCTTTTTCTTTTGTTTCTTTTTCTAACTCATTTTCTCTTCTTTCTTCAACTTCTTTTTCAATTTTCTTTTCTGTTTCACATTCCTTTTCACTCTCAATCTCTTTTTGCTCTTTTTCATTCTCTTTTTCTTTTTCCTCACTTGTTTTAACAGAATTTCTCAGTTTGATTTGGTCCTCATGGACTTGTTCCGGAGTGAGCGGCACTAAGGTAAGTTTCTTTCCTTGATGCTTGAAAGAATACCTATTGGTACGACCATCGTGAGTGACTTTTCGATCCAGTTGCCATGGTTCTCCTAGCAACAAATGGCAGGCTTGAATAGGCATTACGTCGCACACAACTTCGTCTTGATACTTACCGATAGAAAAGGCAATGCGCACTTGTTGAGTGACCCTAAATTGGCCTTCGTTGCTAAGCCCTTGTAGTTGATAAGGTTGTGGATGCTTGGTAGTGGTTAAGCAAAGCTTTTCCACCATCGTCGTGCTGGCTATGTTCGAGCAACTTTCACCATCAATAATAACTCTACAAAGCTTACCTTGTACATGGCAGCGAGTATGAAAGAGATGTTCTCGTTGCTGCTCGCTCCTTGGTTTTGCCAAAGATGATTGTCCACGATCATGAAAATCATCATCCATTCTAGTGACACGTCGAGGGCCGCGCCTTTGGGGTTGGTTATCCCTATCTTCCTTAATTGGATCTCGATATTGATGTTTTTGATTCACTCGTACCTCATTCA
Source organism: Gossypium hirsutum (assembly GCF_007990345.1). Lineage (NCBI taxonomy): Eukaryota > Viridiplantae > Streptophyta > Magnoliopsida > Malvales > Malvaceae > Gossypium > Gossypium hirsutum. The sequence goes on along the minus strand of NC_053438.1, from coordinate 57,739,141 downwards.
AAGTAGTATTCAATGCTTGAAGTGTAGCATTTATTTGTGTGATTGCAGCAGTATGTCCATCTAACTGTTGTTGGACTTTCATAAGTGCATCATTATTATCACCTTTAGACATCTTCAAAACCTGTAAAAAATAAACACTCAACACTCAAAAATAAAAGTTAGCAAACCTCACCATTAATCACTCAAAAAGAAAATTCAAATTCTCAATGAGGTCGAATTCAATCTTGTGAGTTCTTTATCAGAGTTTATATCAACCAATTAGAGAGTGTGAACCAAACTACCAAAGAATCCTAATTTGCACTAGGATGCCAAAAACTGACGAGACACCAATTGATTCGTGTTGCACCGAGGAAGAAGTTGTGCACACGTTTAAATCCTACTAACACAAGAAACAAGAAGGTGTTAGATAACGTAAAGGAAGAATAAAGGTAAACAAATGAAAACCTACAGCTAAGAATCAATAAAAATTGCTGAAAACAGAAAACCCGAAAAACTGCGGAGTAACTTGACAACTTCGTTCGAGGTGTTCCCGATCTCCAAAAATCAAGAAATTAAATCTGGAGTGTCCTTATATATTGAATTTTTGATCTGGAAATTTTGGGCACCAAATTCAACCCGCTGAATCTTTTTTTTAAATTTTTATTGAATTTCGTCTTTTTTTATTTTTTGACTTTTTTGACTGATTTTTTTGCGGGAATAATTTTTTATATTCAATCACAGTGCCAAAAACATGTATGTAAAATTTCAGATCAATCGGACAACGTTTACCCACTCAAATGATTTTTTTTTGAACAATTTTTCTGGGTAAAACTGCTGTTTATGCTTTAAAAAAAATAGAGATCAGTTTAGAAATCAACCAAGAACACCCAAAACGCCCAAAATCTGATACCAAATGATACGGGGTTGCGCGCGGACCAAGATCGAGTTGCCAAGTCACGAGAAACTCCTACGAAAACCCTAAACAATTAGATCTGAAACGAAACAGAAAATTAAAAGATTAGATTTTTGAATTTTCAGATCTGAAATAAAATCCCCAAATCAGCAAAGAATCAAATTGAGAATAGAAATAAGTGTTAGGGTTCTTGAAACCCTCAAGGAGATTGTGATTCTGCCCAATTGAACACCAAGATAGTTTTCCCCAAATTTCGACAATCTAATTTCACCCAAAAAGAGTATGGAAAAACCCTAGAAATTGGGGATTTTTGGGCTGATTCCTTAAGATAGAAAAAGGCTGAAAACACAATAAGAACAGAAAATAGATTAGATAATGATTCAGCACAAGTAGAAATAAAGAAAGAATTGACAGTAAGAAATTAAAAGATAAGTCCTAAGAAGCCTTGAAATCTCGAAAGATCTCACAACTCCCTTCAAACGGCTCTAATCTCCCCTCCAAAGAATATCAATGGCAAGAAGAAGGTTGAAGATGGCTCCCACAATCAAAAAGATTGTTAAAACAACTTCTAAAGAAAACTCAAGAGAAAATCCTTGAAGAACTCAAAGAGAATTTTCACTCAAATCAAATCTGAAATTTTCAATGTAATTGTAATGTTGTAGGGTGGCTGGCCAAGCCATATAAATAGGCCTTTCAAATGTTTTCCTAATTTAATTAGAACACTAAAACTACAACTAAAAAAAAAAAAAAAACTCCTAATTATTTTAATATGGAAATTCGGCCAAGGGTCTTTTATTTGGGACTCTTGGATAAACATTTAAACTAAGTAAAATAAATAAATAAAAATAAAACTTTACAACTTGGGCCACTTTGACAATTTGGCCTGATTTTCAACTAAGTATGGGTGGATTTCTTGATTGGGCTTGAAATCTTCTTATTGGGCCTCGCCTTCAAGAATTTGGGCTTTTGTGACTCGTATCAACATCTCTTCATTTTTCCCAAATTTAGCTTGAGACACTATATGATGAATAGGAGAGATTTAAGGATATTTCGAGAAGGTGCTCTCATCATGGGTTACCTTTGCAGTTATAAGTCCAAACCATTAACAACGGTTTGAATCCCTCGACTAGACAGATGATTGATGCAGTAGCTGATAGAACATTGAATAACAAAACACTTGAGGCAGCCCAAGAATTTATTGAAGAGATGGCACTAAATAATTATCAATGGCAAGTCATGAGAACAAAACCTATTAAGGCAGCTAGTGTTTTTAATATGGATGCAATTGTTAAGTTGGCGAGTCAGGTTGAAGCACTGAGTAAAAAGAATGATGGTTTGAGTTGAAGTAAACATGGGAATTCGGTAATGCGATGCGACTGGAGCAGGGATGATTAATTCAGAATATTCTGTCACACCCCAAAAATGAGCCTTGAAGTTTTGAGGGTAATTTAGGGATTTTTAGATCAAAATGTATTCGAAAATTTGAATTCTGTTAACTCAAAAATATACTCAACTATGGCTTTTTTATAGTTAAATCAATTTTTGAAAAAAATGAAGAAAAAGTTTTAAAAATACTCTATTGCCCCTTCCATCTACATTAAATTCACGATAGTTTCTTTCCCCACCATTTTTGTTGTTGTCCCTTGATTTTCCCAAGCACCTTTCACTTATTTTATTTTTCAAACATCAATTCCTTTGATTTCTATCATCTACCAAGCATTAAACTTCTCTAGAATTCCATAAAAAGCTTCAAAAACACCATTGATTTGACCATTGCTCAACTTGTGGGTTTTTCAGATTTTCAATTAAACGTTAGTTTTCTCCTTCAACTAAGGTAATGTTTCATTTTCTTATTAGTTTTTAATGATATCTAGCATTTTAAATTGAGTTTTTATCTATTGAATCAAAAGTTTTGAATAAATGTCGAAATTTGGGTCATTAATGGTGAATTTCAGGATTTTGTATAAATTCAATGTTTTAGTTTTTCAACTCATTTTGATGTGATTAGAAGGTTTCTAAAATTTCCCTAAAGTTTTGTTAAATAATTCTAAGGTTTTATTGAGTTTTCATTGAAAATGGTCATTGTATGTCGAAATTTTGAAACCATGAATCTGAGTAGTTTTGTGTAGCTTGAAGGTTGGGAATTATTCTTAGATATACAATTAGATGATTGGAATCAGTTTTATGTGATGGGAATGAGTAGGGGTTGATATTTTTACGGTTCGGCTAAGCTAGTCAAAATCTTAATTTCAAGAGGGTGTAGCTTAGGCTTGTGTCTTTACTTGATTTAGGTAGGCCTATGGTTGAATGTTAATTGTTTTCATTGTGTGATTTACTTTGGTGAAGCTTTGGAATCAGTAGGACCTTCTTCGAGTAAAGCGAAAGGCAATGAAAAGATAATTTAAGCTTTCGGCATCTAGGCGAAAGCGTGAATGATGAGTGTTTAGAATCGCTACTTGTAGACACTATTCATAGTGTTAATTAGAAACTTAGGAGTAGCCTAAACCCCTACTCTAAGTTTCGAGTATAAGTTTTCTCATATCCTTATCTAATTTGTGAAATATGTGATTGTGTGTTGTGGAATTGAGAATTAAGATGTGATATTGTGACATGTGAAATATGCTTGTGATGGCTATTGTGAAAGCGTTAATTGTGGGCATGTTGGTACATGCCAAATGACAGTGATGATATTGTGCTTATAACATGAATATGCAATGAAAGTGTGCAGAAAATGGTAAATGAATGTGTGTGTATAATTGCAAGAACAAAATTTCACAGATTAAAAGTAAAATAAATGGAATACATTAAACTAAAGCTTAAATAGTCTTGAAAGTAAGGTTCAAGGACTAGAACTATAAATGTAAATAAGTCTTAGCCACAGTGTTAACTAACTTAACTAACACTAAGAACAAGAAGCAAATGCAGAAAAATTAAATCTAATCTAAGGTAGAAGAAGAGCAAAATAAATCCCTAGAAAAGTACAGAGGAAACTAAAGAAAACCTAGAGAAAACTAAAGAAAACCTCGAGAAAACTAAACCTAAAACTAAGCTAATGCATGTCTCTCTCTTCCTTAATAATTTTTGGCTATTTTGAAGTGTATTCTGATGATTTTTTATGCCAAAAATGCCCCTACATGAGCCTTGTATGATTGGTGGACCGGGTAGACAAAGGTTGCTCTTTTTGACCAAGTATGTCCCCCTGACAAAGGTGATATTACGATACCCATAAGAGCATATCACGATATCTCAGGTAGTTTTGAAACTTGGGGTCTTCCTTCGGAGGTGGATATCGTGATACCACTAAAAGGACTCCTTGATCTTCTACACTGTCGATACCCTTGCCCTAGATGTCATTCTCGCTTGTTTTCGACCTCCGACACGTCCCTATAGCACTTAAACACATGTTAGACTTCCCAATGGCACTGTCGACCAATTTGGGTAAAAAAATAAACAAAACTAAGATATTTTCAATTATTACCCGAAAATATAAAAATAATGAAAATAACAAAAAACTATGCTAAAAACTCTATTTTTCTCGAGAAAAAGCTCCTTAAGTGCGTCGGAAAAGCCTAATTTTCCATGTTGATTTGTGGCAGATCAACTCCTCTGCACTCAAGTCTTTGCTTGTCCTTAAGCAAACACACAAAACATGCAAAAAGATGACCCTTGGACTAAATTAGTTAATTAAGTTACATAGCCATACAACATCAAATTTATACAACAACTACTTCACATGCAATTTAACAATAATATCTAGCTAATTTACTTACTCCTAATGTAAATATTATTAGTTCAAGAAGTTAAAGTGTCAATAGTGGTAGAGGCAATGTAAATGAAAATATTTTCAAATGTTATCCATCAAAATAAATTATACGGATCGCTCATAGATATTTAAAAGGAATTGTTAATGTTCGTTCCAACAAATGCTAGCTATATACAAATAAATATTTCGGTGATTTATGCGAGTCCCAAAGGTATTTTAGGCTTGTAACATTCTGAGGCTGAGGTTGGTATGGATTCAAAGAAAGTTCATTTCAAAATAGTTCAAGCATTATGAATAGTATAGCACATGACATTATTCCCAATTCCCCCAAAATGTGATTGTTACCTCTCACTGTCTTATTTCTTCTTCTATCAGCTTCCTTATTTCTCCAACAATGCAAAAGAGGATGATTGATATTAACTCATTTTTGTGCATTATGGTTTCGAGACGTTATGTTTGCGCTCTTTTTTTTCTTATTTTGAGCACAATTGTACTTTATTTGTTCTTTTCTCTCAAAATGCTTTTGATCCTCACTCTTCTCTCTTTCAAGTGTTTTTTGAGCACGGTTTCTAGCAAGAATCAATTACAAGCTAATTCAATCCCTCTTCACTAATCACTCGAGTACATTTTTGTGAGAAACCTTCGTAATATTCCTACCTAACCCTCGATGTCCATGGCCTGACATCCATTCAATAGTGCATTACAAAGTTCAAGGACTGTGAAGGGTTGAGTTTCAAACTCAATTTTGGCTTAAGGTTTCAAACATAGAGGTTTATTAAGAAGACAAACGTAAGGCTAAAATTTGGGAACTAGAGATAATGTAAAGTTTAAGTTTGGTCCTTTAAGCTCAAGGCTATACAAACCATGTCTAAGGTCTTTCCCAGATTACCACCTAGCAACAATCTATTAAGCATGCATCAATTTAAACAAACAATTAGCAAATTGAATTATTTATCTACAAGGATCTGTATCTTTTATTCATCCTACAGTGTCTTTTGTATATTTTCATTTTGATTATTGCCTTTAGTCTATTATACCTATTAACTAAGTGAACTAATTAATCTACAATTAAGAGGAAGAAATTATCTAGTACAATTCAGAATTTACAAGTTTAGACGTCTTATATACACCTTTGATATGTACAACTACTAACTTATTACTCAATTACAGTCCAAGCACCATGCAATAACAAAAATTATAAATGAAACAAGAAATATTTTTAGATTTTTGAAAATTTTAAAACAAAAATGGAAAATCTTTTTGGAAATGTTTTGAAAATGCATAAAAATTAAAATAAACAAACAAATAAGCATGAAAACAAGAAAACATAAACACGCATAAAAACTTATGTGCACCCCCCAACACTTAGACTACACATTGTCCCTAATGTGTTCAAAAGAAAGGTTAGAAGGTTACTAGACTTCCCTAGAACAGAGCATCAGACTTGCTCGGGCGTCCACCTCCTCGTTGAATCTCTATATGTCGTGTAGTCTTTCAGGGTAATTTGTTGCACATAAGAAAAACACATAAAGAAAAACAAACAACAAAGAAACCAACACAAAATAAAAATTGTTCAAAGTAAATCCAAAAGTATTCAAAAGTTTACATGTCGAATTAACAATAACTAACATGCAAAGACATGTAACTAACCGGAATCATCCGAGATTAGCTCAGATTCTATCGGTTGTTTCCACTTTCCTTCCGTATTTAAAGGTTTTCAACCCTTATTCAATCTTTCTCTTGATTCCTCCAAATTGATCCATGCTCTTTTTACTGATAGACATGTTGTATTCCTTCCACACCTTTCTTGAACAATGTCTTTTTGTTGTCATCGGCCACATATGTTTTTCTTCCCCGTGATTGTCGATGCATTTCTCCATATAGTTTTTCATCATCTCGATTGGGTTTAAGTCATTACCCTTTTCCTTTACTATCTCATCCAACTATTTTTGAATGTTTGCGAGCATATTTTCTATTTTTGATGCAGGTGAGAATAATTGTGTATATTCTCGTTCCGACTCATGTCTTTGCCTCATTTGCTCTTGTTGGATTACCTTGAATTTCTAATATATTGAATCAATTGTCAAATGCGTAGTTTCTTAATGAGAATGTTCAAGAGGTTCCATAGGTACATCCGCACCCCTTCACAAGTCTATGACCAGGTTTGGAAATAATATATCAATTTCTTTCCTTATTATGTATTGTAGCATGAATTTGTAGTTCCACGTTCCTACACAAACTTGTTTCTTCTGTAAGATTGCAGCCAATAAAATTTCCTGGAAGGGATCAACAATTTTACAAGTAGACGCGGGGTCAATTTTTGTATGAAGGAAGTGCATCCAGATTTTGGATAAAAGGGTGACTAGGACTGGGTTAAATAAAAGAGGAACATTTGTGTACATCTCTCATTCCCACATGCCTCGTCCTTCTATCAGATAAGACATTATCGAATCCAAATCTATTCTATTGAAATTCTTCAACTCTAACACTTCAATCTCATCAATTATATAGCAAAGAACCTTATAATACTCAAAGATTATCGAAGAGGAGACTTCAACCTCCCTTCCCCTAATGTATACTTTATCATCATGAGATAATTTTAGGTTAGCATGAAATTCGAGCACCACAGATGGCACTGTAGGACTCTGGGGCCAAAGGCAAAATTCTTGTCAGACATGAAATTCCACAATATCCTAAAACTCCTTTTTAAAAGAGGCTTCAGGTTCGAACCCACATTCATATATAAACGATCATCCTAAAATTTCTTCAAAAAGAACTTTTGCGTCAGTCAAAAAAAATTTTGATAATCACATTCAAAGGGTTTGTTCGAAGCATTTGAAGTTTCCATTGAGCTCATTTCCTTGAGTAAACAACTAAAAACACAAGTGTAGAAAGAGACATAGTTTGAGTTAACTTTATAGTGCAATAAACGGTAGATGAAGTTGCTAGACTGTGATGAATATTACCACCTCTTGTCCCAACTATATTTGTAGTAGGAATCTACAACACAAGGTTAGAGCAAATGGAAAAATTCTTAAGCTAGAGTTCAAAACCTAGAATAAATAAAAGAAAGTTCCCTTAAGACCTCTTTGATAGTTTATGAAAGTTTTGAGGAGAAAGAAGTTGAAAAAGGGAGTAGAACAAATAAATAAGATGTTCGGTAGGAGGATTTAGGGGGTTTAGAAGGCAAGGGAGTTTTAAAATTTTTAAAAACACGCAGGTCACACTATATGACTCATTTTTATTGTGACCCAATTTTGGTATTATGATATCTAAAATTGGGCATCGCAATACCGAGAAAAATTAAAGACCGTATGATCACTCTTATGGGATACTTTACCGAGGCCACGGATAATGAGGCCAATTTGGACCAAAAAACCCAAGTAGATATGTTGTTCAAAAGCTTGTCCAAGAATTTTATTGGTTTTCAGGCTGCATTTAACCTTGGCAACAAAAACCTAACGCTTACACAACTCATAAAGGAGTTACAATTCTATGAGTTGATGTTGAACGGTGATCTGCCAGTCCAAAGAGCAAAAGTGAATATAGTTGTTGCTTTTTCCACAGAAGGGAAGGGAAAGTGCTCTAAGAAAAACAAGGATAAGGTCTCTTGGCCACCACAAGTGAAAAGGGAGAGAACTAGCAGGCCAAAAGACTTATCTAAGTCTCAATGCTTCTTCTGTAGTAAGAAAGGGCACTTCAAGGCAAACTGTAAAGAGTGGAAAGAATACCTAGATACCAAAGGCAAAGGTATGGAACTCTTGATGATAGAAACTTGTTTAGTGAAAGACTCAATAGACCACTGGGTCATTGATTCAGGAGCCACTAATCATGTTTATGTTTCTCTACAAAGGTTCAAGGAGATGAAAGATCTTAGATATAAGATCTTATCGTTGTGAATCGGGAACGGGACAAGTGTGGCAATTGAAGCAGTGAGAGATGTACATCTTCATTTTGATAATTTTAGAAATATTATTTTAAAAGACTTTTTCTATGTACCATGTTTCAAAATAAACTTAATTTTCGTTGTATATTTATATAAAGATGACTTGATCGTGACTTTTAATAATGGAAATCCAGTATTTAGAAATCAAAATCTTATCTGCAATGGATGGATGTCAAATCATCTCTATTTTATCAAACCAAAGATGTACACATTGCTTGACACTAAAATACTGAATAAAACACTTAAAACTTCTCACTCTAATGAGGCGTATCTTTGGAATTTTAAGACTTGGTCATATTAACCAAGAAAGAATCACTAGAATTGGGAAAGATGACATTTTAAGTTTCCTTAAAGAAGTTTATCTTTCACAATGTGAGTTTTTCTTGGAAGGTAAGATGACTAAGTGATCTTTTAATGCAAAAGGAACGAGGGTCGAAAACCCAAGAACTTGTGCACACTAACGTATATGGCCCCATGAGCGTTGTGCAAGAGGTGATTACGAGTATTATGTAACCTTTACTGATGACTATTCCAGATATTGGTATGTATACCTGAAGTACCACAATAGTGAAACATTTGATAAATTCAAAAAGTTTCTTGAGGAAGTGGAGAAACAATTAGGTTTACCCATAAAGGCACTTCGGCCTAGTTTAGGTGAGGAATATTTATCTGATGAGTTCTTAGGGTACCTCATAGAGAAGGGGATTATATTTCAATTAACCACGTCGGGCACTCCACAAAAAATGGCATGGTAAAGAGAAGAAATCGAACGTTGTTAGACATAGTATGTTCGATGTTCAATTATTCAAAGTTGTCAATCTCTTTTCAGGGATATGATGTACAAACGGCTTGCTATATTCTAAATGATGTGTCAACTAAGGCAACATCGAAAACCCCAAATGAATTGTGGAATGGGAAGAAGCTGAATCTTAATCATTTCAGGATTTGGGGATGCTCAACCCACGTATTGGATAAAGATGTGAGGAAGTTAGACACACAAATAAAATTGTGCATGTTTTTAGGATATCCAAAGGAAACAAATGATGGTTTTTTTTTATAATCTGAAAGAGCAAACTGTTATAATTTCAACTCATGCTACTTTCGTTGAAGAAATTTACATGAATGACTTCAAACTTCAGAGTAAATAGGTACTCGAGTAGCTTTCAAGAAATATAAAAAACCTTATGAAAACGATTCCAAAACCAACTCCTAATAATAGATCTGCAAACAATCAATAGCATAGAGAGCCTCGTCGTCATGGGAGGGTTTCTTGTAGGCTTGAGTTCTTCCAATCTAGAAAAAGTGTTTCTAACACTGAGTATGTCGAACAAAAAGATGATGATCCACTCACATATGATGAAACGATGCAGAGTTTTGATTCCAAACTCTGGGAAATAGCTACGAAAGTTGAGGTGGACTCTATGTATTCCAACTTGGTGTGGGAACTTATAGCCTTACCGAAAGAGATAAAACTCATAGAGTGTAAGTATACTTACAAGAGGAAAAGAGATGCAGACGGAAAAGTGGAAACTTATCAGGCCAGACTTGTAGCCAAATGTTATACTTAGAAATAATGCATCAATTACGAAAAAACCTTCTCTTCGGTTGCCATGCTCAAGTTAATCCGCATATTACTATCCATTGTGGTGGCTCTCAATTACGATATCTGGCAAATAGATGTCAAGATAGCATTTTCTAATGGCTATCTTGAATAGAGCATCTACATAATGCAACCTATCGGATATATAACTAAAGGAAACTAGCATAAAATTTTCAAACTACTTAGATCCATATATGGGCTTAAGCAAGTGTCCCGCTCATGGAATCAAAAATTCAATCAAGCGATCAAAACTTTTGGAGTTGAGCAAAACGTAGATGAACCTTGCGTTTATAAACATTTAGGATATGGAAAGGTTCTTTCTCGTTCTATATGTTGATGATATTCTACTTATTGGGAATGATGTATGGACATTGTTATCGGTTAAATTGTGATTAACCCAACAGTTTAGCATGAAGGATTTGGGAGAAGCTAATTTTGTTCGAAGTATTTGAATTCTGAGGGATCGAAAGAATAAAGTGATTGCACCATCTCAGGCTTTGTATATAAATAAGATATTGGAGTGTTATGCAATGATTGATTCAAAGAAGGGAAATCAACCCTCCGTATCGAGATTTCATCTCTCCTTAGAGGACTGTCCTAAGATAGTGGAAGAAAGAGAGAACATGGGAAAGGTTCCTTATGCTTCAGTAGTAGGAGGTGTCATGTATGTTATGCTATACACACACCCAAATATTTGTTTTGTGGTGGGGTTGGTAAGTCGATATCAAATGAATCCAGGACTAAGGCACTGGCAAGTAGCTAAGCATATACTCAAGTATTTACGAAGAATGAAGGATTATATGTTTATGTATTCCAGATGATACATTACTCCTATCGGACATACTGATTCTAACTTCCAAACATGTTGAGATTCGAGAAAATCGACACCGGGCTATGTTTTTGTCCTAAATAATGGGTCCATAGTGTGAATAAGTGTCAAGAAGGGCTATACTACTAACTTCACTGTTGATGGCCAAAATATGAGGTATGGAAAAGCTATTGCATTATAACAGTGCAGATATAGTTAAACCTAAAAGAAACCACATAAGGACAATACACATTAATAGAAACGGGAGTGTTTGACGGAATAGTAGATGTAATAAAAAATCACATCTGAGGACAAACCCTTGGGATTTATTTAGCCAAGACTCTTATAGCTAGAGAGCTCTTTGGGAAACATATGGAGGGTATAGGAATGCGAAACATGACTCATCTACTTCATTAGGGCAACTAGGATACTGTTGGATCTGGTACCTTAAATGTAATATTTTCATCTAAGTAAACTTGTAATTTTTCTGAATAGATTGGTTAATAAAATTATTCGTAAATTACATTAATATTATTTTTTATTATTTTCCTCAAATTATTTTTGCATACAGAGCAAAAGAGAATCAAATGCTGCTTATTGGTTATCTATTGTTTAAATTGATACTAAGCGGTATTACATGGTCAGATCATAGTACGGAAAGACAGCTTGAATTAGTATACGAACCTAAACATGTCCTTAGTCCCATCGAAAATGAGCAAACCAATTGAAAGACTCATATGTCATCTATCAAGTCCAACTGGGGAGATGTCTTGTCTTGGGCATCAGAGCGGATGACTCCAAGAAGATAAAGACATAAATGTGACTGACTAGACTAGCAGTACGTCGGACAGGACCCAAGCAGAATAAATCCTGAATCCGTTTATGGATTTATTCACTTTTGATGTTCATAGTATGACATATTTAAATCCTAAGTGGATGGCAAACTATGTATGCATGGCTCGTACACTTTGATGTAAGTAAAAGTCTAAGTTCAAATAGATAAGGAATCGAAAGTTGGTGCGTTGGGTGTACGAATTCTGTAGTATGTAGCATTGTTCACAACAGTGGAATTATAGACCAGAATATGGGTAAATGATATCCTCTCATTGGCATTACATGGTTGATGAAAAGTAAACGTGGCAACAAGCTATCCATCTTTTGTGATGGATGACTTGATCACTATTTGATAGTTATTAACTTTTCATGAAAGAAGATGTAATGGTTACCATGAGATAAAATAGGATCATAGAGGGAGAATAGATATTATTCAAAAGATATCAATGATATCTTATGAGGTTAACAAACTTATGACAAGGTCATTGGACAAGAAATTAATAGTTGCTTTCGTAATGGTATTTTGTTAGGGAGAGCTTAGTCACGATACTTATAATGGAATGACTTCGTGACTAAATGAGTTTATAATTAATAGGTACAAAGCTTGAACTTGATTATAAATCATTTGAGTTTCAACAACATATGTCCAATCGGTCCTTCCGCTAGCTTGTTGAAACCAAAAAAGAATTTCTTGTTTGAATAGAAATGAATGGAATGAATTGGAAAAGAGAAATAGGAAACATTCAGGAATGATTATGGTTTTCCCTGAAATGGAGAAATAGAATCATTTGGAAATAAATGGAGGTTTCCAAAAATCAAAATGGAAATGAAAATGATTCATTTGCAATCCTATACGGATTACTTAAAAAGGATCGAAAGAATGAGATTATATTTTTTTACTATTTTAAAGCCCAAAAATGAAAATAAATCATTCATTCGTAGTGAATACGTTGAGTTGTGAAATATTGTACTTATTTTCTAAAAATTTTACCAGAGGCAAAATCATCAAAATTTTACTAGGAGTAAAATCATCAAAATTTTGCTGGGGGAAAAATAGGGATGAAAATATGTTTTATATATAAATATTAAAGTTTATTTTAGGAAATAGAAAAGTTGAATCGGGTTGGGTCACATTACAGAGTACTGGATCAAAAAGGCCCAAGAAGTACTCGTAATTGGACCGATTGTGAGAAAGTCCCAACAACCTCTCACGAACATGAAGGGGGCAGCAACCCTAGTAGGGATACTAGGGTGTGCTATCCACCCTAGTCCTATTCTAAGTAGGATGTTTTTCTATTTGCAATAACCTACTACAACTCAATAAGGTTCTACCTTATCTTCCTATAGATTGATGGCACCTGCAGAGCTATTAACACAACTTTGAGAAATTGTTATTCTGTCGAAAAATAGAGAGAATTTATTATAAATTATTACATATATTTTTCCAGAATAACAATTCTACTGGTTTCTATTAAGAAAAGAGAATTTTTGTTTTCACCCCAAAAGGAAAGAAACATTTTCCTAGTTCTGTGTTTTGATTCAATTGGTTCGAGCCCACACTCGAAGCAGTTCGTGGTACGAGTATAGCAGAGAAGATTTTTTGATTGAAAGTTGGAAAAATCAAGGATATGCTTATCCAAAAAGACAAGTACAAATTCAGTTAAGATTTATTTCTATAAATATCATAAACCGAGTCAGTTTTCAAAATTTTAGTTTTCTGCTATGTAAGAAAATCATTTTCAAATCGGATTTTTTTCAACAAAGTGATGGACAATAAACTGTAAATATTGGGCATGGAAAGAGTGTTGACTACATGTAAGCTTAGTATTCTTTTTCAGTCGATCCCTTCATCTTCGTTCATGCAGGTATTTAATGAAACATCCTATACCCAACCTAATCACTGGGTTCGAGCTACAGGATTTACTATTAGATTATTAGATTCGACCAAAACATGCATTCAATACAATATATAGTCATTTCTGAGTCTTATGTGAGCTTACGAAAGCTCCAGAAATAACCCGAAATAGAAGTAGGACAAAATTGTAAGATCTTCAAAAGTTTAGGTTGACATTGCGATGATAGGATTCTATTTGGAGCTCATCTCAATGAATTATACACAACATTCCGTCACAACATGAAGGATTGGTCTTTTCGTGACGACATATACCCAACATCGCATCATTGTACACCACAAATTCTTTCCCTAACTCAAGCAAGGTCAGGATCGGTGCTTCTGTCAACGTTGCATTCACCTTTTCAAAACTGTCCTAATATTGAATATCACACATAAACAGAACATTTTTTTACAGGATTTTTGTCATCGGTAGAGCTATTTTAAAGAACTCATTCATTAATCTCTTGTAATAATCTGCCAAACCAAGAAAACTTCGAATCTTCGATACATTTTTCGGTGCTTTCCACTAAATTATAGCTTCTATCTTTTTAGATTCAAATCAAATTCCCTTCACTGAGATAATGTGCCCTAGAAAAACCACTTCAGATAACAAGAATTCACACTTACTGAACATCTCGAAAAGTTGCGTCTCTTGCAATACATGCAGAACAATTCTCAAATGTTTATCATGTTCAGCCTTTAACCTTGAATATATTAGGATATCATCCATAAACACCACCACGAATTCATCCAGACAAGGCTGGAAAATGCGGTTCATGAGATCCATAAATGCTGTAGGAGCATTCGTCAGCTTGAATAGTTTCACCAGAAATTTATAGTGACCATACCGCATACGAAACATTTTTTTGGTATGTCATTATCCTTTACCTTCAGTTGATAATATTTAGAGCAGGTCAATTTTAGAAAAGACTGATGCAAATTTCTATTGGAAAAAAGGTTTTGGAAAACGCAACAAAAAATAAATTTAGGGAAAAACTAGAGTTTTAAACATTTTTCCAAAACAAGATCTTGGATGTGATATCTAAAGTAACAAACACTTAATCAAAATGGTACATTTTTTATTTGTCTAGGATGAGCACTTCGACTGAGTAGTCTTCTCCGCTATCCTCAAGCTCACGTCTATCGAGTGTGGGCTTGCTTCGAATCAGAAAATTTTTCACAAAAAATTACCCGCGGGGTAATTTTGCAATTTTTCTAAACTTTTGGCTCAAGTTGTAAATTAGAAAAATATCTCTAGCAATTTTCTGGAATAATCTCTTCAGAGAATTTTCTCTCTACAACTTTCTCTTGAATTCAAGTGTGTGAAAATGATGACCTAAGGCTCTCTTTATATAGGAAGAGTTTAGAGAGTTCAACTATGATTAAACTTAATCACTTTAATATTAAATTAATATAATATTTATCAAGATCAATAAAATCTTATTAAAATAATAGAATGTTTATCTACAAGATAAACATTAAATTTAATTTAATATTAAATTAAAAAATACTATTAAGATAAGTATTACATTAAATTTAATATTAAACTATTAACATAATATTATTTTTGAAATAATTAATCTGAAATCAAATTATCTGGTAGAGTTCCGGTAGGAGTGTAACTCTTTCACTACTCAACCACCGATGACCAACCGTCGCCAGCCATCGGGACGCCGCTGTCGCAGCCACAGATACCGCCGTGTCCGGTGATGCAACTACGACACCCTTACAGCACCCCGAGCCAGTTCAGTCCAGGTCACTGACGACCCGACCAATCCGATCTAGCCACCAGTTTGACCGTTGGCCAATTTCACATATCGGGCCTAATTTACGATCTCAGGTTCAATTTTCAAGTTCAATTACCCATTGGATCAATTGTCTAACTTGAAAATTAACTTCCAAAAATATCATATTAATTTTAATTGATTTGATTAATTTAATTTTACTTTATAAAAATTAAATTTTAAAAAAAATCACTTAGATTTTCCAAATTAATTTTTTCAGAAAATTCTTTAACAAAATTCTCTAGTTGAACAATTCTCACGACCACCTAATTTAATTCCACATTGAATAAATCGACTCAATTAAATTATTCTCAAAGTCGTAGAATTTTCTTCTGATACAAATGCAGTTCGATCGAACTTTTGTTGAGCTAGCGAAGGGACCAATCGAACATATTCCAATTATGTCCAGAAGCATCTTTCCGATAATTCGCAATTATTTAATCATGGAGTAAGTCCACAAGAAGTACCATGACTAAAAACTCATTATTTTATACTCTTTACGAAAGTAATTCATCCAACTGGTTTTTCCAATGACCTCGTCATGTGTGTGTTACCTTCATATGAATCCTTGATTCCTTTGAGTTAAATCCGTTCACTCAATACAATCCTATTTTATCTCATTGTCACCATTGAGTCTTCTTAATGATTAATATAATCACTGTCAAAAAATGACTATGATAAATTACTCGTTTAAAAACAAGCAACCCGTGGCCACGTTCCATATTTATCAATCCACACAATGCCAATGAGAGGATATATTAAATCTCTAATTAAGCAATGAATTACACTATTGCTAGTAAAGTCATGTCATACACAAGTCATGTACCCAACATACCGGCTATGGGCTCTATCATTTTTAGAGTATAAGCCTCTACTTATATCAAAGCACATGAGTTGCATACGCATGGTCAGTGACTAACTTAGGATTTAGGTAAAACACACCATGAATGTCACAAGTGAATTAATTCACAAATGGATTCAAAATTAATTCATCTTGGGTCCAGTCCAATGTATCATTCTACCAATGAATACATCTATCTCTCTAACCATGGAGTCAACTACTCTGATAGCCAAGACTAGCCATCTCCCCAATTGGAATTAGAGATGACATAATAATCTTTCCCGGTATTTGAATCAAATACTCCAATTGATTCTTTTACGGGATTATGAACTCATTTAGATTATCTACTAAAGTAAGTTGTCTTTCTCGCAATGTAAACATTCTTACAATGCCACTTATCTTCAGTTTGAACGTTAGACAATCAATGAGCTAATATTTGCTTGTCACAATATCACTATGCATGCAAAATATAAAAGACATAATAGTGAAATATGAAATTAACTTTATTTATTTATTCATCATTCAAATAAATAGAAAACAGTTACATGTTTACTAAAATATAGGCACATTTCCAACACTTTCAACTGTTCAAACAAAGTGTTGATACGCAGTAACGGATATCTGTTCTTAATTGATAGCTTATTTAACTACCGATAATCTATGCAAACCCACATCGACCCATCTTTCTTCTTATTAAATAGTGCTGGAGCTCCCCAAGGTGAAATACTGGGACACATAAAGACACGACCCAGGAGGTTTTGCAACTAAATTTTCAAATCTTTTAGCTCCATCGATGCCATTTTTTTTTACTACTTTCGACATGACTTTTTATAGACATTGGTATATATAAATTATAATACATATATCAACACTTACATGTCATAATACATATATCATTCAAGACAACTCTCGATATTGGTATATATATATCATAATACATGTCATTCTCTTACTATTTCTTCATATACATATATCATTCAAGACATCTCTCGATATTTTACCTTTCGAAGAACGACTTACGGATTTGAGTAAATCGTTAACAGAAGTTCGAAAGCTAAACAGAAGCTCATGAGACCTTAACAGAAACCCATAAGGGTTGAACAGAAGCTCGTAAGAGCTGAATAGAAACCCATAAGGGTTAAACAAAAGCTCAAAAGAGCTTAATGGAAACCCATAAGGGTTAAACAGAAGCTCAAAAGAGTTGAACGAAAACCCATAAGGGTTAAACAGAAACTCGTAAGAGCTAAACAGAAAGTAAAACACGAGAGTTTGCAACAAATGCTGAACCTCGGTTTAATTGGGTAATTTGCCATCATTTCCCTCCAATGTCGTCAACTCGCCAAATCACGAATGCACTCAAATCACGCGTTCAATCCAAACTAAGTATTAATTTTGATAATAATTTTCCAACAAGAATTCAATTCTAGAAACAGAACATATATATATTACCAATCAAAAATTAGCATTCACTTTAATCAAAATTATACAGAATACAGTTCATACAAACTTACCTGGTTAAATTGCAGATATACCAATATTTAGGGGCATTTTGAAAATTTTCCATTTTTCTCGATTTTCAACTCAACCTTAATATAAATTAATAATTTCATACAATATATTAATTTAAACAATAAAAATATTCATTTCACACAATTTGGTCAGTTTTTGACATTTTTACAAAATTGCCCCTAAAATTTTACTTTTATTCAATTTAGTCCTTGAGTCTAAAACATGCAAATTAACCATTTTAATGCAAACCCATGCTAGATAAATATTCATGGCATTCAATACAGCCCATTTTTATGCTTTTCTATCACTACTAAACTTAAAATTAACATAAAACCTTAACATCCATACCTTATTCTCTTGAAACCAAACTTTAACTTAACTTTCTCTCTCCTACAGCTTCTATTTCTTAAATCTAACTTGATATTCTAGCTCCACATAGTCTCCTTATTATCTTTCTCTCTTGGTAGCTATGGAAATTCTTTTGATTTCTAAGTGAAAATGGTGATTTTTTTGTGAAATGACCAAATTGTAAAGAAAATAAAATTTCTTTCTTTCTTTCTTTTCTTGTTATCACGTAAGTAGCGTGGAAAGATGAAGATAATTCTTCATCTTTCTTTCCATATATACTAAAAAATAAATTAAATATAAATAAATGTCAAATCAACATATTAATAAACTAATATTTATTTATTTATTCTAAAATATTACCAACATCATTATTACTCTTCAAAATTATATTCCTTGCTAAATGATCATTTTGCCCCATATAATCCTTCAAAATTCATCCATTGATTCATTACTCATTTTAGTAAAATTATGATTTAACCCCTCATCCTTTTTCCACTTATTGAATTCGGTCTAATTCATCCATTTTTCTTAATTTCTAGATCCTTTCACCCTTAAAATATTTGTACTATTGGTCCTTTAACATTTCATATTTACACTTTAACCCCTCAAATTTTAAGTATCTACTCTTGGACCACAAAACTTTTCTCACTTTTTCAATATAATCCTTTCTTGAATTAATATATCATTGTAATCACTGAATTTTGTCTAGATTCAGTTTTCGTGTTTTAATTCTTATTTTTGAATTGCGATTTTGAATAATTGGAGCTTGAAATTATCTTTGGACCAATGAATTTAAAGTTTAGGCCTGCTGATTGGGTTTGTTTTCGATAATTGGGCTTATTTCTTTAGACTTGTTTGGGCTTTAGCCCATTGGTATTTTTAATTTAGTTTTTATGTTATTTTTTAAATATATATATGAACTAATAATAAAAAGGAAAAGTAAAATCAGAAAAATACAAAATAATAATTATTTACATTTTTAACTTCTAAACTTTTCAAAAATTACATTTTGGCCCCTTATTTTTTTAAATTGCATTTTGACCACCCTAATATTTTGGTCCTTCTGGGTATGTCAGACCAACCCAATCAGCATCCGGACGTGCACTGTCACCTCCAGCTACTCCGACAGCCGGCCTAGGCTCATGATACCCTTCACTGCCACCTGAAGACAAAGAAAAATAAGACAAAATCAACAAGACTAAGGGTGAGTTTGGATGGGTGGTGCGTTTACCTACGGTTAGTGTACAAACAGGGGTGGCGGTGAGATTAGATAATGTAGCGATACTGTAGCGTGAGATAAAAAATAAGTTAAACACACCACACCGCACCCAAACGCCCGACCAAACCCACCCTAAAAAGGGAAAAATGAGAGGGAGAGGGAGTTCAGTTTTTCAGCAAGAAAAAAGAGAGCAAAATGGAACCTCTATTCAGTCCTCCCAGAACTGAAACCAACCACCACTCACCACCCTCAAGCCCGAATCCACCCTTATCGACCCGTGGTCTTCCACGGCTGCACAATCGAAACCAACCTCCGCTCGCACCCCCCGTCGCTCTCCCAAAACCATCACACCCACGGCCCTTCCACCCTCATCATTCACCATCACCAAAAAAAAACAAATCAAACACAACAATCAACAAGCAACCAAAAAGCAAGAAGAAAAAATAAAAAAACAGTCAAAAGATAGCAGGAAAATCAAAAAAATAGCAAGATATTTCATCCTTTTTCTACGGCCACCGAGGGCGGAGGAGAACCGAGCTGCGAGCGGCGGATTGGGCGGTGGTGACACGCCTTCAAAGTTGAGGATTTCAAAAATAGAAGAGGAGGAAAAAGAGGGGAAGAAAGGAAAGGAGAAAGGAAGAAAAAAAGAGAAGAGAAAAGAAAAATAGAGGGAGAAAAAGAGGGAGACCGGCCACCGTCGCACCACCGGGCGGAGAGAAACGGCAGCAGCCTGAAGGGCTAGGGTTTGAAAAAGAAAGAAGAAAAAGAAAAAAAGAAAAAAAGAAAGGAAAAAATAAAAATATATAATAGTCGGGTCCGACCCGACCCGTGCTGCCAGCAAGCCACAGCCAGTAGGCCATTAGCAGTAGGCTCAATAGAGGCCCAAATCCCACAGCAAGCCACCAGCAACAGGCCACCAGCAATAGGCCATCGGCATCAGGCCATCAGCAGCAGGCCCAGTCCCTACACAGCCAAGTGCCCCAGCAAGGCCAGTGCTGCCCAGCAGCACAGCGGCCCAATCCCTGCGCAGCCCAATAGCAGTAGTGTCCAACAAGCCACAACCAGCCCACCAGCAGCCCAATAAGCAGAAAAAGAAAAAAAGAGAAAAAAAAAGAAAAGGGATCCCAAGTCGAGTAACCCGTTCAATCGAGCCCGTAATTATGGGATTTTTGGTAATTTCCTTTTACTCATTTTAAATTTAGTTTATGTATTCTTATGACATTTCATTTTGAATATTATTGGTATTTTTTTAAGCTTTCGTTTTTTATGTTTAGAAATATTGTATTTATAATTTTTTTTAAAAATTTAAATAATTTCAATAAATAAGGCAACGAATCGATTTGACATTAAGCCGTTGATTTCATCGCTATGTTGGGTGAATATCATCTGTTCGTGTTAAATACGATACACCCTTTTTAAAAAAATTCAAAAATTCAAAAATTCTCAGGTTTTAAAATAAAATGTTTTTTTTTGGTTATTTGTAAATTATCAAAATTTCATTTTTAAAATGTATATAATACGATAATATGTAATTTATCAAAATTCTCTTTTTTCAAAAAAAATTGGATCACGATTAAATATTAAATTGAACTCGTATTTTTGAAAATTAAGACAACACAAGTTTAACGAGATACCAATTTTGGTCGTCGCGAAGATGCTAGTACCTTCCTCGTGCGTAACTGACTCTCGAACCCATGTTTTTCTCTAGATTTCGACGTAGACCCAAAATCGACTTTTTTAAAAGAAATTTTAAAAGATAATTTTTCTTTTAAAAAAAAAGAAAATTTAATAGGTGTCCGATCACACTTAGAAAAAAGGATCGGTGGCGACTCCTTGTTTTTTTTAAAAAAATAAAATATAATAATAATAAAATTGAGCCTCTATTTTCAAATTTTTGAAAATCGAATCGACTAGCGCCCGTTCAAAAATTTTAGGTCACTACAATCATAATATACTTCCCAAATAGATTTTGTTGACATAACTCAAAATTTCTCTTTTTGTCACTTTATTCCTTTATTTTACTATATCAAGGACAATATCTCACTTTCTTATTATAGCAACTTTTGGGGTATTACATTTCTCTCCCCCGTAAAATAAATTTCGTCCTCGAAATTTCCTTGTTTTCTTTTGATCATGAACTTCATTATTTTTATATTTTTTCGATTATCCTTTTCTATCCATTTTTTTTACTAACATTTCTAGTTCTTATATCATTTTGCACTTCCTTTTCAATAATATTCTTCTTTTAATTCACTTTCCTTTCCATAAGAATCGAAGACCTTTAGTAGATTACCTTTAGAGTTATTCTTATAATCCTATATTTCCTTTTTACTCAATTGGTCTCCCACTTCTTTTCTTTCCACTTAACTAGAAGTCCTTTCTTCATTTAGTTTTTCTAAAATCATCTCTATAATTCTATAGTTCTTTTCTACACATATTTACCTAGCTTATCATCCGTATTCTTTCTCTATCCTTTCATTTCAAGATTAATTTTTAATTCAATATTTCAAACATGAATCAGAAATAAACTTTTATCTTGTAACGAAAATTGTTTACCTTTTTAGCGGAGGCCCAGTAGAATATACAGAACACCTAAGACATACGGAACTGATACAGAGGTGCATTATTATACACTATTAAACAGAGAGCACTAAAGTGCTATACAAAGAGCACAAATATGCTAATAATCGGAGAGCGCGCTAGGGTCCCTTAATGACATGCCACTAATATCCTAGTAGTTCTAATCCCGTCTACCTGGGAAAATTATATCATGCACACATATAGCTTTTACACTTTTCGCATAATGCTTTTACATACTTTACAAATTAATCCTTATATATAATCCATATACTTATATCTTCACTATCTTTAATTTATGTAATATATGTAGTATATTTCAAAATTCACTATTCATCCGTAATTCACTAATAATCCTTATCATGTACTTCACATATCACTTTTATATATTTAGTAATTTAGTCAATAGCACAATTTTTCATATAGCAATATATTTTACTTTTAATAACACTTGTAAAATAAAATTCATTATCAGCATATATTATAAAACATTTATTCATACCTTTATGAGTTTCGATTCATCATAATCAACTTTTTTTTTTACTCATATACTTGAGTATCGGTTTCAGCATTATCAAAATTAGCTCGGTTGGAAAGCATCTCTGTCTATAAATAAAACAAATCTCATCAGAGTCGAGAGATATCACACTATCACGGTATACCACTAAATGTAACACCCCTAACCCGTATCCATCACCGGAACAGAGTTACGGAGCATTACTTTACTTTCTACACTCATTCTATATGCATAATAAACCAGTCATAACATATCATTCAACCATAGCCACAAGCTAATCATTTAAACATAACATTTTTCGAATTAATCATATAATAAGTCATTTCATAAGAAATTGCATAACTTAAAACTTACCACTCTTTCATGAACACAAGCATATTTTCATTTGAGCACTTACCATTTCAATGCATCTTATAATTAAACATATTACCATTCAACCAATAGCTCGGCACTTGCCTAACCATCAAACAACAACACTTGTTAGCGTACTTGAACATATTTCATATAATTTCAACATCGATAACCTTACTATCCCAACATGTTACACTTGAGTTTATTTCTCATCTCAACTTACATGATTTTCGTGTATCAACATATCAAGATATTGGTATATATATCATAATACATGTCATTCTCTTACTATTTCTTCATATACATATATCATTCAAGATAACTCTTGATATTGTACCTTTCAAAGAACGACTTACGGATTTGAGTACATCGTTAACAGAAGCTCGAAAGCTAAACAGAAGCTCATGAGAGCATAACAGAAACCCATAAGGGTTGAACAGAAGCTCGTAAGAGCTGAATGGAAACCCATAAGGGTTAAACAGAAGCTCAAAAGAGCTAAATAGAAACCCATAAGGGTTAAACAGAAGCTCAAAAGAGCTAAATAGAAACCCATAAGGGTTAAACAGAAGCTCTTAAGAGCTAAACAGAAAGTAAAACATGAGAGTTTGCAACAAATGTTGAACCTCAGTTTACTTGGGTAATTTTCCATCATTTTCCTCCAATGCCGTCAATTCGCCAAATCATGATTGTACTCAAATCTCGCGTTCAATCCAAACTGAGTATTAATTTTGATAATATTTTTTCAATAATAATTCAATTCCAACAACAGAACATATATATATTACCAATCACCAATTAACATTCACTTTAATCAAAATTATACAGAATACAATTCATACGAGCTTACCTGGTTAAATTGCAAAAATACCAATATTCATAGACATTTTGGAAATTTTACATTTTCCTCAATTTTCCACTCAACCTTGATATAAATTAATAATTTCATAAAATATATTAATTTATACAATAAAACAATTCATTTCACGTAATTTGGTCATTTTTGACATTTTTACAAAATTACCCCTAAAATTTTACTTTTATTCAATTTAGTTCTTGAGTCTAAAACATGCAAATCAACCATTTTTAATGCAAACTCATGCTAGCTAAATATTCATGGCATTCAATACAGCCCATTTTTATGCTTTTCTATCACTACTAAACATAAAATTAACATAAAACCTTAACATACATACCTTATTCTCTTGAAACCAAACTTTAACTTAACTTTCTCTCTCCTCCAACTTCTATTTCTTGAATCTAACTTGATATTCTTGCTCCCCATAGTCCCTTTATTATCTTTCTCTCGTGGTAGCTATGGAAATTCTTTTGATTTCTAAATGAAAATGGTAATTTTTTGGTGAAAGGACAAAATTGTAAAGAAAAGAAAATTTCTTTCTTTCTTTTCCTCTTCTCACGTTAGTAGCATGGAAAGATGAAGAATTATCTTCATATTTCTTTCCTTATATACTAAACAAAAATAAATAAAATATAAATAAATGTCAAATCAACATATTAATAAACTAATATTTATTTATTTATTTATTCTAAAATATCACAAACATCATTATTCTTCAAAATTATCTTCCTTGCTAAATGAACATTTTGCCCCTTATAATCCTTCAAAATTCCTCCATTGATTCATCACTCATTTTAGTAAAATTGTGATTTAAGCCCTCATACTTTTTCCACTTATTCAATTTGGTCCAATTCATCCATTTTTCTTAGTTTCTAGATCCTTCCACCCTTAAAATATTTGCACTATTGGTCCTTCAACTGTTCATATTTACACTTTAACCTTTCAAGTTTTGAGTATTTACTTTTGGGCCCACAAAACTTTTCTCACTTTTGCAATTTAGTCCTTTCTTGAATTAATATATCATAATATACTTCTCAAATAGATTTTGTTGACATAACTCACTATTTCCCTTTTTGTCTCTTTATTCCTTTATTTTACTATATCAAGGATAATATCCCACTTTCTTAATATAGCAACTTTTGGGGTATTACTAGTAGTATTTCTATGATTCAAGTCAGTATAATGCAAAATTTGAACCAAATGTATAAAACTAATCTCAAGTAAAAATGTTAACTAAATCACATACAAATTATGCAAATCTTCAAACTATACAACAATTTAACCATTATCTTTTCATATCAGCCCTCAAACTCGTTTAACTAGTTTGCATGCTCTTTCACATGTTATCGATATACAAATTATGTAAATGAATTGTAACACCCCTAAACCGTATCCGTCGCCAGATTGGGGTTGTGAAGCATTACTTAATATTAAGCTTATTTCAAAAATAAATAACAAATAAGATAATTTTATTCAATTATCCAAACTAATTAAACGAACAAAAATAAAATAAAATAATGTACATTTTAACATTTCCAAATTCAATAGCCTAAACACTTTAACTTTTCATAATTTCATAGTCTCCATAATTTTTTTTTACATAAACAAACTCAGTCATTGTACATAAATTATTTAATCAATTGCACTTTATGTTAATATAACCAAGCCTATTTAAATTAAATGCTATAACTAAATATGCTACATAATTAAGTCATATAATTAACGAATTTAATGATTCACCTATTCGAAAAAAAGAAAAAAATACAAACACATAATAGCCAATTTGATACTTACCTATAAAGCCGATTATAAATGCATATAATTTGAATTTATGTTTAGCCAAATATAATATGGTCATTGATTACACATATGTTATATATATAAAACAAGCTATAGTCTAATTCTTAACTAACTAAAATATGCACATATACAAGAAAAGAAACTTATGCCATAGCCAAACTTATAATTTACCAAAATCAAATTATACAATAAAAGTACCTTATACTTACTAATGTCGATTCGCACATATATCTCTTTTAACAACATCCAAAATATTTTAATAGATGTTCGGTAATTAACTCATCTTGTAACCAAATCAACTCACTCCTAAATGTAAAACAAATATACATGTTCTAATTATACAACCGAATTACATATGTCCTATTATATGTATATAAGTTATCAATATTACATTATATGCCCAAAACAAACCTATTCTTACTAATCAATTTATCTATCAAAAACCAATGTTTAAACAACAAATCATATACCAGTTTAAATGCCTATAACCGAATTAACCATTTTCATGCATGTTCATAAATGCTCAAACATAATTCACTTCCCAATTCCACATTCCATTTCATTACCACATTAATCTAAGATGCAAAACAAATATCACTTTTATAACTCTCAGTAATCTCATTATCCTATCAAACAAAATAAACAACCACAAACATGTACATAGGCATTAACATTTTTAAATATACATCTCAATGAATTATACAAACCCTTTAAAATTTTATAATCACACCTCAAACCAAATCAATATACAACCCAACACTTAACATTTTTTTACTCTCCAACATTTACAAATATACTTCTATTTATAGATCATATCATATATTCATTTTGATGCCAACCAAATAAACCACTCATAATATTCGCATGTAAAATACTATCCATAAAATACTAACTATTATCAAGTCATGTATAATTCATAATTCAATCCAAAACTGAACATAACAAGATGTTAAGCCATTTTTGCATGGCTTTAATATATACATCTTCGAATTAAACAACCTTCAAAGCTAGTCTATACATGCCATAGTTTCAAAAGAAATTTCAGTTTAAAATACCGTAGTTATTTGATAGTGTGATGAGCCTTTCTGACGAATCCCCGAGCTCGTAACAACCTCAAAATCTATAAAACAAAAGCAACCAAAACGAATACACCGTAAGCTATTTAAAGCTTAGTAAGTCATAAGCTTAAGCATATTTATTATTCATAACATATAACATTTAACTAATATAACCTATATTATATACCATACCATATATAAAGACATCATCCATTATAATTTCATACCTTGATTTCAAACTCAAGCTATATAATCGAAAATAAACTTATATATATAATTATAACCTTTCCATTGAACAACATTTAATTCAACAAGGACCGAATCAATAGCTTATATACATATATATGGATTTAGTTAATTCAAATGCCATTTTCACATACTTTCCATAATTATAAATAACTTAACCTATTTGTAAACATACATTTAACAAACACATACTTGAATATGCAATTCATTTTCATATCCGATCTTCATTTATCATTGCCCGTTGAACCGTTCAAAATTAAATAGGATACTCGAATAATCAAGAGATTTATACAACGCCAACGTCCCAGACGTGGACTTACATGTAATCACTGATCGATGTCGTTGTCCCGGACAGGGTCTTACACGAAAACACAAGTCGATGCCAACGTCCCAGAAGTGGTCTTACACGAAAACATTTATCAGAAAAATCTCATGCATTTCTAGCGTTCGTACGGGCTTGCAAATGTTAAATACTATTTGAATCGAACTCAATTACTTACCTATTTTAACAAATACATTCGGCCAAGACTAACATTATCTTTAATAATTCCATTTATCACATATATATACTATATACCCATTGAATTTAACAGAATTTAAATGCTTATCGACTTACCTCGGATATCGACGAACACGATCAACTACTCGACTACTTTCGTTTTCCCCCGATCCAATTCGTTTTCTTCGTTTCTTGATCTAAAAATATTCAAATTTAGCCTTTTTTTATTCATTAATTCATTCAATTTAATCCCAAAAAAAAACATAAATGGGAAAATTACCATTTTACCCCTGATATTTTACACTTTTTGCAATTTAGTCCCTATTACATAAAACACAAAATTCACACATACCATGCTTAGGTTGAATTTTACCCTAGTCCATACAAGTCCATATTTTTCATTTATTTAGCATTTTAGTCCCTCAAAATTTTATTTGCACAATTTAACCTTAATTACTCAATTTCACCAAAAATTCAAAGACAAAACATATTAATCTTTCACATATCTTTAATATTTCACCATCAAACAACAAAAATCACAAGCTATCATCAATGGCAAAACACAAAATCATCATAAATTTCAAAAATTGAAACATGGGTTTTGAAGATAACTTAGCAACGATTTGAAAAATGTAAAAATTATCAAAAACTGAACAAATTACATACCTTAATTGAGCAAGACAAAGGCCGAATGTAGCTTTTCTTTTCTTTTCTTTTCTTTTCCTTAGCTAATTTCGGCTACTAAAGATGAACATGCATGTGATGTTTTTATTTTATGTTTTATTATATTATCATAATTAATATAATTACCAAAATAACCTTTATAATTCAATATACACATTTTATATACGATATACATAATCGTCCATCAATATAACTCATGGTGTAATTACAACATAAACACCTACCACTAAAAGAACAAATCAATTTAGCACTTTAACAATTAGTTAGCAACTTTTACTATTTACGCGATTAAGTCCTTTTTCTTTAATCGGTCACTTAAACGATAAAATTAAGACACAAAAATTTCACGCAATAAAATTTACACATAATAAACACACAAAATAATATTAAAACATTTTTCTGACTCAAATTTGTGGTCTCGAAACCAATATGTCCGATTAGGGTCGAAATCAAGCTATTACATGAATATTTGTTGTGCAACATGTAACATTTGATCACTTCCAATATCAATCAACCAATTAATACATTATATCTCCTATTAACCTAACTCGGACTCGAACAGATGCTTGAATATCAACCAACACACCAAATTTTACAACCAGTGCCTCATTGAAAAGTCTGAAGTAAATATATTGTGACCAGCGCTCATCGGTATAATCAAAGTAGAAGTTATGCCAAGAACTCATCAACATGTAGTCAAAGTAACCCGTACTCAATCTATCCTATGGCATGCCAAATATATCCAACTATGTCAGTACAGTTAATAGGATAACCATTTATTTAATTCAAAGCAAATTTCATAATTTCATCAAGTTTCACTATATTCAATTCTATTCAATTTAGTCCTTTATCTCGATAATCAATCACAATTATACCAATTCAATTCAAGTATCCATTTTCAACGCACATCAATATCATTCTGTGCAAAATAGTATAACTATGCAACATTTAAAGTGATTTGAATCATAGAAATACAAACCGAAAATCTGAATTACTCGTCGTCAACTCACGCCTTTTCTTATACTCTTGACGTCCTCATGTCGTCTTTAGCTATGAATAATAATCCAACAATACAAAATATCAAATTTTATATCAAATAACATTCAATTACAAAGTTACACATATTTTGCAATTTATTCAATTTAGTCCCTAAAACTGAAACTAGCATAACTTTCCATTTAAAGCGTCAGATTAAAATTTGATTTCATAATTATTCATTAGGGACCTCCTACTTTTTATTTCTACTATCAATTTTACATTTTATTCAATTTGGTCCCTAACATGCAAAACTATCAATTCAACTTTACAATTTAGTCCTTTTCTTAAACTAATATTAATTCCTATCAATTTAATAACTAAAACTTTCAATTCCCAACAATGGAAACTTCCTAAAATTTTAACAATTTTGCAAATGGGTACATAAGCTAGCTAAATCAAGCTCTCATGACCTCAAATCTATAAAAATTACAAGAAAATGACCTAATTTTGTTTACCTATTGATGATCGAATGTAAGGATGCAAAAATGGCTTCTTTCCTTTGTTTTCTTTCTTTTGAACGGTGGAAATGTTGAAGAAGATGATACTTTTCATATTTCCTATCCACTATTTTCTATTTATTTTAGGTTTATTTCTTAATTAAACTTAGTTAAATTAGTTAATTATATTAGTTTACTTAATTAATCTATCATCATCACACTGTACACTAAGTCTTATTTTAACATGGTCTAATTGCTTTTTTGGACATTTATCTAATTACAATTTGGGTCCCCCAAGCCATTTTCTAATTAAAAATTTATAGCGCTTAAAATTTTATGATTTAGTCCCTAAACCTTAATTAATCACTAATTAGGCTAAATTACTTATCTAAAATTCAAATCAAGAATACCCTAGCTCCATAGATATCCCTATTTAATATTTACATACTCGGATTACGGAAACAGGATCCTAAAATCGCATTTTCTGACACCACTGAAAATCAAGTCATTACATTTATAGGAAGCGGTCATGTGTAAGATGATGCTAATGTGTTGGACTTCCATCTAGCCATCATTACGAAGCGTGTGGGAGGGATGTCTTCAACGGGACGATGATGTCTATGATATGACAGATTATGCTGTTCATTCTGACTTTGATGGGATAAAGCAATTGAGCTCACGTGATGTTTGGTAACTAACAACTTCATATTCATAATAAAGATTAGGTCATCTGTTGCCCAGGTAGTCATCCCGAAAGGGTGAGCTCGCAGGTAACCTCACGGTCTTCTGGTCACAAGCCTATTGTTCAGGCTTCTTCTTGGCTTGCCACATGTTTTAATACGAATAGGGGTATAACAGATAGACTTGGGGAGATTACATATCTTGGATTTGGGATTGAGAGTTTTTTTTATGCGATGGAAATAAAAGTTTTTTAATTCTATTAACGTTTACATTTTGTTAATTTGACCCTTACCTTTTTAGCTAAATTTGACTTCAACCTTTTAAAAAGAGTTGAATCGGTTCATTGAACTTTCAAAAAAAATTAGATTGATGTTTTTTTAACAAAAATACTAACTAAAACGTTATATTTTTAAACATGACAGCTAGCATATAAGACAAATAATATCATGTTATCATTAAGTACACGTGGATTGCCATGTGAGTTGTTATACTAACATCATTAAAAAATTAATGTTTTCAGCATTTTCATTAAAAAAATAATTTAACTCTTTTAAAAAGGCTAATAAATAAATTTAACTAAAAAATAAGAATCAAATTAATAAAAAGAAATAGTAAACGAGTGCTAAATTTATTAATAAACATTTGTTAGTTCTTGAGTCTTAATTATGATTATTTGAGTCGTATGAATATGAGGTGATTAAAAAAACGCATATTGGCAAAGCTCTCCTTGTAAAGCTAAATTCCGGAATTCTTGTTTATTATATTTAAAAAGAAAATACTATCGAACAACAGCATCCACTAAACAACGTATACATTAATTAGAGATCCCAACTGCAGCTGCTTAAGAACCGGCTGAAAGCTTATCTACATGACCATGCCTCCATCAATGGTGAACACCTGCAACACAACAATGTCCGACTATCAGCTAACTCAAACAAATCAACCATTGTTCCAGTTTTATATATAAAATGCCATAATGAAGAAAGCAGATTCATAACCTGTCCTGTGATGTAATTAGAAGCCGGGTTCAGGGCCAAAAATTCCACCAGTCCAGCTACTTCTGCCGGTTGACCATACCTTCCTGTATCCATAATCAACACAGTTAGCACTACTGCAACTGTTACTCAGCATTTGAATCAATAATGTGTTTATAGTAAAAGCCGTAGGAAGAAAGTTGTGTGTGAGTACGGTAAGAATCAAGAAAGTTATTGATTTTATATTATATCCCTCACCAAAGGGGATTGTTGTTAAGATTCTCTTCTCAATATCTCCACCAAGCTTGGAAGTCATATCAGTTGCAATGAATCCAGGGGCAACAGCATTGACCTGGAACAATAATTTTTATACAACATTGTTTATCAGAAGAAGTAATAACCCAGGAAAACTTACATTAATGTTTCGGCTCGCATATTCCCTTGCAACAGTCTTTGTCAACCCAATCACTCCTGCTTTAGCAGCACTGTAGTTAGCTTGCCCCAGATTCCCAACCAGACCAGCCACTGATGATATGTTTATTATTTTTCCCTGAAAATACAACATACTCTTAAACAACACTCTTCAAGCATGGTTAAACCAACTTCAAACGGAGAAATATGTTACTGCCTTTCTCTTCTTCATCATGACTTTGGCTGCTGCCTGCAAAGAGCAAAGTGAGTCAGTTCCAATAATAAATGACTCAAAACATCAACTAGAACAGTGAGTCATATGTCCAGCATTCGTTCTGACCTGCGTACAAAGAAATGCTCCTGTAAGATTCACATCAATAACCTCCTGCCATTGTAATTTCGTCATTCTCATCAACAAAGTATCCCGAGTAATTCCTAAAATCGTGTTCACCAGGTTAAGTGAGAAGATAAAATCAACAACTAAATCATGAGAAGAGAAAAAGGATTTTACACAACCTGCATTGTTTACCAATATATCAACAGTTCCCCATGCATCTAGTGCCTGCCAATACAAACACAAAGTCATGACATCTACAACAGAATTACAAATATAATTATGAAATGAAAGACAACATTGACTTTACGGTTTTTATCATTGCATCCACATTAGCTTCTTTTAGAACATCTCCGCCAAAAGTAACAGCCTGACCACCGTATGACTCAATCTACAATATAAAGGCATTTTGGTAACAGCTTTTAAAGCAATGTTTAAGTGAAAAAGAAGTAATCCCAATCAAGTATTCGTGTAAATTTCATCAAAGGGCATATAGTTCACCTCTTTTGAAACTGCCTCAGCCTCCTTTGACGACCTAACGTAATTGACTAGGACCTGCAATAGCAAACAAGGCATCTAAAACCGTCATTTTCAAAACAAATAGTAGTAAATAGAAAATATTCTTCAATTTTGAAACCCTTGATATGCATGCAATCATTATCAGCAGACAGCAAATAAGCATGAAAAGCTGAATGGACCATGAGTCCGCCTACTTAGCCAGTAGATAGTTTAGACAAGTAATTTAATTTAGATAACGGTAATCATGAGCAGTTTATCCTCAGGAATTGATGAGACCGACAACCCATTCATATTTGAGAGATACTTGTACTACTACTGACAGTAAGTGATGTATTTTTCCCTGTAAGATACTAATAAGGAACACCCGCTAACCTTGCAACCGGCTTTTCCTAAGGCCAAGGCAACTGCCTTACCGATTCCTCTAGAAGCTCCTGTAACTATGGCCACTGGAGCTTCCACTTCTTGAGCTGCTTCAGAGCTAGCTTGTTCAACACGCTTGGCTCTTACACCTGAAAAAGGAAAAACCAAGAACCCAAAAATAAATGAAAAGATCAAAAGCCAATTTCAGTCTATCATGTGTCTCGTAAATTTTCAAAACTGTCGGATTATCTTCAAATATTGCTTATCATTCGTTAAACAGCAAAGTCCACAAGCTCCGACGATGAATTTGACTATAATGCAGCATCCTTAATTGGTAAACCAGCAGGTTTTTTTTTTCTGCTAAAAGAACCATAAAATATGCCGTAAGGATGAGAATGACTGCTCTAAAGCAAAAGAAAACAAGTACAGGAGGAAGTAAACGATCTCGATCTGCACTGAAGTCCGATACAAGGCTTAGTATGAACCGATCCGATTCGACAGGAAATTGGAGACCATTGCCGAGTCGGAAGAAATTTTCGGTCACTAGAATCACCAAATATAGAAACAGAGTTCAAAGCAATGACACTAGATGCAGTAACAGCCATCGGAATGAATCAGCAACGAGGAGGCGGAGAAGTGAAGAAGAACAGTTTTGATACTTGCTTTTTTGTGTAAAAAAACTAGTAAGAGTGGGCAATTCCAACAATATTGTTATTCAATTTATATTATTTCATGGATTTGATAATTGTTCAGTAATGGGTCTTTGTTGCCCTCATAATTACAATGAAAGGATTGATATAGCCAGCGGTAGGTACCATCCGTTGGGTGGCAAGTCAGTAAAATGAATGGTGTTCTGAGCACTGTAAGTAATTTAAACCTGATTTATTATATTGATTAGAGGAAAATTAGGTTAATCAGCTCAACCGTAAGCAAGTCACATGCACTGCGTGATTTGGACTGACGTCTACGCATATAACCCTCTATATACATGAAAAAAACTTGGTTAAAAACACAACTGTTGGCAAGTATCCATATCCAATATTATCACCCAAAACCAAGATGAACTAAGTAAGAAAAAGACGATAACCCGAGGGTGATATCTCCTTTGCTAAACAGAATCAGGCAACCAAAAGCAGAATATAGAAGGCAGCAGCAAACATGAAAAGAACTAGTGATCATATATCATTATATAGTTTCCAGTACAACAAGCAAAGAACCTTCTCATGTACTAACAAACTACAACTGCAAAATCCAAGTGATAAACCCATGAAACAAAGGAACTCTGTCGATTAATCACTTCCCTGGGCTGGCTTTTTGGAATTATTAATACGCCGAACCTTTACAAAAGCTTTTGTCAACTCCTGAAACAAACAAGACGGAAAGATTGGTTAACAGATCGACTAGCAAATATATATATACTTTTTGCATCTCTGCAAGAAAGATTTTGACAGAAAAATACTACAAAAAGCAAGAAAGGAAGGGAACGAGAGACCCCGGGGAGATAAAATATCCTATAGGTAATCAACATATAAAGTTCATTTTGACTGTCTAAAGGGTGAAATGTGAAAAATGTATAACAATTATTAGCTTTCGAACTCAGTGAGTAGAATATCTCTAATCTACTAATCCATATTCCAAACACAAGTGGTACAACTCTAATTTTACATTGGAGCACCTTACTGTAAAATATGCCATGTTCAACTTCTATGACCTATGGAGGCGTAAGACCACAAAACCAACGGAACTGAAGGAGACAAGCATTGTCACCAATTAGATAGAAAAGCTAAACCTGACCATCTCCAATCATCTGGGATCTAAACAGTTCCATAAAATATTTACGCTATAAGATTTGAAGTACATCATTGTAGATTAAACTAAACAAACTTACCTCAACTGGTTCCTTCTGGGCTGACTTTGCAATCCAAAGATTTTCCAAATTGTAATAAGCTCTTGCATTCTCATCGAGAGCATGAACTATCACTCGGCCTAAATAAAAGAAACGTAGCCACACAAACAAATCATCCAAAATGGTACAATTTGCACGAAACTATAGAGAGTACATAGAATTATATACTATCATTCCAAAAAATTTTCTTATAGTTGAAACTGCTAACCACATATACGTGTTAAGCCCTAAGAAATATTATCACACGAGATCCATTCCTTCAAAGCAGCTAAATGCAGAAGCAAATCGTAACATTTTGATTTTGCATAAAAATCATTACCGACAATGGTATCTTCAGGCATTACATGTCTAAATATAAGCATGCGAAGAAATTGCTAATAAGAAACAACAAAGTTGAAGCTAAAGGAAAGAGGGAAAGCAGCACGAACCAGAGTCAACAACAATCCATTTTCCCGTCTCTTGCCCTTGCACGCTGGGTAATACCATCCTCTTAGCTCCTTTTTGCTTCTGCTTAACCTGTTCCAGCAAAATAAACAAAAAATCGCAGTGAGGATCGAGGAAATTAGGGAACAAAATAGAAAAAGAAAACCCATGAAACCGCACCTTGTAAATTAGGGCTTGGGCGATGTTCTTGACGTGCCACGGGGACCTACCGGTGGCAATCACCATGAAATCTGCCCAATCGCATTGGTTACCAACCGGAACCACCGCCACGTCGTCTGCTCTCACGTCGCTTAGAACCTTCTCCACCTCTTGCAGGCTCAGCAACTCATTGCTTATTCTCTCCACAGTGGATGAAGAGAACGTCTGATTTAAACCTGAAAACCCCAGCTTCCACGAGCCATTTGTGAGAGAGGAGGAAGGCAACGTAGTTGCAGATAGATGCAGATATCGGGATCTTAAAGTCGCCCACATCAGATTTCAACTCCTCAAGCTTTTTTCTACTGAAAATCGCCACTTCCTCGAGCTAAAAGAAAATCCCCAGTTCCTCACAGCAGTTCATTAAATAAAATAAAATAAAAATAAGTAAGGGCCTACCGACGTCTTTTGAGTTATTGCCTCACGCCTAGACTTGTCAATTGGGCCTATCAGGCAGTGAATTTAGAACCCGGAGTCGGGTTTTAAAAATTTTGAATTACTTCTGTTAGGTCAGTTTCATGCTTGGGTTATTTTAGATTTTTGAGTTTTTAAATCATTTGAATTTGGGTTTTTAGTTTATTTTAGTGTATAGATTTTTTTTAATTGAATTATTTTAAGGTTAAATTATTTACACTTTTACTCTTATTTATTGGATTTGATTATTAAAATCTATAATATTTGTTTTTTTAATTTTAAAATAAAATTAAATCAAAATTAAATAAATTATTGAATCAATGTATATTTATTATAAAATTAATAATTACTGAAAATATTTTTAATATAAAATATTATAAATTACTATAAATTTAAATTAATTAAACTATAATAATGAAACAATAAAAATGTATTTGAATGGAGGAAAATAGTTATTATGAATAAAGTTTATTGTTAAAATCTCATTATAAAATTTTTATTAGTAATATTTTCAATTTTCAATTTTTATATTTTTTTTGTTAATAAAATTTATTTAATCTAAACTTTTAATAGTTTTATTGTTATTAACGTTATTTAATCTAAAATTTTTAGAATAATAAAAAATTTTATGAGATTTTTAGGATTTGAAACAAATGTAAAAATTAAAATAAAAATTAGTCAAAATAGTTTTTAAATCAATCAAAATCAATTGAAAATAAAACATTGATTTTTTTTAGAAAAAAGAAAGGTTGAACTAAAATAGAATCAAAATGACATTGCATTTTAATAATTTATTTTTCACTTATTAATTTGACTTGCAAATAAAGAGACCATATATATTTTTAATTAAATAATTATTATATTTACAAATTGTTATCGAGATCATATGGTATAGCATGAAACTGCATATTTTAGAATAATAAAAAATTGAAATGCGAAATTTACAAGTTATAAATTAAAACAATTTAATAATTTAGTATATAATTGTTATTTTTATTTTAAATTGTACTTAATATAAGTTTAAGTCCTATTGGGTTATTTATTTGGTTGATTTTAAATTTGGATCATTTCGGATTTAGGTTAATTATTGAGTTGGATCAAGTTGTTGGCTTTTCATAGTTTAAATTGGGTTCAATTACAAGTTAATCGTATTAGATTTTCAAGTTCATATTAAAATTAATAAATCTACTCAGACCCCTATATTGACAT
This sequence comes from Gossypium hirsutum, assembly GCF_007990345.1. Lineage (NCBI taxonomy): Eukaryota > Viridiplantae > Streptophyta > Magnoliopsida > Malvales > Malvaceae > Gossypium > Gossypium hirsutum. Next base: position 57,702,193 of record NC_053438.1, on the reverse strand, counting down.
TGAAGCACTAACGTTTTGAGAGTTCAGAAGAAAATGAAACCAAACATCACTCTTACGCCTTGTATTTAAGGATGATTAGTACCCAGACATACGATAGGGACATATCCACACTACGTCTAAAGAGAGTTATCAAACAAAGGCCTGCCACTTGCTCCCCGAAGGCTTGAACTTGGGTGGGTTCTATAGGTGAACATTCCTTGATCACCAAGTCAATCATGGGAGTTCTAAAGATCTCGTTTTTTATAATATTTTAATTTTTTATTAATATTTGTTTGTTTTCTTTTACATAATTTGTATGGTTAAGGAGTTTGATTGTTTTTTAGATAATGTCTCAAGTTTGAATTTTGTAGATAGTGAAAACAATGTTACAAAAATTTACCTCTTTTTTAAAAGTTTAATTTGATTAGATCTATTATGATTACAGAATATAGAAAGATATCATATAAAAATAGTAACTTTATGAATATAGAAAGATACTCACAACATTAGTGAAAAATAAAATTATATAATAAATATATTTATAAAAACTGATAGAAATAACAAATAAGACTCTGGTTGGTTAGTGAAGTATAAATATTAAAATATAGAGAGATCTGGGTTCAAATTTTATTATGTATATATATATTTCTATTTTCTATATAAAATGACAAAAATATATTTAAAATAATATATTTGAATTTATAAAATAAAAATATTTTTATTAACATTCAACTGAATTTGTGTCATGATACTGAAGTCAGTAAAAAGTTTAATATTAATAAAGAAAAATTATATATTATATTATATTTGTGATATGTAATAAATGAATGGAAAGCCACAAGCCTCACGTGCAACACCGACCGTAAAGCAAACTCGAACTTCAACGAGACGAGACAATCATATAAATTTACTTTCCAGTAAGTATTATTTTAACCTTTTCTCAAGTTGTTGCAAATTGAACAGTAATAGAAACCGATTAAGATTTAACAAGCGTAAATATCTCTTTAAGTCCCTCGAATTTTGAAATACAGTTCCTTAAAATCTTTTTATTTTTTAAAAATGAGCAGATAAAGATAATCAACAATATCATTAATTATTTCTGGTAATATATGATGCATTTTGAATTTAAAAATTGGGAATATATATATAATATTAAAAAAACTAAAGCATTTTAGAATTCCAAAAATTTTTAAAATTATAAAAAGGTCAATATAATTATAAACTTCAAAAAATATTTAAAATTTTATTCAAATTTTCAAATAAATAATAAAAATTCCTATTCTTTTAAATACAAAACAATTGCCAACAATTTATTAAAAATTTAAAAAAATGAATAAGGTATCCATTAAAAAAAGGTGATAAAAATTTAATCAAAATGTTATAAAAAAAATTTTAAAATAAAAATTTCGGAAAAATACAAAAAAAAATGGTGAAAAAAAAACTTTTTTTTTAATTCTTTTCCAAAAAGGGTAGAGTGTCACATTTAAAATTTAATAAAATTTGTCAAAACCTTAAAAAATAAACCCAGATTAAATTTATAAATTTCAAAAATATCATGGAATTATTAAAATTTCCAAACGTTCCAAATAATAATTAATTTTGATTTGAAACTTTTGAAATTTCAATTAATTTATAATTTTTTATCGAACTTCTTTTTCCATTTTTTTTATTTTTTACCATTTATGAAACAAATTGTCCAAATATTTTCTTTTATTTCATTTTTTGTTATTTTTAATTTTCAAACTTAATAAAAGTATTTCTAAATTTTTATAATTGAAAATTCTTTTTATAACCATTTTTATGTTTGTTTATAACAATTAAGTAATGCATGATTTTGAAATTGAAAATAATTGTGGTTTATACTGTAAGTGGTCTAAAGAGGCATTAAGATGATGGTTTATGATGGAGAACCCCAGTATTTAAGACAATACAATATAAGAATTAAATAAAACAAATGTAAAGAAAAAAGAAAACAGTTTTAAAAAAAAAAGCTAAGGAAGATTTAATCTTAAGGGTGAGCAAAACGCGATTCGACTCAAAAAAATTGAAAATAATTTCGAATTTTGAGTTAAACTAATCGAGTTATTTGAGTTAATTGAGTTATTCGAGTCAAATCAAATTTTTTTTCGAATTTCGAGTTCGAATCGAGTTTAATTTTCGAATTCGAATAATCCGCCCCTCACTCCAACCTTTACTTGGGAACTTACCCGTCCCATAAAGTGATGGTCAGTCTGACTTGCTGAACTAATAGGTTATCCTTGCGGTTATACGAGCTTGACATCCCACTTGCTCGTTTCCTCCCTACAAGCTATCATTGCGGCAGTGTACCCGCATTAGACTTTCCTCAAAGAGGAATAGTCTTGACAGATATTCTGTCCTCATGACAAAATCCTTATCCTGGAAGTGAAACTTCTATCCCTTCCATGAGATTTTCCTCTTGTGGCTCTTCATGACGGATCCTTACTTGTGATCCTCGAACACTTTTCCCATATTACTTTCCCATGGTTAGGTTAGCTTTCACACGGCCTATCTTCCTCTAATTCTTGTCGGGTCCTTGTCTATGACCTGTCAGCTTTCACATCTATCATTACCACTTTCATCATTTTTGACAGATTCCTCATGATCCACTTGCCATATTTATGCTTTCTTTTAACTCTTCTTCCGCATGCATGGTTTCTCATGCTTGACACATTGGCAATATACCCTGCGTTTGTGGTCATAGCGGACTTTATGGGTTGTCCTAGTCGAACTATGGTTTTACATCTTTCTTACCTTGTTTCCCTTATCTCGTCGAACTTATCCCATGTTTATTGTCCCAACGGACTTTATCCATGTTAATTGTCCTAACAGATTATCTCTATTCCATGTTTATTGTCCCAACGAACTATCTATGTTCTGTGCTTACTGTCCCAACTGACTATCTCTGTTATGTGGATGCCATGGAGTTTTTCATCCATGGTCTTACACCGATCTACCATCCTGACATACTATCATATGATGCAATGAACTCTTTCATTCATGGTCTTACTCGTTATACCTAGCTGCCATAACATCTTTCATCTCTAGTCTTACACCGTATACCTTATACCTTGTACTATGATTTCATGACATCTTTCATCCATGGTCTTATGCTACATACCTGATACTAGACTGCCATAGTGTATTTTATCTATGGTCTTACGTCATATACCGTCGTCATGGTGTAGCTTTGAAGGACCAATCGATACCGTCGTCGCAGTAAATACTTTTCCATAATACAAATTTCCCTAATCTTCCTCCCATTACCCTATTTACACCACCTAACATTGATGCTCAAACACCGCAGGTTTCCCCACGCAAGGCTTGGAGCTTCGCTCGTGGCAGTAACTAACAGGATCACTCCATATTTCCCTTCCTAACTTCATCTATCCTATAAAGGTATTCCCCACAGTTTTCATGCAACGCATGCACATATCATCATATCTCATGTTTATGCAAACATGACATACTCAAACAACATATATCATAACAATAGGTTTAGAGTCTAAAACTCACCTAAAGCTTCATTGTTTCCACAACTTAGCTTTCTCGAACGTCAAAGTTTCCATTCTCTTGGTGGCTAATTATTACAACCAAAACCTACTGGTTAGACTTGCACTTCATCTTCAAAGCTTAAACTTTTATAGGCATGTGGAACCCTTAAAATGGTTCTGAAGGTCTGTAATCATATTTACCTATTTTTACACATATAGAAGGGCTAAGAACCTTACTAACTTGTTGGTTTTCCTACTTTTCCATCTCCCTCCTCATGAAGTTTACTCCATACAAGACCTTCCATGGTTATTCATGTAATACCCCTAAACCATATTTGTCACCAGAATAGGGTTACGGAGTATTACCAGAATATTCAGACTAAATATGGACATTTCTGATTATTTAACATTCATGTCAGAAAATTATTCAGAAAGTCCCTTATATGAGCTTTCGAGGCCCAAAACATACATTAGAAATAACTCGGGACTAAACCCGGTATTCAGAGAAATTTTCACAAAATTTCAAATTTTTTTCTAGGTGCAGGGGACACACGCCCGCGTGGCCAGGCAGTGTGGGCATTCAAAATATGGTACACGGCCGTGTCCCAGCCCATGTCTGTACCCATGTAACTCTCTGACTTGGGTCACACGACCAAGTCACACGCTTGTGTTCTAGACCGTGTGTAGGTGTGAAAAATTTTGAGCATTCTATTTTGAAATTTTAAGAGGTAAAAGACACACAGCCAAAACACACGTTCATGCATTAGGCCGTGTGTCACACACAGCTGAGACACACGCTCGTGTCTCTGCTCGTGTGGACGAAAATAGGCCATTTCCAAGGCCACTTTTCTCACCCAACTTGTCTCACACCTACATCAACACATAAATACATTCACAAGGCAATACCAATCACTCAAATTAACACAACCCAAGTTTTAAACAAGTCGTTTTGTCACATATATCTTAGCATTCCCATTTACTATGATGATCAAAACTCATATTTGCTTACTTATATCAAACATATATCAAACATGATAAAACCACACACATAAATATATATTTACATCAAAATATGTTCACTTAAGCCATACCAATGGCAAATCACAACCAACACACATATATGCCATCATTTTGCCAAAGTTGGCCTATACATGCCATTATACCCAAAAGAAATTTTGTTATTTATACCGAAGTGAGCTGAAGGATAGTGTGATGTTGCTCCGACCGACTTCCAACCTTTATGAGCTTCCGAGTACTATAAAACAGAGGAAATAAAACAGAGTAAGCTTTAAAGCTTAGTAAGTTCGTATAACTGGAATTTAACTTACCATTCATTTACATTTAAGGTAAGCACATAAAATACATCCAAAGAAATTTGGCCAATTGCCTAAACACATATCCTCATCAATCATGTTAGTCATGTAATTCACATGAATATAAAGAAACATGTTTGAGCTCATCAATATTCAATTTCCACATACAGGTATTTATCATTTCAAGTATCCATGAACATGTACATATCATATCTTTGTATTTCAAGTATTTCGTATTTCTCATAGTAATTCATTCTTGAATTCATATCATCTTATATCGAAACTTTACCCGTTTAATCATTTAAAATATCGATGGATACAAGGGTGGTACACATGAGGTGTATGAATCTGAAATTCGTCAATTCATATTCGAAAGTGCTCGTTTAAGCACATAATCAGGGAGCCTTATCTCGAGTCATATAACAGGAAGCTCATGTAAGCCATATAACGGGAAGCTTATCCGGGCTATATAACAGGAAGCTGATAAGAGCCATAATCAGGAAGCTCATGCGAGCTAATAACGAGTAGCTCCGAATAGCCATATATCGGGAAGTTCAAGCGAGCCATATCGGGAAGCTCCGGAAAGTCATTAACGGGAAGCTCACAAAGAGCCTTTAATCGGAAAGCTCACGAAGAGCCATATAATAGGACGCTCATAAGAGCTGTGGTGTGTCTACAACACATGCAGAGTCACAACCAATCGGGATGCTCCGAAAAGCTATTAACGGGAAGCTCGCAAGAACTATATAATGGGAAGCTCGAGAGGGCTATTAACGGGATGCTCATGAGAGCTAACAATGGGACGTTCTTTTCGAGCTATGGTGTGTCCGCAACATATGCAGGACCACAACCAATTCGGGAACCCTGTATCTATCGAATCTTATTTATCCAAATGAGACTTATTATTTGTCGGGTATTATCAGATATGTGATCAATTTCATATATATGACAATTTATACAATTCACATATACAAAATTTAATTCAAACATGTAAATATGCATAATTTAGTTACACGAACTTACCTGGACAATGTTGTGAACTTGTATGCTACTAATCCGTTATTTTTTCTTTACCTCGATCTAGCTCCACATTTGATCTATCTGGATCTATACGAGTAAATTTAACTCAATTTAATACAATTGATAATCAATTCAATTCAATTCACGTCTTAGGCAAAATTATCATTTTGCCCATATACTTTTGATTAATTATAATTTCATCCATAGACTTGGAAAATGAAATTAATGCAATTTAATCTTTATTCCAAGCCTAGTCGATTTTTACATATAACATTTGCAGCCCATGTAATTCATAAAATTCAGAATTTTTCCATGAATTTTACATCTTTACAATTTAATCCCTAAATCACAATTTCATCAAAATTCACCATACAAAAGTTGTTTATCTATCAACAATCTTTCATTTTCTACCATAAATTTCATAATTCATGCATATTTATCCATGTAAAACCCCTAGTACTTTGATAAATTTACAAATTAATCCTCAAAATAGCTAGATTAAGCTATTACGATCTTGGAAATATAAAAATTACTAAAAATGAGACAATATTACTTACCCAATTAAGCTAAATAAGCTTGCTTGAGCTCTTTTCTCTTAGCTAGGGTTTCCATGTATTTTGATTTGGGAAAGATGATGATATAAGATGATATTAGATTTTATCATCTTTAATTATTTCTATTTCCAATTTAGTCATTTTTTATTTAATTTTCCATGGATGAATCATCAAACTTATCTACTAACTCCTCTTAATGGTCTATTTGCCATATAAGGGCCTCTAATTTTGAATTCCATAACTATTTGATCCTTTTAGCTACTAGAATTCAACTTTTGCATTTTATGCAATTTGGTCCTTTTATCAATTAATCATGTAATCGGTAAAAATTTTGTTATACGATATTCCTATCATACAGTAGACCATTTCTTTCAATAGAGGTTCCCAACTTGCGGTCTCTTTCGCTTTAAACCTCAAATTTTTAGGTTAATTGGGAATCAAGTGTTACAACTCCTCCCCAATACAAGAAAATATGAAACTGTGAAATGAAAAGTTGTCAACAACGGTTTTGCATGTAATATTATTGTTGGAACAATGAATGAAAATTAGGATCTTAAATAAATTTGTCAAGAAGTATAGATATGGAATAGATTGATCAAAGTAGAAAGATGTAATTCAGGTAGAACTAAAATATGTGGAGTTTATGGATCAGTAGTTCAAAGATATAAAGGTATAGGGCTAGTGAAGGTACAAATGAGCAATTCTGTGAAAATGAAATAAGAAAAATGAAGTTTTACACTAAGTCATGACATTGAAAAGTATTTTTTGTGGTGGATGTAATAAACTTTTAGATATCTCATTAGTTAGGCAGTTCATGAAAATTTAATTTGTGTCTAGTGATTATTGTTACAATTTTTATATGAATCAATATATAGGGAGGTTTATATTAAAATCCTCGAAAGATTTAGAAGTATATAGAAATTATTGAGAAATTGCTCAATACGTTTGAGTAAATATTTATTCAATTGATTGAATATGTATTTTTATAGAAAGATTGTGATCAAAGTTTGTTATGGTTATTGTTGGAATTCCTGAAAAGATCAAAATATATCTCCCCAAGTTTTTCCTCACTCGTGACTTTCAGAAGAATGATGATATAAATTTTTAGTAAATTTGTTCAAGAAGTCATTTGAAAAGCTAGTATTTAATATTAGAATACATAGAATATGAGATATCATGTGATGTTGTCATGAGAGAGAGTAAATATGCATGGTACTTTTTTTCTCTTAACCGAGATTTTGTCCCATTAGGTTTTCTTGGTAAGGTTTCTAATGAGACATCATGTTTTGTGTATTATGGATAAGTGTACTTTTTTTCCGTCCCTAAGAATTTTTTTCCCATAAGATTTTTTTATCTTCATATGGCACATTACCTATCAATAGACATCTAAGGGGAGAGTATTATAAATATATTATCATTATCATAGAAGTGAATGTTCATTAGAATAATAAGTTTGACGTACTCTGGGACTCTAATGTCCGTTAGAAGTAGAGTTTTATATCATGTATGCTTCTTATATCTATAAATATAGACTTTGAGAAACATTGTATACATCCCTATTGACAAATAAAATACGTTCTTCTCTTTTGTTGTCCTATTTCTCTTGTTTTTACTCTTCTCTCTATCCTTTTATTTTATAATAGACTTTTATTTTGTTTTTTGATTTTTTATAAAAAAAGTTAATATTTATATAAATTTTATTTAAAAAATAAAAATCCAACAAAACACCATTTGACATGTGTCATGTATTATTGTAATAATTAATTTAGAGTAAATTATTATTTTTTTTGGAATTTAAGTGAAATTTGGACTGATTTAATATTGAATAAATCAATAAGGATGTTTTGAGCAAAAATCATTGTATAGAATTCAGGCAATTTGAGATTAGAGTATGTATAATGATTAAAGTAGTGGGTTTTGTGATTGGTCTTCAAATATTTAATTAAAACAAGTTGCATAACTAATCTCTTATTTTATTTTAATGTCAATCCATCCAGTTCTAAACCTAATTAGAATAAACCCTAAGAAAGACCCACAAAGCTCACTTTGAGAATTGCAATGCACTTCAATTGCTTTGTTGTTTAATGGCTAACGTTGTTTTTGGTTAGATGACTTATTTTATATATATATATATATATATATATATTAGATTTCAAGATGTACGTTATAGAAGAAGAAAAGAATATATAAACCCATCAAGATTAAAGATCAAATTCGCAATCAAAGGATTTTAAATCTTTCAACTTAACCATTATTTTTTTTAAATTATAAGTTAAAGCTCTTTAATTTTAAAATATATAAAATTAATGAAAAGCATAAAAACCTATACAATTTTTTTCTGTTCTCAATTTTTTTTATTTTTAATTATTTTTTCATTGAATTAATATTCGACTAATTAATGAAACCAACCTATAGGTTAAAAGATTATAGGGATGTTTAAGAGCAAATAAAGTGACAAAAATTGGATTACTTATTTAATAGATTAGGGTTGAAGTTAGGAGTGTTCAAATAGTCGGTGCGGTTATTAATCGAACTGAATTGTTATTAATCGAATTATCCGAAATGTAAAAATCTTTAACCGTTAACCGAATTGAAAAATTTTCAAATACAATAACCAAATTGAAATATTTTTGTTAATTCGACCGGTTAATCGAATTAACCGGAATTTATATATTTTTATCTTTTAGTTAAAATAAGTATAAAACATATTAAAAATACATTATCTATGTTCATTTTTTAATAGTTCAAAAAATTCATTAATCAACTTTTAACTAAACTAAATTCAAATTAAAGTAATTGGATGAATTAATTTAATTTTAATCCAACTATCAACATCTGTTAATTGAATAAAATAAATTGCTGTTTAAAAATAATTTAATAGATGACTTAGATAAATAGGAAGGAATATAAGAGCAGTTAGGACATCATTGGAAGACGAAACTAAAGAAAAAGGCATCTAAGATTTGTCCTACGCACCTGCCAACCAATAACCATGTAATCATTATCAATTCTAATACCCTTTTTTTAGTCATAACCTATTTTCTCTTTTTTTAATCATTATTATTTTTTGCCTAATTATTACAATATTTTTGTTCTTATGCCTCATGTTTTTAGCAAATTACAACTTGGATTGTTTTCAAAAGGCGATATTCGACGAGCTTCAACCTAAATATAATGATTTTTTTTCTAGTTGGATACCTTGGTGTTTTTATTTTATTTTATCAATTTTATATATAAATGAGGATTTTTGTTAGTCCACTTACTGAAATTATGCAGATTTTAGAACAGGATCGAATTGGCACTGATTATAGCTACAATAATGTTGAATTCTTGAGGTTCCTTTAATTTTCATAAAAAAAAATTTTGAAGGAAAGAATAGGCAGGAGTTTTTGGCCCTTGGTTCAAATATTTTTATGCAAAAAATATATCATTCAATTTTAAGTTATTAAATACAAAATCTACTCCTTGGCTCCACTCCACTAGTATATTTATTTTTATTTTAGCTTCATTAATTAAAAACAAATTGGCTTCACCTTTGAAATGATTATTTCTGTACTTGGGGGGAAAATTATATCAATAGGTGTCAAACCTAACTATTTAGATTACACGTCATTTAAATTTGATTATGTTATAAAAATTGACTAAAATCTAAATTTTACCAACATAACCAAAATCTAATTAACCTAAGAAATTAGAGTTTTAACAATAAGTATATTTTTCAAAATCATTGTTTAAATCTTTCAGATTTTTATTTTTTCATTCGGCATAAAAATTATTATACATATTTAATTTATATTTAAAAATAAAAAATTGGAACATACAATATTTTTAATAGAAATTAAAAGAAAAACCTGTGTAGATTATAAGAGAAATAATAATGATTATATTAGCCAATAATTAATTTAAACTCGATCATGGCAGGAACTGAAGTGGTAAATCAAAATAGAGTAAAAAAAAAGAGAGGAAAAGAAATCATAGAGCAAGAGAAAGACTGACAAAAGAAAAGGGATAATGTAAGCTTGATGCAAAGGAAAGAAGCAAATCTGAACGACAGCCGGAAAATAAAAAGCAAAAAGGAAAGGCGAACGTGAGTTGTTCTATTCTCTCTTCCAAGTTACTCTCTCTCATTTTCTTGGAGAAGAGAGAAATGTGAGAAAATTCGAGGTGTCTCCGTTCCAAACCCATCGCTCTTTGCTTTAATGCCACCGCCCTGAGCTGCGCCAGACTCTCCGCACCGTAACTTGCTTTTTAATTGTTTTTTTTATTCTTTGCAATTTAAGATCTAAATCGCAATCAATGCTAGGGATGACAAAAAAAAAAAAGAAAATCTAATATCCACGGGTTTGGATCCGCTGTTTTTCCCTTTTTATAAAAATGGCTAATATGCTAAAATAACTCTAATCTATTTTTGTAATTAAATAAACCCCTGACCTATGATTTTTACCCATAAAAGAACTTCATCTTAATATTAAAGTAAAAATATTTTGAATTTTAAATATCTATCTTAATTTCTTGTTGATGCAATAAAAAATATATACACTTTTAAAGTCAACAGTAATCGGAATTTTGTAATAAATTGATTAAGAATTTTTAAAATATTATTTTATTCTTAATAAGCTATTTTAATCAAATTCACATAAGTATTAAATGCAATTTAATTTAAAATTTTAAAATATATTTACTTTAATATTAGAATATTAAAATGAAGGACTTTCATGAGTAAAAAGATATATATTAAGGCTCATTTAACTACAAAAATAGTATAAGAGCTTGTTTAAACAAATTATAATAGTTGAAGAGCTTTTTTAGTATATTAGTTTATAAAAATTGAGCTTTTTCTTTTCTTTTCTTTTACAAAAGGATCGATTTATCAAATTTTTGGATTGGATTTAGATAAAATCTACTCTGCTTATTTGAGATATTTTATTAATTTTTTTTTGTTTTTAATTTTATAATTATTTTTTATTTTAAATCATAATTTCTTATCACATCTATTAAAATTTTATTTATCCATACTTATTATAAATTATTTGATTGAATTTATGTCACAGGTTAACAGGATACCAATTTAATTGAAAACGATTTATTTACATATTTCTTTTAAATGATAATCAATATTATTATGGTGATACTTTTGTATTTTCATGCGACTTATTTTCATATTTCTTTTAAATGATAATCAATATTATTATAGTGATACTTTTGTATTTTCATACTTTTATATAATTTTTAAATGAAACTATTAAAGCAACAAAATCAAGAGTTGAACATTTGTTTAATAGATTTAAGCACAAGTTATTTACCAATCCACCAATGATCATTATTGAATATTTTTTTATGTAAAGTATTTTCTTTCATCTATATTGTGAGCGTGACATAATCTAATTTTTATATTTTATTTGATTGTATACAATTTATTTTTATAAATAACAGAATATAAAAGGAATGGTATTTGATATAGTGTCAATGAATTTTTTTCCACAAGCAATGTCAAGTGTCCTATAGAGGTATAGTAAAATTTAAAGATATATATATATTTTTTAAAAAGAGACACATGATAATTCTTTAATCGGTTGTAGGTATAACTAACCTGCTATTAAGGATAGAGCAGAAAGAAATAATAGAAAAAGGGCTCCAGTATAAAAATCTTCATTAGTACGTAACCCAATTGTATACCACCACTGATAAACACCAGAGTAAGCGATATTCACTGGATCAGGAGTGCCCCCTCTAGTAAAAGCTTCTATCGCTGGTTAGCCAAAATAAGGATCTCAAATTGCATGAGCAATCGGCAGTACATGTAAATGATCCTGTACCTATACCTCAAAATTTTCTTGCCAAGCTAATGATTGTGGAATAAAAAAATACTCTCAGTGTATCAAATACTAATCTGATAAGATTTTAGAGTTAGAAAAATTATTTCGGGTGTAATAGTAAAGTATTAAATAAAGTTAGAGAGAAAAGGAGAGAAAATAAATTTTTGCCTTACTTATTAAAACGTTGTTTTCAAAAATAGGAATTTGATGGTAGGTCAAAGGAGCTTTACGTGTACTTCTTTTATATTTGCCGTGAATGTCAACTCCCAATTTAGTTATAAGATGCGAATTATCATTCATTAATAAAATAATAGTGTTATTTATTAACCTAAAATAAAGAAAGAGAAGAAGAATAAAGAAATCGGGTCGGGTGGAGCATCGGTGCTGGCGCGGACTCTGTGCGAACCGACTCCAGCAGCTTTTATAACATTCATTTTTATTTTATTTATTTTATTTCTTACCTCTTAACCAACAAAAAAAAAAAGAAGAGAAAAGCTTACTATTCTAAGTTTCTCTAGTGTGTCTGTCACTGTAGCTTCAGCCGTCCGTTGCGGCAACCACCGTTCACGGCTGTCAGTAAGCGTAGAAACTTCCCAAATTTGACAACAACATTCCTTTTGAACTTGCAAACCCCAAAATCAGCTTAGATTTTTCAAAATCAACACCGAAAGCTCTAAATCTAAGCCCGAATCCTGCGGTTTCTAACACTTTAACCGCCACATTCTGCCGTTAGATGGTCACCGGATTTAAGACGAAATTCCCTTCGGTCTTCCTGGAGGTATTAACCGTTTTGATTTTGGAAACAACTACCCAACCCCAATTATCCTTTAAATCCCAAAAGAAAAACCTTAACTCACTGCCAGAAATAGTGTTCTCTTCTCCCTTTTCTTTGCGCATTCATATGTGTGTGTATATTCTGTTGATTTTCTGTGTTTAATTTTCTGGAAGGCAGGGGAAGGAAATTTTTTAAAAAATAATGTCTAGTTTTTTCTTGTGATTTGCTGGGAAATTGTGACCTTTTCTGGTTTCCATTGTTGATGTTGGTCATAAGAATTTGTTTGTGTTTTTCTTTGTTTAAATAACGGCTTTGTGATAAATTGATGAAGATCGAATCTGCCAAGCAAGTCCGTTTCTTGGTTTTATTTCCTTTTTCTCCTTGTAATTTCTTGATCCTAAGTTTTCGGGTTCCCTTTTTAGCTTCAAAAAATTCCAAACAAAATCCCTATTTCAACTACAATCTCAGATCTCAGATTTCAAGTTTCCAACTTCCCTTAAAAAATCTTTCTTTCTATTTTTTTTTATTTTTCTGGATTTTTCATTTTTTTAAGATATTAAAACTTCTGATTTGTTTTTGTTTTTAGAATCTCCTAAATATGGGAGGAAAAAAAAATACATTGAACAAAATTAGTAACAGGTGCAATACAAAATTCAAGAGCCTATTGATCAAAATTTGAAAACCCAAACAAGGAAATGAGATTTTTTTATAGAACAAAAACAAAATTGTAATTTAGTATGATGAACTTGACCGAGTCCCATTAGTGAAATGAATTTCAAATGATATGGATAAAATTGTGTGCCTACAGGTGAATTAATTCGGTCACTGATTTTGAACGGCGCTGGAAAGGTTTTGCTTGGCGGTTTCTGGTGGCTGAAAATTTTGACTTTGACTTTGGGTTTTGGTCAATGAAGGTGTCTTAAGTTAATTTTGATGGAAATTTAGGGTTTGGAAGTTGCGTTCCATCATGAGCATCTCAGTTTGGTGGTGGTTATTGCTCAGTTACTGGTGCTGAAGCTCTTTTTTATCAAGTATTCTATTTTGGGAACCGGGCCTTGCACCCTTGTTTTGAGTTATATTGAAGTTGGCTACATTTGTTACTTGGAAACACAGAAGGGGCAAATTGGGGTTAAATTATGGGGCAAGTTAGCTGTTTACTTACTGGATTGCTAGAGAGATTGCTGTGATTGTTTGGGAAGTGTAGATTAGGGCAGGAGAGATGCCTCCTTCTCCAGCATTAAGATACTCTCCAGGGAGGGAGCTGAGAGGGGAAAACCACAAAAGATGGCGTAGTTTGGAGAGTGGGCTGAATGTACAAGAAAAAGATGATGACCTTGCTTTGTTCAATGAAATGCAGTCCAAAGAAAGGGAGAATTTTTTGCTTCAGTCATCAGATGATGCAGAGGACTCATTTTGTAATTTTCTGCTTTGCCTTGTCGTCTAAGTTGTTTGGGTGTATTTGCTCCTGAATAGAGGAATGTAACTAGTGTCCGCTAACTAACATTAATGTTTGGTTTCTTTGGTTTTGAATTTTTCTACAGCTACAAAACTGAAATATTTTTCAGATTTCAAGCTTGGAATTTCCGTTCCTGTTCGAGGGGAGACTAGTGAACTCCTTGATGCAGATGAAGAGAAAAATGATTATGAATGGTAGGTCATAGTTATTTTTGAACTTTTATTTTAGAACTGTGATATGACGTACTTTTTGCTTGGAACTAAGTTGAAATAGTAATATAAGCTGGCATGTAAATCTGTCTGTTTATGCTTGGTGTATGTTAGAATTAAGTCATTGCCAATGGCCTAATCATGAAATTAGAATCATGTGATTATTTCTTTTTCATTCATTGTATTCTATTGAGATGGTATCTGTATCTGTACTTGAATTTGTTTGGTTCTCACACATTGTCTTTCTTGGTGATTTTGAAGGTTATTAACTCCACCTGACACCCCTCTTTTTCCTTCGTTGGATGATGAGCCACCACCAGCTAATGTTGCCCGCAGTGGTAGACCCCGTACTCAACCCATTTCCATATCAAGATCATCCACGGTAAGTTATCATTTCACTCTTGTGGAATGAAAAATGTTTGTTAATGAAATAGTTCATTAGCATCCATTCTAGGTTTTATCCTGAAAGTTGTAACTTATTCTTTCCAAAACTTTGCCCTTTATCCTCTATGTACAATATGCAGATGGACAAAAGCTACAGAAGCAGTAGGGGCAGCGCGAGTCCAAATCGTTTAAGTCCATCGCCTCGGTCTGGGAGTAGCACACTCCAATCTAGAGGAAGGCCATCTTCAGCACCTCAGTCCAGTCCAATACGGCAAGCTACTCCGACTCGGAGATCATCTCCTTCCCCCAGTAAAAGTTCAACGCCTGCTCGAAGGTCTTCTACTCCTACTCCTCAAAGGACAAGCACAGGGGGAAGGGGAACTTCCCCTATAAGGACAAATAGGGGAAACTCTACATCACCAAAAATAAGGGCATGGCAGGCAAACATTCCAGGTTTCTCCTTAGATGCACCGCCTAATCTTCGTACTTCTCTGGCTGATCGACCAGCATCATATGTGAGGGGTTCCTCACCTGCATCTAGAAATGGGAGGGATGCAAGATTTGGCAGGAAATCGATGTCCCCGACTGCCTCTAGAAGTGCCAGTTCATCTCATAGTCATGATAGAGACCAATTTAGTTCGTACAGTAAAGGGTCTGTAGCATCTTCTGGTGATGATGATGTAGACCCTATACATTCTATTCCTCTTGGTGGATCAACCCATTCTGTTTCAAGGAGGGTTGGTGCATTCCCAAGCAACAAGGGGCCAACCTTTAACAAGAAATCAGCTAGAGTGTTGTCGCCAAGTTCTGCTCCAAAACGTTCCTTTGACTCTGCTCTTCGTCAAATGGTATTTTATTACATTTTTTAAGGCAATATGCATCTGTTATGGCAGTTTGCCCTTATACAAGTGTTAAAATATAAGTAGTTAATTTGTCTGCTCTAATGTTCTGAATCTACCTTGCCTTATTTGCTACTAGTTTATTTAATTCCTTTTCGAATGCCATGCAACAGAGGAAAGTAAAGAAAACACTAATTTTCCTTCCAGACCTTCTTACCAATACGGTATAGATTTAGACTGGTAATAATAGAAAAAGAGGTATGGAAGGTCAATGCAAGTGCTTAACTATCTTTTCATTTCTATTGGAGTGTGAAACTGTGTAAGTGCTATAAATCTAGAGGTGGCAATCTTGATGGTATTATTTAGATTGATGGGTTTGATGTACTCCTACTAGTTAGTAAGCATTGTTTGTGAGAATTACAGCTGGAATTAATTGCCAAATGATATGACTGCAAAGTTTTTGGTGGTGACTGTTGACAACTTAGTGTTTAATATTAATTTGGTATGTCTAGAAGGGGTGGGGGAGGAAAGTCAAAATTCTAGAATCTCCTGTTTAAAGCTCATTCTATGGACCATGTTTCATTTTAAGTAAGCTTTTGGAGCAGTAAGGTTTCTTTTGACATGTTTTAATGTGTTAAATACCTCGCAAACTTCAGTGCAATCTGCGTAGTCTATCTTTACTGCTAAGCAAAAATAAATTTAAGATAATCATGAAATAATTCACAGGGTTTCTTGTATTTCATGCATGTTCTTGTCCTCATTTAAACTTTTTGTGCACAATTAATGCATATCAAAGGTGCTTGGTCATCGATACTGACCTTGTAGTTTATTATAATCAATTTTTTGATACAGGATCATCGGAAGAGCCCTCCAAATATGTTCAGGCCTCTATTATCTAGTGTTCCAAGTACTGGTTTTTATGCTGGGAAGGTAAGTTCTGTACATCGTTCGTTGATGTCAAGGAACTCATCTTTTACTACCAGCAGTAATGCAAATTCTGATCAAGGTACAAGTGCTGTGCTTGATATTGAAGGAAGTGACCATCAACATGATGACATGGCAAGTGAATCTGGAAAGGGACCTTACGGCAATGTTCTAGAAGAGGTTTTTGCCTTCGATAAGATGGATGTAATAAACCAGGATGCTAGTTATGAAAGACGTAATGACTCGCTTAATAGTCTTATTGAAGATGCTGATAGAGACTCTGCGATCCGATGTGACCCTGACCACTCTGAGGAGTTAGGTCACCGTAGTCTTGAAGTGGAAATGAGTTCAAATTCTGATGCTCTATGTGACAGGGGTGATCTTTCAGAAGTGTATAGTTTCGAAAACACAAAAATTTGTTCTAAATGTGGTTGTAGGTATCGTGTTATTGAACAGGTTGAAGAAGAAATCAGTCTTTGCACAGATTGCAGTAGGCAACATGATATTGTCTCTGGCGACATTTCTGATGCAGAGAACTGTCCAGGGTTGTCTATGAAAATTACTGAAGAGGATAAGCCCTTTCCTGAATTGGAAACCTCAATTCCTCCATCTGATTCTCTATCACAAGTTATTGATGCAGTTGAACCCTGGATTTCTCAGCATGAAAAAAATATCAAACTAAGTGAAAATTTCAGTCAAGAAAATTCTCTTGGAGGTTCTCTAACGGACAGAGGTGAGCAGAGGCTTGGTTATCAGCAAGAGATGGCTCAATCAACTGTTGATTATTCTATACTTGATAGGGAGACTGGAGGTCAGCAGTTGAGTTACTCTGATGAACATTCCAGTTTGAAGGTTAACACATCAGAAGTTGTAGGTATTTCTGTGCTGTTAAAGAGGTCAGGCAGCAGCAAGGGGCCTGTTGTTCTAGGCAGGACCTTTGCTACCATACCATCTGAAGATCTTTCTTATGCAAGAGACAGTTCTAACAGTTTCAGAAGCTCTGTTGGACATGGGAGTGTATCTGCATCATCCTCTACTGAATTCAGCTCATCTAGGCAAACAGATGCGCGTGTACAATTAAATGGTAGAAAATCTGAGTTGGATAATTACAGATATGACTTGAATGCAAAGCCTCAAAGCTTTACTTTGTCTCAAAGGTCAAGCAATAATTACCAAGCTTTAAGTCTTGCATCTAGCACAAATGATGAAAATTTTGAGGGTTCTATTCGTAATCTGAAATTTGAGGAAGCAGAGGAAACAGTTGTAGTTTCTCTAGCCAAAACTTCAGAAAATTTAGAAGCAGATCTGTCATTAACTACTGCTGCTGCTCCCAAGAACGATTGTATCGAGTGGAACAAAAGTAGTACAGTAATTGATACTTTAACCTCTGAGCTATTAGAGGACAATTCAGCAGCACCACTTCCTCCCAATGAAGATTGTGTTTCATATGAAAATGGAGATAGCTTGCCTAGTAACTCCAGGATTGCCTCAAGTGTTGAAGCATTAGCTACCACTCTAGATTCTACTCTTGAAGAACATGGTATGCGAAATGATATTCCTGATGGAGTAGATGCTGCTGAGGCTGCTGGCCGCAACTCTTTGACTACAATCTCAGAAATAGAAATCGACAATTCCTGCCAGAGTTCCTGCAGTTCAGAACTTGATGGCTTGTCTCCAAATTCTGAGAGGAAAAAGAAGAGATCCGAGGACCTGTCAGTTGCTATACCTTTAGATGTGGATATTACTGCTGTTGAGGAGCGTAATATGTCAGATCACACAGATGGTGTTTTAGGTATGTAATTATTTTATTATTGTTTTCCATGCACTTTAGGCATTCAACTTGAAGTAAAATTTCACTTCCATTCCCAAGAGGTCTTTTCATCTACCATTTCTAATAAACAATTTTATGATGCATCTATATCCTTCATGAACTATTCATGCAAGTCCTTTGAATAGCTGGCTGTACTTATTCTTTCTTCAATTATGATTGCTTTCTTGCGGTTTTATTTATAAGAGCATTAATTAGCAACACTAAGATTCAATCTTTCATGGACTATCCATCATGATTAACCATTTTTCTCTTTTTCTTTGGGGTTAAGGTTCAAGTTTGTCATTATAGTCGGGTCTATAAATCAAGCGTACCACTTATCTTTTAATGTGAGCAATTTTAACATTGTACTTTTAGGTTTGTTTAAAATTGGTCAAAAGTTAATTCATAAAGGATATATTCCATGAAGCCATGGAATATCGGAATACATAATTTTTGTAGTTCTTTTTCATTTTCAATAAAACTAAAATAGTGGTAAATTTGCATTTGTTCTGGGATGGTGGAAAATTTTATCCATCACTTTAAGTAGATCTGTAAATTTGGACCTTATCTTGTTCCTTTTGCACTTTCAAGCCATCTCTGTTTTTCTGTTTCACATCAAGCTCAACAATGATGATAAACATATGGGAACAGCCAAATTACTTTGATCTTTGTGGCCTTCCTAATAAAAGTTATGCTCTGGGTAGACATGGTTTGCAGGGTTTCTAGTTTCAAATCTGTTTATTTCAGATTGAGTTCAGTCGCATACTTTGTAAGGCTTTAACTCATATTTTGGGAAAGCTATGCATAAGGCAGATACTGGTTCTGGTTATGGATGTGAGGATAGCCTGTTTCCAAGCTCTGTTTGTCTTGAATGTAATCTTTGTGGCTTCAACAAGAGATAAGAGATGTGCAGTTTGAAGCATCTTGAGTTTAGATTACCCTCGTAGATATGTTGCCATTTTGTGTGATCTACAGCGAAATTTCTTACTTGGCAGTTATTACCAATAATTTTATATGCATGAAAATTGTCATTCTCTAAATCTTTTTTTTATCATGGAGTCATGGTCATAAAAGTCAGGAATTACCGTAAAATTTTTCCTTAGTACCCCGAAAAAGGTAAAAAGGACAAACTTGCACATTGAATATCTAAACAGTGGACCATTTTGTATTAACAAGCCCAGTTTTTTAGATCACTTTAATGCAATACTTCTCAGGTGTAGAGAATGGTGCATCAAACATATTTGTACCAAAAGCTACTAACATTTGCAGTGATTATTTTCATTGGCATTGGGCTGATTGATTCTGTCCGCTTGTTTTCGTATTATTTGCTAACATATTTTTATCTATATTTGCACTGCCGAACTAATTTTATTTTGCTGTTTCATTTCATTCTAAGAAATAGAATGGACTTGACCTCTGTGTTTACGTAAAAAATTCTATTCCTCAGTTTGTATATTGGATAATGTTTATATTTGCTGTGTCTTGATGTCCATGGCTTTTAGAATGTAGTACCGACAGCCAGTATATGATTCTTTGCTAAAATTTGGTTCTGAATTGTGACTGACTGGCAGAGGGATTTTTCTTTCTCTGATGAAACTTTTATGCCTTTTTACAGAGGAATCGACTGTCTTGGTAGAATGTCGTGGAGGAAGTAAGGGCAGAAGCCTGACACTTGAAGAAGCAACAGACACAATACTATTCTGCAGTTCCATTATCCATGATCTTGCCTACCAGGCTGCAACCATTGCCATTGAAAAGGAAAGTTCAGTGCCATTGGAAGGTTCCAGGCCAACTGTGACAATCTTGGGGAATTCCACTTCTGACAGGAAAGACCTACGGGGGCGAACTGTTGGTAGATGGACTTCAAAATCTCATAAGGTCAGGCAGAGGCGGGTAGAAACTGATGTAAAATCTGTGCCTACCAAGGCTGTAAATGATGAGAATGCCTACGAACCTTCAATTCACAATGTTGGTATTCCTAATAAGATGGACAGTATGAACCCTCCAAAGCTAGAATCCAAGTGTAACTGCTCAATAATGTGAGACTGAACAAACTGGGCTTCACCAGCCTCCTCATGACTTTGGTGCTACTCCTCCAGGCAGACTCCATTCTTATTTGGAGAGATTGGCAAGTGATTTGTATTTTAAAATGATTTTGTGGTTGAATTTGTTGGCAATGGGTTGTCTTTGGTTTCAATTTATTTGTAAGAAACGCCACCTGATGTTGGTGGTGACATAAATTGTAAAGTTGTTTAGGTTGATATTAGTAAAAGGCAGTTTGGGGGGCGTGGGGGCATTTGTGTTTTTGCTCCGTTCACCAAATTCTTTGTTAGTTAATACTGTTTGTTTTGGGTCCTGTTCTTGGTTGGAGAAAGTGTGAATTAAGACCCTCCCCCCTCATTCTTATTCAATTATTATGACTATTGAAAATAATATTAGCTCAATTTGGTTAGCTTCTCTCCTCCCATCTCCTTGGCAACAGGTACTGACACATAGCTCTCCTGCAAAGAGTGTCCATGAACAAGAGGATTTTGCATCACAACACAACAGGTATGTACAAAAGCTTTGGCCTTGGCTTAATCTATGTAGGCAAAATGGATGGAAAAGGGGATTTAATGATAATCCGGTATGATTTATTTTTAAAAGCTTTTGCATTCATGTTGTATTATGAGTTTATCAGAACCCATAGAACGTATCGTCTATGGTCGCAGCCCTTTTCTGGAAGCAGATATAAGCTTGAGATTTATAACAGTCAGTGCATAATTTTGTTGTGAAAATCAAGGGTACTTTTGCCTTGTTTTGTAGTTTCACTATATTTCATCCGGTTTAATCAAATAGGCCGTTTTTTTTTTTTGCAGAGATACTCTTAAGAGCTATTACAATGCAAGGAGAATGAATGCTGTTGGGACCCCACCCCACTACGTGAGTCCATCCTCGTTCAACTAGGTCAACATACTCTTTTCTGGTATCTGACATGGCATTCCATAAATTGGTTTTTTTATTATGTTGGGGGGTGGGGTATGGAACCTAACAGCATTATAAACAAGCAGCCATTAGAGGAAATCCAGTTGAACATCTTGACATCTAAAGAAATGATTGGAGTTTGAAACTTGAAATTTCCTGCAGCCATGCTATAATATGATATATATGATTAGAGTTATTTGAATGTGGAGAGTAGGGTTTACACTCGCTATATGATATTGTTCTGGCTCTGTTGCGGGGCTTGAGACTGAGAGTGAATTGAGTGCTCAGACCATCATATATGATCTTTATTTGATTATATCAGATCTTACTTGTCTAGCATAGCATTGAATAAACTTTAAGAAGGTAGCAAAGGAATCTAGATTTTTCATACAGGTTTTAGTGTATTAGTATACAATCTCCTTTATTATTGTTTTTTTTTTACTATACATCATATAGGTATAGATTAAGAGTTGGAAGATATCGCAGATTGACATTCACGTTTGTCCAAGCGGACAGTGTGTTGCTCACTCAATTATTTGATTTTGGATTTTATAGATTTGGAGTAGATCCGTCTTCATGTAATTTTAAATGTGACCAGTTTCCTTTTCCTTATTTTATAATGTTGAAGAGTTGGAAGAATCATTATAATATGTGAATTCAAACATTAATTAACAAAAACGCAGATTAAGTTTATTTTATGAGATAAATTTCAAAATCCATTCCAATGAAATACTTATTGCAAGTAACAGTGATTTTTTTTATAAAGTAATAATCTCTTAGCCAAGATGGGTTCAGGGATTGCGTGTAGAGTGCGGTTTGTTCAGCGACGTTTCGTCTCGATTTTAAAACTCATTCTCTTATTATAAATTATAATATTGGTATGTAATGTTATTTAATCAATTAGAAAAATTATAAAATTAACATGAAAAATATTTATGTCTTTTAATTTTTAAAAAACAAAACTGAATTTGATCTCAGGATTAGTAAAACTTTAAATTCACCGTTTTAACCAAAATTTTATTTTAATATGTTTTAGTATGCACAAATAATGTTGTTAACTCAATATTAATTCACAATTGATGACAATATCATGGTAAGCAATTGTAGTATATCTAGTACTGGTAATCTTATATATTTACGTGTTTAGAATTCATTTTATTCATAATTTAATCTTATTCTTTTATTTTAAGTAAATTACTTAGCTGGTCACTCAACTTTTAGGGTATTTTCATTTTAGTCACTCAAGCATTAAATTTTTAATGTTAGTTAACTGTACATGCCATGTTATGTTTGCACTTCCATTTTGGTCACCTAACTTTTACTTCACTTCATTCTGATCACTCAAAAAAATCTTTTTTAAGTATTGACTAGGTAAAAAAATTCAAGGATTAAAGTGAAAAAAATGTTAGAAACTAAAATCATACACAAAAATTGTCAAATTGTACTCATTTATCCTATTGCTGAATTTTAATTTTTTTTAATATTGAATTTTAAATTTTAAAATATCAAAATAAATTGAATAAATTGTTAAATTTTTTTTACCCATTGATAATGTCAACCAATTTGTTACTATGATGTTAAAATTAATTAATTTAATATCCTTTTAAATTTTATAATTTTATTTTATTTTTCTGGACTACCTTACCGAAATCAACTCAAATAATTTATCTTTAAGAATGATCTATAAAACTTAAATTTCTTTTGATTATATAATCTTGATGCTAAGCTAAAAATAAAGGAAATATACTTTTAATTAATTAAATTAGTTGCTTGTTCATCGTTTGGGTAAATAAGTGATGAAAAAAATATGAGTTTTGTTTAGAATGGGAGATAAAATTAAATAATTGCTATGATTTTTTTTACTTTTAGCTTAGCATGGAAGATTCAAGATATATAGTCAAAAGAAAATTGGGTTTTGTAGACAAGTATTAAATACAATAATTTTCATTGATAATTTTGTAAAATAATTTGAAAACATCAAAATAAATTAAATAAATTATTGACCTTTTTTTTTATCTATTGATAATGTTAGCCGATTTGCTACTATAATTTTGAATATTAATATTTAAAAATTTATATTTCAAAACTCAAATTTAGAATTTTTGACACCGGGATAAACAAGTACAATTTGATAACTTTTGTGTATTGTTTTAATTTCTACCCTTTTTTCCCTTTAATCTTTGAAATTTTTTACCCGAATCAATACTTAAAAAAGATTTTTTTAGGTGACCAAAAAGAAAGTACAAATAATGTACAGTTAACTGCGGTTAGAGATTTAATGTTTAGTTAAGTTGGCTGACCAAATTGCATGAATTTTATTTTGGGTGACCAAAATGAAAACGCTTTAAAGATTGGGTAACCAACTAGGTAGCTTACCCTTTATTTTTAATATCATACATATTTAATGTGTTATTATAATTAAATTAGTTTGAAACAAATAATACAATAGTGCTCATACATATAAATATATAATTTTATAATACTATATTAAAAATGATAATGATTAAATTTACAATTTTAACAGTTTTTTTTTAAATTTTAAACTTTAAGTGAATTAGGATTACATTTATTTACATATTTAATTTTTATTTATTTTATTATACATAATAAAATATGTCATATCCTTAATCTTTGATGGAGTATAAAAACCTTTATAAGTGTGGGAGATAAAATTTTATTAAAAATGTATACTAAAATTTTAACCCACAAATATAACTGAGATGTTTTTTTGGTGAAATAGAATAAGGAAGTGTTCATATAATTGATATATATATAAGTTTTTAAATTATTAGTAAGAGAAATGGACGGTAATGATTTGAAAGAGTGTAGAATGGTTAAGACTATTCCGCGAGATTAGTTTGACCCAAATTGGTAAAAACTTGAGGTGGATGGAGTAATGGATTGGAGGGGGTATATTCCAGAGTTGATTAGGAACAAGAAGTGGCATATTCAGTTGGAACCTTGGAGATGGCAAAGACCGTTAGTTGTTTGTTGACATTGAAAACCCACTGCAAAAACATGCCATTATTTCCCACATTTCGCCTTCCATTCAATTCAAGCAAACCCCTCTTTCTCTTTCCTGCTTTCAAAAGGATTCATCAAAGTCGCCACCTAATCCGCTCTTTCTTCATTCCTCCTATACATATTCCCTTCCCAACATCCCACCTTTGATTTTTCCCCATTTCTTCCTTTTTTTTCTGAATTTAATTATTGGTTTGGTTTTGTTTTGTTTCATCAATAAGATTTCAATATTGCCCCCCTCCCTTGATAACAAGGAAAGAATCTCCATTAAACAAATCAAACCAACAATTAAAATTTGAATGAAATAACAGCTGTTGTCTTTCCCAATGTCTTCCTCCTGGTCCTCCATTCTTACCAATTACCCTCTTATTTCTGCTTTTATTGCCTTTGTTATTGCCCAAACCATCAAGTTCTTCACCTCCTGGTACCCCCCTCTCTCTATTGATTATATATATTTTTGCACACAGTTGTTTTGGCTTCAATGAATCTTAGATCTTTGTTTGTTTCTTTAATGGGTTTCTTTCTTTCTCCACCTTTTCTATTCCAATATTTGACAATCTTTGAAGGAGTTTTTAAATTGGATAATTGTTGTTTTGATGGAATAAAGGGTCTTCATATTTGTTTACTTCATATTTTGATTTGGTTTTTATATCTGGCTTATGTAATTGTAGATAATAACTAATTGATTTCAACTACCAAATATGCCAATGTCGACATTATTTTTTTTATATATAGATCTTGGGGTGTTTCATTGATTTGATCTGGTTCAGGAATACACCCAAAATTCAGCTATATTTTCAGGCATTTATATATATATCTTCGATTGGGGTTTCTTTGATTTTTCAAGCTGTGATTCTGGTCTGCTCTTGCTTGATGCAATTCCTATTTTGTAATGATAGAATTTTTTTTTAGTTTTAATGCTTTCTTTTACGTTCTTTTCATCACTCATTTGGTAGCATTTTGTTATGAAATAGGGAAGAAAAACTTTGTACAAAGAACCATTTTGGCTACTTATGCAGAAAATTGATAGATTACATAGACTTGGGGGTGGCAAGCTTGTGGAGCTGATTAATATTGTGGCCGTTTTCGCTTTGCTATTCGCACCTGTTATTCTGTACACTTTATAATTAGTTTTGTGGTACAAATGTTAAAGCTTTAAAGTTTTGCAGGTACAAGGAAAAACAATGGGATCTCAAGCAACTAGTGGGATCTGGAGGGATGCCTTCATCCCATTCTTCTACAGTCACTGCTCTTGCTACAGCTATTGGGTTCCAAGAAGGTTTTGGAGGAGCATTATTTGCGACCGCATTAATCTTAGCCTGCATCGTATGTTCTTTTGTTTCTTGTTTTATGGTTGGCTCATAATCTTTGTATAAATATCAAATTGTGTAGCCTGACATGATTTTAAGATATTGCTTTCTTCATCCCTGCTAGTGCTAAGCTAGGTTCTCTTCTAATATCGATTTCTGATACCTGAGCAAAATGCATTATGAGTTACAATCATATGAGTAGGTTTCTCGTATCACTGTACTGCCTACATCATAGATTGAATTTTGATGTGGTGGATCGATTTGCAGGTAATGTATGATGCAACTGGTGTGAGATTACATGCTGGACGGCAGGCAGAGGTTTGATTCTATTGCTGGTGTTTTCTTTTTATATTCTCATTCCATCTCTTCTCCAAAACTCAAGTTTCCGCCATGCCTCTAGCTATCTTTTTCGAGTAATTAGGATATTACGGAAGCTCTAGTTGTATATTGCATTCTCTCTTTACAAAATTTAGATGCATAATCGCTTGGTTTAAACTTGATTTCCTTCATGTATCATTGCCAAAATTATATGTTCTTCAGGTCCTGAATCAAATTGTATACGAATTGCCTGCTGAGCATCCTCTGGCTGAGAGCAGACCATTACGTGAACTTCTTGGTCACACCCCTCCCCAGGTACACTTGCTTAGCAGATTATTGGCAATAATTACTTGATCCTCGCAATAACTTCAAATTATCGAGATGTTATAATCCCTGACTTATTATGTTTTCTTTCGGAACAATGGATGTTTCAAAGGTCGTAATTGCTATAAAATCTGGGTTATGTTTTAACATACTGATCTACATGTGGATGCTAAACAGCAATAATCTCCAGTATACGCTTCTAATAACATCAGGCGCTACGAGTAATATCATCCGATATAGTTGTTCATAATGTAAGCATTATCTACAAGGATAGCTACTTACAATTTCAACCTTCCATTCCCATTCCAGGTTGCTGCTGGTGGATTGCTTGGTATTGTTACATCTTTTGTTGGCTATTTTATTTTCCTGGATGCTAGATAAAAGTTGATGCGCGTGCATGTTATAGATATCATTTGGCAATTGCTTGGATGTTTGAATTTGGACTGCCTCACAAGCGAAACTTCAACTCCCCTGACCTTTTCCCCCAAAGGGTGATTTCTCGGATTTGAATGCTAAGCTTTCAGGTGCTTATAAAAGCATGTTGTTACTTAGGAGTTTTAATTCATTTAACCAGTAGCAGTTGCAACTTTTAAATGATTTGTGTGGTCTAATGATGATAGCTTGTTACATGTAAATGGAAACCCTGGGACTTGCTAAATCTGATCAAATGTAAATTGTTTCTGCCGTATATCTCTATCAGTTCTAGGGTTCTAGCACTAGCCTTTTTCATTCTTGACCAATTTTTAGCGTGGTTATTTTACTGGAACATCAACTTATTTGTTAATTTGGGACCTGTGGTTCAGTCGTAAATGATGAGCAATGGCAGTGGGAAATGAAAATCAGAAGCTTTCAACAGTTTTAATGATGGAAATGAGATTATTTTACTTGCAAGCTACTCAAGTTCAGCTTGAAAAACATTTGAATTCGAGTTCAAGCAAAACTGAATTCAAGTATTCCAATGCTGGACTCGAGTGATACTCAAGTGTGATTGAGCTTTGATTTTCTTAAGGAAATGTACCTGCAGGTACCCTCATAATATTAAAACAGATGAAGCAAAGGGTAGATCCATTGCAGCACTATTACATTAGAGTTGCCACAAGCAAAATAAGCTCTAAACCCTATAAATAATAAAGAATATTCTAGCTGAGGTATTTTATTTTCATGAAGCAATACAACTGACCGGTATTCCAAGTCTTGTAGTCTTCAACTGTTCATTGACTCGAAACCTAAAACAGTAGAAAAAACTATTTTCATCTTTGAATAAAGATCCCCAACAGCTCTTGACTTTGAACGCCAAGCAATGTGCTCGTCTGGCCTGACTAGAATGGCCCCTTGCTCCGTCATCTGACAAGTACTCCACCATGACGATGAATCCAATGACCTTTTGACCTCTATAACATCTATGTAATTCTTCCAAGGTGCTAATTTTGCTTTGCTCCCAGGCTGAACTCTGGTAACAGTATCAGCTGGCCATAGTATGCATACCTTGGTCGAAACTTTATATTCCTCGGCAACCTTAAAGGCAGCTTGAGCAAGATTATAAGACTCCTCCATTGGTGCTATAATAAGAAGGAACTCGACTTTGTTTTCAGATACAAGATCTAGTGTAGAAATGGTTTCCTGCAATAATTTTAAGCCAATTAGCTAAAAACAAAATTGCAGCATGCTTTGGAATCATCCAGCAATCATGCTTCAAAGTTCATAAATCAATGAAAAACATGGATTATTCACCAACAATTTATCATACCAAGCAAATCATAGATTCTTTACAACTCATAAAGCTTCATCTTTTGTGGTGAATTACCAAGGTCATGTGCTAACTACGATAACCCATTAGCAAAACCATAGAAGACAGAACTACTTTTAGTGTAATTATCCCTGTTCTTAGGGATCAATTCTACTCTTCTATATTGACCTTTAAACAATAACAAAAGACTCCCAATCACAAACTCCTCTAAGGGATTATAATAGTCAGTAGTAATAATGAGAATGATATTGTTGCTATAGCTCTGGCCACGGGTTATAACAGTGATAGTAGCTAGAAGTTATGAAGATTTATGAGTTTTAAAGACCAAATACTGAATACATGATTTGCTTGATATGATATTTGAAGAATTACACATGTTTTCCAATGATTTAAGAACTTATGAAATTCCCTACTGAGATAATTATGATTCTTTAACAGTTAGCATACATGTCTTATTGATCGATTAATGTTATCGGATGATTTTATATGATACCCTGAAATGAGGCTTGATCTGATGTGTGTGTATAGTTACTGAATGTGGCTGTTCATTCCTTCCTGTACTTGTACAAATAACCTGAGCTCAAAAATCTAGAATGCAGGAGCCCTCAGATGAACTTAGAATCTACTCTAGTATTGAACATTACTGCTTTATTTAGAAGTGTAAACATAATGGAAGTTTCTATTTATTTTCATATGCAAATTTGACTTACGAGAATTTTGTATAGGATTTTATAGAATACTTCTATATGGATGATGGAGAGATGGGCTTTGTGTTATGTCACAGTGTCAAGATAAGATCACAATAAGCAACTCCAACTTAACAAGCAAATATAAGCAAAAGAAGAAAACAAGAAAAGGCAAAAACCAAAATGAGCATAGTGAGAATATATACCTCACTTGGAAAATTTGATAAAACCTTAACATTCATATGGGGTAGCCTTGACCCTGGATCTGCACAGGGAACATAATCCCTTCTACGACCAGTTGGCAACTCTGGAGCAGGCACAACATCGTCACCATCTGGAACAAGTGCTCCTTCAAGGTATCTGACACCCATGCATGGATTAAGAGAGACACTATACCCATTCTTTAAATGATTAATATGGTAATAAAAATCTCAGAAATTGTTTAATTCCATCTACTATGATAGTTGTAAGTTTCAATTAATTTTATAAAACAATATTGATACCTAAATCCAAGATCCTCAGCAGGAAATTGGAGTTGAAGGCTCTTTCCTTCTTCAAAAATATGCCTTAGTTTAGCAAGCCTTGATGACCCAAGTGGGTTATTTTCATTTAAAATAAACTCTGAAAGTTGTGAACGGCCAATTGAGAAAATTCCATCCAAAATGGCCTTCTGCATGCCAGATGGTAAAATATAACCAAACCCCTTATTAATAACTTGATGAACTGCATCACAAGCAAAAAGAACAATGATTACTGGTGAGCTGACACCAAAATATCTACCCTCAAAAGATATGCAACGGCTCAAGATAAACAATTGGATTTTCAGCGCAATAGCTACATTAATTTACCGGAATTTGCAACAGTTGGATCAAGACCAAGAGTTGCAGGAACTGCCATTGCTGCTCTGAAGTTCTGAACACTAAGAGCTGTATTGAAAACAGCAATCTGACAATGCAATAAACATGGAAGTCAATGATCAACGAACTTGCAAATAAAATAAAATGAGAAGAAAAGCTAAGAAGGCTGAAGCAATACCGGCTTACGTTCTGTTTCATATGTGGCAAGTATGGAAGTTGGTGCAACACCGTTCAGTAGAGAAGCAATTTTCCAAGCCAGGTTATGAGCATCCTGGATTCCTGTATTCATCCCTGCAGAGTCCATGTTGAAATCCTATAAATAGTTCTTTCCATGCCATAACTAGCATGCAAGGGGACATCACTTTACCAAACCTAATAAGTATTATTTGTGATACAACTATTTTATAACACGCGGAGATTGTGCTACACTAAAAGCCATCACCTTAACAGGTTCTTTCTGTTTACTCCCTCCATTCAACCAGGAAAAAGAGATATTATTTCATAATCAATGTTATAGAGTAGCCAGCTGCAGGTGAGAAAAAATGCCAATCCTGAATGATAGATATGCTGATTTTTCTGGTCAGCATAAATGAGTGCTACTCACCAAAACCACCAGCAGGAGGGAAACGGTGGGCAGCATCTCCACAGAGCATTATTTGATTATTGCCACAAACAAATCTGTCAGCAACTTCAGCATGCATCACCCATGGCTTAATGTCAATCACATCTATATCTGAAAGCTCTTGACCAACCAATTTGAGTATTAACTTCTTGCATATCTACAATAAGTTGCAAACTTCAAAGAAATTGCCATCAAAGTTTGTGAAGTGGCTGTTATTTACGCATTGTATCTTATCAAGTCAGCCATGCACTTAATTTAATCAAGATGTCCATGTAAGCATATCCCATAAGGCCTAAATCACCTGATAAGTGATAACTACCAGAGAAAATTATACTACAAAGAGATACATTACTTTTTAGTTTTCTATAGCTTATTACATTTCCAGTCCCAATGACCTAAATTGGCGGAACTAGCCAGTGCCCCTTAAATGTAAGCTATTCTTCATTCAACTGGTATTTTCCAAATCTAAGGTGAAAAGAAATACCTCTGGGCTGAAATCTTCCAGGTTCTGTTGAGGAGGATAGAACGGGATCTGCAAGATGATGATCAATAAAACATCTTCAGTATATAGTGCATTTTAAAGTAACAGAGATACTGAATATTTCCTAAATCCTCTAATACCTGTAATACAAATTCCCCTTGAGTAAGATCATGAGCAACAAGAACCCCAATAACTTCGGTGTTGAAAATGAAGAATAGCATCCCAGGCCTCTCATTAAGCAGGTATCTTCCAAGGTCTTTGCTCCAGAAATGAACACTCACAAGCTTTTGCAAGTCTTTTTCGCCTTTCAAATCTATTCCAACGAGCTTCCGTACCATACTTCCAGCACCATCAGCGCCAATAAGAATTTTAGATTGAATTTTTCTTGTCAACAACTTACCTTCCTTGGAAAAGGAAACAGTTGCAGTAACACATTCATCAGTTGTGTCAATGGAGACACACTCATACCCCATCAAGATTTCCCCTCCCTGAGTGGCTCATGATCAAGGCTGTCAGGACCTTCTAACGTGTGAATACCGAAACCAAGATTCTCCAACAGTTTAACAAGTAACCTAGTTAACTTGTATTGCGAGAAGTGTGCAACAGAGATTGGACTAACAATTTTTTCAAAATCTGACAATGGATGCAGAATAGTCTTTAGACAACTATTCCATTAAAATAGTAATAAAACATGCATGAAATTTAAGAAAAAGTGTTAAAACTAATGGAGCTGAGCTGGAATCAGCAACTGGCAAGCCTACAATATATAAAAACTATGGAGTCAATCGAATCGAACCTTGAGGATGCATATGGTCCACTGAACCTAGGATAGAGCCAGTTAGTGAAGTACAATATATGAATTTTCTCCATAAATCTAGAGGTGGTTGTGACCTTTGAATCTCCTCTGCTAATCCATCCAATTTCCGAAACACCTAACAATGAACAGTTACTATTAAGCTCAATATACCTCCACTAAACATATTACACTCAAATCTTCCATAGAGAAATAAAACCAACCTCCATAGTTCGATTATTGATAAAATGAGCTTGTGGGTGCTTTGAAAACCCCTTGTTTTTCTCCAAAACCGTGCATTTTATCCCTACAAGGCATCACTAGTCACTAGCTACATACTTTAAACATATTAAAAGGAAAAAAAAAATTCGTAATGAGTTGCATTGATCGACCTAAAAATCGATTAACAAATGGAAAAGGTGAATTAACGTAAAAAAGCACTATAACCAATTAGACAAGTTCCATGTAAATGAACCTCATAAAAGTTGAAAATGTGCTCTATTTACTTTGGTTTATAATGAAAAAAGAAAGAAACTTTTAGGTTAAAGAAGATACCAAATTTGGCGAGAAGGACAGAGAGAACGAGGCCAACAGGCCCTGCACCAACGATCAGAACAGGAAGAAGAGAGTCATTGCTGTTGAGAATTTTGGTGTCTGAGAAGTCTCTCCTTTGAATATAACCATAAGGGTGTAATCTGATTCTGGGTTTGGTTCTATGGAGGAGGTTAAAGCCCTTGATAAACCCTGAAACCCCCATGAACAAGAAGCAGCTGAACCTGAAGCAAAGTGGGAAAAACACGGGGACTCGAGTTCTTTAATGACGGTTCGGTTTGCAAAATGCTGAGTTTTTCAATAGTGTTTTTTCTGCAGGTTTCTTTGGGTTAGCCCAAATCAATCTTTTGGTGTTTAGGAGTTCAGATTACGAACCCATTGCATTTGCACCCAACCCAGAGTCGTTATGATTTTCTTTTAGGGTAAATATACATTTTGGCACCTGAACCTTCAAGGTTCAATTTGATACTTAAAGTCTTTTTTGGTCTAATTTGATGAACTTAACTTTTTGGTTCAAATTAGTACTTGAACTTGGCTTCATAGTTCAAATTGTTTCAAATAAGTCATTTACTACTAATTTGGACCAAAAAGTCAAGTTCAAGTACCAATTTAAACCAACAAGCTAAGTCCAATCACCTAATTAGGCCAAAATAAACTTTAGGTACCAATTTGAATTTTAAAGCCAAGTTCAAGTACCTAATTGGACCCAAAAACCTTAGGTGCTAATTTAAACCTTGAAACCAAGTTCAAGTACCAAAATGTATATTTGACTTTTCCTTTGTACTTTAATGTTTTGGACAGCAATGCTTTTAATTGAGACCAATAAATACTGGGTGCAATGCCAAGGGTCATTGCACTTCTAATAGAAGAATGAGATTCGAACTTTGAAAATAACATTATTGAGAGAGACAACTACAAGCCCCAAACATAAACAATATAAATTGACATGAAAAATCCAAAAAAAAAAGGTTTTAATTTAAGGGTAAACTACCAAAATAGTCACTTTTGTTTGTCTCAGGTTACATTTTAGTCACTTATGTTTGAAATGTTACATTTTAGTCACTTATGTTATCATTTATTACGAAATTGCCACTTTGCTGTTAAGATTTGTTACCTTGCAAATGACAATTCGACATGGCAGTTAAAATGGGTTTAAAATACATAAAAATTTTAAGGGTAAGCTACCAAAATAGTCACTTTTGTTTACCTTAGGTTACATTTTAGTCACTTATGTTTGAAATGTTACGTTTTAGTCACTTATGTTATCGTGTTGTAACATTTTAGTCACTGATCGTTAATAGTCGTTAACAATGTAATGGTAAGCTAACGTGACACGTTAAATCATCATTTCAAATGAAAATTTTAGGTTAAATTATACAATTGTCCCTATATTTTTTTCATTTTGAGCAATTTACTTTTCTTCTTTAATGTTCTTTGAACTTTTCTTTTCTTTTTTTTCTTTATTTTCCATTTTCTTCTCCTTCTCCCTCTGTCTTCCTCCTTTCTCCATTTCTTTTAACGAAGTTTTTCTATGTTTTCCATTTGTTAAAATTAGTCCTTATACTTTTTTTTAATTTTTTAAACAATTTATTTTTTTTATTTCTTTATTTTCCTTTTACTCTTCCCCTTTATTTTTCTCTCTTCTCATATTCTTCACTGCAAAAGCATAATCTTTGCCCACCAAATAAATCAAGTCCTTGTTTCTTTCACATGATTCCTAAATTGAATTTCACTCAAAACTGAATATCAATCATTCTTAATCAAATCGAGATTTGCATATATCCTAAATTTAAAACAAAATTTGAATCTAACTAATCAATATAAAAAACTATATCATTAATCAAATCTAAATATAGATTGGATTCTTTGTATTCAAAATAATTTTTTCCATTTCCAAACTTCTACAGAATCGTGTAGATTATTCATTTCCTTTTCTTTTATTTTTTTAATGAATAAATTAAGCAAACGATAAAATTGATCTAAACATTCTTGGATATTCCCAAGCAAGCTTGATTGAAAACCAAAAATGGATGAACTGAAGAGAGAAATAGAGCATGGAACCAAACTAGTTTGGGTAAAGTTGATGGTAGGTTTCGTATGGTGGTCATTTTAGTCATTGAGAGTATAAAGCTCGTTTGTAGAATCTATGAAACCATGTAGTTTCGAGAGGACGGGAATGTTGTAGGTAAGATAGATAAGGTGGTTATGGGGGTTGGTTAAGAGGTTAGGGGAACGAGCTCGGGAAACTTTGTTGAGAATGGACTGCCATAAGTCACGACTGGTGAGGTCTTTAAGTGAGGCAAGCTTGTAGACTAGGTCATTGAGAGATCCAAATTGGTTCATTAAAGTGATGATGGATGATGAGAGTTTGTAATTGTGGGGTGAGAATATACGAAGCAAGTTTTATTTTGGTTTTAGCTTTCGCTTTTTCTTTTTTTCATAAACATAAAAAAGTTCTAACAAATGGAAAATATAGAAAAATTATGTTAAAAGAGATGGAGAAGGGAGGAAAACAGAGGGAGAAGTAAAAAAGAATGGAAAATAAAGAAAAAAAGGAAAGTTCAAAAAAACATAAAAGGAAAAAAAAATTAAATTGCTCAATACAAAAAAATATAGAGACCAATTGTATAATTTAACCTAAAATTTTTGTTTGAAATAATGATTTTATGTGCCATGTTAGTTTATCGTCACACCGTTAACGACAATGGGTAAACTATCAAAATAGTCACTTTTGTTTGCCTCAAGTTGCATTTTAATCACTTGTATTTGAAATGTTATGTTTTAGTCACTTACATAATTGTGTTGTAACATTTTAGTCACTAAGCCGTTAATTGCCGTTAACGATGTAACAGTAAACTGATAAATCATCATTTCAAATAAAAACTTTAAGTTAAATTATACAATTAGTCCCTATATTTTTTCGTTTTGAGTAATTTTTTTATATTTTTCTTTTTCTTTATTTTCCATTATCTTCTGCTTCTGGTGGAAGTCGACACCGGCACCAGTAAGCTGATGGGGCGACGTCGACGCCGAAATCGAGAAGAAAGTCATCGTAGGAGAAGAGAAAGAACAACAAGAGGGGGAGAATGAGAAAAGCTATCGCTGCTAAAATATATATGGGGATGAGGGCTCACGATTGTATATTTTTTTTTAAAAATATATTAAAAATCAATAAAATTATTTTAAAAACTATTTCTACTTTCTTCCCATTTTCTCTTCTTTTTCCCTATTTTCCTTCATCCCAATTTCTTTTCTTTTATTTTTTCTTCTTCCCAGAATGAACCCTAGCCATCACCGTCTACAGTTGTCGGAGCTCCAATCAGGCACCACAAGAACACTCCTCTCCATCACCTCTCTTCAAACGTCTGTGTCGATGGTGCACAGTAAACAATTTCATAGTTGTAATCCTATTAGCAGTAGAAACAATTTCACCTGGTTTTGCTGTTCTGGATGCCTCGACAGCATCACTGGTGCTGCCAAGTAACGACGACTTAAAGGCTCTAGAACCCATGGAGTCTTTAAGTGGAGAGCCACCAATAGGTGCAATTGAGAATATCAAGCATAAAAAAATTGTACAAAACCAAAACAAAAGGGGAAAAAAAGATCTAATTCAAATATTTAATTTTTGTAATGCCTAAACAAAGCTAATTATCCTTCAATTTCTTGGCCTAATTCTACCATAAACAAACAACCAAAACAAAAGGGGAACTTGGGGATTTGGTTTTGTCCACTAATTGAGACCATTTAGGAAACACCGTCATCGGCAACTTGGTTGTTGCTGTTGCCGCCATTGTTGTTGTCGTTGAAGAAGGAGAAGGAGACAAGTACCATGAAGGAATTTGGGGATTTGGTTCTAGTCCACGGATTGAGACCGTTTAGGAAGCACCATCGTTGTTTTATTCTCTGTCGTCGTATTAGTAGAATGGGAAAAAAGAGAAGGGATCTCGTCGACAACTTGGTTGTTGCTGCTGCAACCATTGTTCTTGTCGTTGAAGAAGAAGAAGAAGGAGATAAATCGTGAACTATATTTGATTTTTTGTGAGTTATGTTTTAGCAGCGATATATACCGGGCTAAGACAAAATGAAAAAATATAAGTCTAATTGTATAATTCAATCTAAAATTTTCGTTTGAAATAATGGTTTAAGGTGTCACATAAATTTACTGTTACACTGCTAACAATAATTAAGGGTTCAGTGACTAAAACATTAACATTTCAAACATAAGTGACTAAAATATAACTTGAGACAAACAAAAATGACTATTTTAGTAGTTTATTCTAACAACAATTAATGACTCAATTACTAAAATGTTACAACATATTAACCTAAGTGACTAAAATATAATATTTCAAATGTAAGTAATTAAAATATAACTTGAGTTAAGCAAAAGTAACTATTTTAATAGTTTACCCATATTTTAAATATATAAAAAAATGTTTTTCAAAAATATAATAATAAATTTAAAATTTATATTAATATTAATAAAAAAATCCTCCACCACTCCGTCCCCCCACCTCCCCCCCATTCATCTTCTTCGCTGTCCCTTCAGCTTTGGTTCTTCATAATCCAACACTCTATCTTGGAGCAATGGGATCCTTAACTATGTTACACTGTGCTTGCTTTATTGTTCAATCCACTTCTTTTTCTTGACTATTTATGAACTTCTTATTGTTAAAAGAAAAAAATGAAAACTAAGTTAAACCAGAAAGCAAATTCAGAGCTTGTTTGGTTGGGGGGAATCGGTATGCATTCCCCCTATTCCCTGGGCCCACCACCAAATAGACGTTTGGTTGGGTGTAATCGTATTACACCTCTATTGCCTTTCGTGTCTATTACTGATATTGGCTGTAATAGTTATTCTGAGTTTGAAGCGGCGATTAGGGATTCCCCACCAATTCCCAATTTTATTTTCCGTTTTCTGCCCTCATCCTCTCCCGACGTTTCCCAATTTTTTCCCTTCCAGATTTCTACTTCTTCTTCTGGTACGGTACGCTTCTTTTCTTCTCACATTTCTTTTCTTTTCTCCATTTTCTTTTCTCCAGATTTCTGCTTCTTCTTCCAAATTTTTTCCCTTTTTTTCTTTTCTTTTCTTTTCTGTTAAATCGATTTTGATTTTGTTTTGCTTTTGCTTTTGCTTTTGCTTGTGCTCAAATCTGGAATATTTGTTTTTGTTCTCCTAATTTTGATTCGTTTCTAGCGTTTTCCATTCAGCTTTTCTTTGTATTGCACGTTCGATTGAACAGATGAAAATTTTTTCATTCATCATGTTCTATTATTTGTTTATTCTATTGCATGTTTGTCTGATTCTATTGTTTTCCTTGTTGTGCTTTGCTATGAGAGTGAGTGAGTGTTTGCTGGTCAATCTACAAAATGTGATTTTAATATAGAGGGAAATACAGTGAACGTGCTCATCTTTGTCTTTCGAGTCTGAAACTAAAACAAGACTCTCACGCTTTGAAGATAACATGATTAGTGTGTTTTTCCTCCGTTTCTATTTATGGATTATCTCTATTGTTTTGGTTCATGTTTTAGTTTCTGTTAAGTTGATGTTTTCACTTTGCAGATATTTTTCACTTTGGGTAGTTAGTGATAAAAAATATGGAGGATTAAGCTTTTCATCCCAAGATGTTGGTGAAGTTCTTGCTATCTCTGGTATATCCATGACTTTCACTGTTGCAATAATTTCCTATTTGAATTTTTCTTTTCAGAAAGCGTTAGTCTAATAGCATGCTTTCCATCATTTCCAGGATTTGGTCTTTTACTGTTTCAACTGCTGTTGTATCCACCAGTTGAGAGACGCCTTGGGCCTCTCATGGTTACACGCCTTTCAGCTGTAAATTCTTACCTCCACATCACTGTATTCCTATACTTCTTTTCGGGTTTTTTACAATAATATTATAAAAAAATAACCAAAATATTATAACTTTTTATTATTTACCAAAATATTATAATTATTTTTATTATTTACCAAAATATATAAAAAAAATGCAAAAAACTGCACCGAAAATGACAGGAGCCTGATCAGGCCAATGGCATTGGCGGCACCAAAGGTGCCAAAGCCATTGGTGGCACCAATGGTGCCAAAACCATTGGCGGCACCAATGCCATAATAGGGGGGTCGGTGGTGGGGGGAGAAGGAGAGGGAAAGAAAGGAAGGAATGAGAGGAAAGAAAGAAAGGAAGGAGAGGAAAGAAAGAAAAAGAAGGAGAGAAAAGGAAAGGAGAAGAGAAAAAAAAAGGAAAGAAGAAAAAGAGGAAAGGAGAAGAAGAAAGAAAGAAAAAGAAGGAAAGAAAAGGAAAGGAGAAGAGAAAAAAAAAAGAAGAAGAAGAGGGAAGGAAGGAAAAAAAAGAAAAAAGGTAATTTTTTATAAATTTATTTTTTGTAATATTTGTGTGTTAAAAATTTATGTTATGTACATTATACGTATTTTATTATTTTTGTAGCATATATATTTTATGAAATATATTTAGAATGAAAAAATTAATGGTATGTACATTGTATGTTGATTAGAGATTTTTTTTTTGAAATTTACTTAGGAAGTTGAAATTAGTTATTTTAGGAAAATAGCATTAAAAGTAAAATGATAAAGAAATATGTTTAAGAAAACATAAAATACGAAAAGAAAAAATAGAAATTGTATATTCACCGAAAATAATAAAATGCGAAAAATGTACATGTAATAAATTTCAAACATAATGAATTGAAATAATGTAAAATTATAAAATTAAAAATTACGATATTTTTAAAATAATAAAATGCGGATAAAAAATACGAACAAATGGCTGAAGTAAGAGTGTATTAGTAAATTTTTAAAAAAATTCAGAAATAATTAATACAAATAATTGAAACAAAATGTACTGAAATAATATAAAATAATAAAATACGAAAATAACATATTTTTATTTCAAGTAATAAAAATTGAGAAAATAATAATACGAGCAAAGGGCAGGGAAAAGATTTTTTTTTCGGTTTTTTACCAAAATATTACAAAAAAATAATAAACCAAAATATTATAAACATTTTTTTATTTAGCAAAATAATAGAGGAAAAAAAATAGGATGATGGAGGGGAATAAAAAAGCAGCACCAATGAAGAGGAATAAAAAGGCGGCACCAATATGTGGCTAATTGCCTTTTAATCCCTCCTTATTTATTATTTTCTTTTATTCCCCTTCAACACACTAAATTAATAAATTTCAAACATTATGCACTGAAATAATGTAAAATTATAAAAGACTAAGTTT
Organism: Gossypium hirsutum; assembly: GCF_007990345.1. NCBI lineage: Eukaryota > Viridiplantae > Streptophyta > Magnoliopsida > Malvales > Malvaceae > Gossypium > Gossypium hirsutum. Next base: position 57,662,684 of record NC_053438.1, on the reverse strand, counting down.
ATGAGATTTTTTAAAATAATAAAATGCGGAAAAAAAATACGAACAAATAGCGGAAGTAAGAGTGTATTGCTAACTTTTTTTAAAATTCAGAAATAATTAATACAAAATATTTCAAAGAAAATGTACTGAAATAATATAAAATAATAAAATACGAGAATAATATATTTTTATTTAAAGTAATAAAAATCGAGAAAATAATACGAGCAAAGGGCAGGGGTAAGGGTTATTATCTTACACCAAATTAATTTAAATAACACACTAAATTAATAAATTTCAAACATTATGCACTGAAATAATGTAAAATTATAAAATTAGAAATTATGATATTTTTTAAAGGAATAAAATGCGGAGAAAAAAATACGAATAAATGGCCGAAGTAAGATTTTTTTACTAAATTTTTTTCAACTTGCAGGCATCGCAATGGCTCGATTGATTAGAAACGATGAACACATATCTGATGCGACTAATAACGAGGTATGATTTTTTATTTGTTAATCACGAGTTCTATTTATTTAAAAAGGATATACGCAGTATATACAAATAAATTATGTTATCGTAATATTTTTTCTGTAATTTAACACTATCAGGACTCGTTCCGATTATTAAGGGGCCGTGTGAGTGTTTTAAAGAAAGCTCCGGATGCACGATTGATGCCGTACTTGGAGCTAGCCAGATTTGGGTCAGTAGCATTGATCCGGTCCTCCGACTTGCGCTTTGATTTATTATCTGCGCTAGTGGAGCGGTGGCGCCTGGAGACCCACACTTTTCATTTTCCTTGCGGGGAGTGCACGGTTACCTTGGAGGATGTTGCATTGCAGTTTGGGCTCCCAATTGACGGGAGTCCCGTAACAGGAGTATCTTCATTTACCGATCCAGCTGCACTTTGTTATCAGCTCCTAGGAGACTCGCCACGGGACGGTGAGTCATATTTTTTCGGCATAAAATTTACATGGCTGAAAGCCAAAATTGGACAATTATCAGCGACCGCCACTGAAGGTGAGTTGATGTGCGTTGCTCGAGCGTACATCATGCATATGGTAGGGGTAGTACTCATGCCTGATGCAAACGGCGACAGTGTGCATTGGATGTACTTGCCCCTGCTAGCTGATTTGTCCACTGCTAGGTCGTATAGCTGGGGTTCCGCCGTCCTAGCAATGCTGTACCAAGAGCTTTGTCGGGCAAAAAAGCCGAATGTGCGCGACATCGGCGGATGCCTCATACTGCTGCAGTCCTGGGCGCTTTATCGGCTGCCGTTTTTGGCATTCGTTAGTCACCAACCGTATCTGTATCCACTGCCACTCAGGTGATAAAATATAAATTGTCATTATTTGTAGTCATAATATATTGACTAATGTTACAAACCCTAAACCCTATATTATTTTTTGTAGGTGGACTGTTCGTCCAGGCATCGGGAATTTCTTAAGTTAGAAAAAGAAAATACGGATTTATATACATATGATATATATCCAAATCATCCCTATCTTTTATTAGGAATAGAGTTTTGATATGATAATAAATAGGAATAGCATTTCGATATGATAATAAAAATGGGTTGCCCGGGACTTGAACCTGGAACTAGTCAGATGGAGTAGATAATTTCCTTGTTTAAATTAAATAAATTCTAATTTAAAAGTTAAAGAATGAAAAATCCCTCCCCAAACCGTGCTTGCATTTTTCATTGCACACGGCTTTCTCTATGTATCCATCTAAAACCCTATTTATTCCCTAAATAAGACTCTAAAAAAAGTAAAATACTCGGCCAATCCCCTCTTATTCTTACTGCCTAAACATTTAATACTAGAAATGAATAAATTCGTTTGTTATCTCTTCATCATTTCGGAAAATTCTCATTTTTATTGTAATTGAATTTACATAATTTCATAACCAATCATTAATGACTGACCAGAGCATTGATACAAATAATATGCAAATACTAAATTCGTCCCCTATAGAACTTTCGCAAAGCAAAAAAACCTCTTGGGAAGATCAAAGAAAAAACATGTTCTTCTTCCGTTTCCATAAATAATTCTTCTAAAAATTCTGAACCTAATTTTTTTCAAAAAAGCACGGACAGTACTTTTGTGTTTACGTGCCAAATTTTTAACACAAGAAAACCGAAGTATATATTTTATTCGATACAAACTTTTTTTTTGAAGATCCATTGTGATAATGAGAAAGATTTCTAGATATATGCACAAATTGGTCAATAATATCAACATTAAGGGAACCGGCCCACATCGGCTTACTAATGGGGTGCCCTAATGTGTTACAAAATTTCGCCTTAGACAATGATCCAATGAGAAAAATAATTGGAATTCTTGTATCCAACGACTTCATAGCATTATCTATTAGAAATGAATTTTCTAGCATTTGACTCCGTAGCACTAAAGGATTTAATTGCACACTTGAAAGATAGCCCAGAAAGTCGAGAGAATATTTAGATAATTGATTTATACGGACTCTTCTTGATTGAGACCACAGGTAAAAATAATGTTGCCATAAATCGACAAAGTAATATTTTTCACTTATTGATCAAAAGAGACGTATCCTTTGAGGCCAGAATTGACTTTCCTTGACACCTAATAAAATGTATGAAAGGGTCTTTGAACAACCATAGGTTGTTCTGAAAATCGTTATAAAAGACTTCGCCAAGATACTTTATTTTTCCATAGAAAAAAATTCATTCAAGAAAGACTCTAGAAGATGTTGATCATAAATGAGAAGATTGATTACGGAGAAAAAGGAAAATGGATTCGTATTGATTACGGAGAAAAAGGAAAATGGATTCGTATTCACATGTATGAGAATTATACAGGAACAAGAATAATCTTGGATTAAAAATTGAAATAGATTTCTTTGGAGTAATAAAACTCTTCAAATTACAATACTCGTAGAGAGAGAACCGTAATAAATGCAAAAAAGAAGCATCTTTTACCCAGTAGCGTAGGGCTTGAACTAAGATTTCTAGATAGATGGGATGAGGTATTAGTGCCTCTAACACATAATTTACATATGAGAATTTGTCCTCTAAAAAGGGAAATATTGAATGAATTGATTGTAAATTATGAGATTTTGCGGCTTCTGCCCCTTGTGAGTAAGATATTAATCGTAAGGAAAATGGAATTTCCACAATGACTACAAATTCTGCCGCTATCATTTGAGAATACAAATTATTGTTGTGTCCAAAAACCAG